>NW_022146424.1:2169230-2769230 GCF_002938485.1 Sitophilus oryzae
AGAAAAAAATTTCGCGAAAAAAACCTCATAGGCGTGTTTCTGGGGTTGAACTATACTACCAGTTAAAATACTTGCACTTATTTCTGGGACACCCTGTATATCGTTATTAATTTATTTCTTGTACTAACCGTTGTAATTAAAGTATTTGAAATAAATATAAACTCAAAAAAGGCTTACAATATACAAAACTAATTTTCTACGTCTGGACATGTAAAAAATGTAGAAAATTAGTTGGTGTAGAAGTACGGTAGAATATAAAATTTTCACCTACCCAACCATGCCCGTGACAATCCGAAGATTGTTCTTACTTAATTCACATACCGTTATGCGCGTTTTTCTACGTAAATACGAGTATACTCTAGAGGTGAGAATTCTAGTTCCTTGGGAGGAACTAGTTCCTTAGTTCTAGTTCCTCCAGAGGAATAGTTCCTTGAACTAGGACTTTAGTTCACAATAGTTCCCGACTAACATTGACATCCCCCTTGCTTTGCTAATGCGTTTCGTTGTCAGTCAGAAGTATTCACAGTATGATCTGTATAATTTTTATAATGTACGGAAATATAATGAGACGTGTAATTGTGTATGTTAAAAACATATGGGTAAGTTTTATTGCAGATAAAAAAACTCAAATCAGAATTTAAAAAACTATCATAAATCAATTGGAGCAAATATTACAAAGATTTTACGAAAAATTGCATTTTTCCTCACTTTAAGCTTTTTGTTTTTGTCTAATAATACAGAATATCTACTTCGTTTTATAAGATATTTCTTACTTTTAAGGACCTAAATTGAAACATTCCCATAAAATATTTAAAAAACAAACTAAAAATTAAAAACAGTATCCACGAAAATTTTCTGTGGTAATTACGCCGCGCCGACTCGGCTGTGGCAATAGACAAGGCCGAATCCATCGTCGTCGCCTTGTACTACATCTCGGATCTGCCGACTGAATAGATTCCCGTGAACTAGTCTTTTAATAGTTCCTCTATGTCCAGATCCGATAACATACGGCTGGCACTCCCCCCGCCTGCCTAGCATCGATCGCGCTGGCTGATCCATACGTAAACTAGTCTTTTATTTAGTTCCTCTAGTTCCTTTAGGTCCGGATCCGATAACATACGGCATACGGCTGACACTCCCCACTCCTGCCTAGCATCGATCGCGCTGGCCCGATCCGTTCGTACGTAAACTAGTCTATTTAGTTTAGTTCCTCTAGGTCCGGATCCGATAATCGTCGCATATTATTCTGTATCGGTTTCAGCCTCAATCCCGGAATAGGTCCTGAGGAACTAGTTCTTTGAGAAACCAGGAACTAGTTCCTTTCATTCCGGGGTCGGAATAGTTCATTGGAACTAGTTCGTTCACGAACTACACACCTCTAGTATACTCCACTAAAAATGACCAAAACCGTTCTGCTTCCCAAGTGGAAACCAACTTCAGGTAGAACTAAATAACCTGGAAGGCTCCATCCATAACCTGGAATGTTAATCCTCCAACGGAGACACTCGAGAAAATGTCTCAGGACGTACGACCGAGAAAAATCAAAGATTTTCTTTGATTTAAGTACCATCTTCGGTTTTTCAAGGAGTTTTTAACAGGACACTGTCTCCTCAATGAACGTCTCAGTAGATTGAAGCTAAGAATCAACGGCAAATTCAGATTCTGTGAAGAATATAGTGAAACGCCAGAACACCTCACCATTGAGTGCGGCGGGACTACAACCATTCGTGATGACAACCACTGAGACTGTATAATGATATAATATAACTCAAGAACGGAGGTATTCTCCGAGTTATAACTCTCCAAAAGCATTTTACACCCTATAATAGAGGAAATGCGCTGGTACGATCCGGCAACAGAGCAGCGCAAAGTGGAGCTGGGCGTGCGTGGTACCTCGGTAAATGGGGATACACGCAGCGCGCGCGGTACCCAACGAGGACGCCGGGGTGGTTGACCCACCCCCTTCCCCCACCGACTTTGGGGGAAAGGGGGGCGACTTTTTGACTTTTCGTAACACTTTTCTCGAGGTCCGTACCGACGGCGCTACTATATCTGGGCTGACGACGTCACCGGCCTATGCTGTGATTGGTCGGAATGGTATGGGGGTAGTTGGACGGGTCCGTGTATGAGGACACTTCTTGAGAATATTACAGTGGTTTAATTCGATAAAGAAAGTTTTAAGAATTGACGTTTTACTCTACTTAATTTTTAATAATAATTGATCAAATACTGTATACAGGGTACTAATGAAAATTTAATAAAATGCAGACCCAGAAAACTATAAAATCTTGATTATTTTAATTGGAATCCTCAATTTTTGTTTTTAGCTATTTTATTAAACCTCCAGTACTCGGGGTTTTTTAATACCCCACACAGTTAATACCCCCTTTAAAAATTATATATTTTTCGAACTTTAATACAATGTGTACCGCATGACTGAAAAAAAAACGGCGTCCAGTTGGCTTAGAAATGACGATCGAATCCCCATATAATTTGACATATAAACTGACAGCGATCTTCATTTCATAGCCATCGCTGACGCTATTTTTTTCAATCATGTTGTATTTTTTGTATGGAAACAGTTAACATAAATTTATATAATGCAACTGATTTTTCTTTAAATAATTTTAAACACTAAATATATTTTTACTGTTACTGACTAAGTGACAGATATTCGCGTAACTACAGTGATGCCTGGGGGTGCTCCCCCTCCAGGTACTGCTGGACACCCTCTAGAGAAATCTTGAATCATGACTCTTGGCTACGTACTAATTTTAATTTGCTTGTGACGTAGTAAAAATGACGTTTTCTTGTTTTGTTTAGTTAAAATTATTTTATTATGTTCAAAAAATTGTTAATTTTTATTTTTTTTTAGAAAATTTGTAGGTATTTAAGTAATCTACAAGAACAGGGTTTGATAACCAGGTCTATGAAATTTATTAATAGAGAAATTCATTGTAAAGGTTTTATTCAAAAAATGTGTTTTTTAATATTCTTCTTCATTTTTTAAAGAACAAAACCTAGCCCCCCCCCTGGGCTAAATCCCAGGACCCCACCGGATGAATTGCTGGTTACGCCTAATGGTGACAGATGTAATATTTCATAAAATTAACCTATATTTACTTGAGCGTCTCTATTAGGGCTGTTCAAATATTCTTTATCGCTGCTACCCCTATAAACTGTAGATAAAAATGCCCTATTTAAAATAGGGGTGATAACAGAATGACTGTAATAAGAGGGTGGCTCAAACGATAGTAATTTTAATGTACCTTTAATGCATTTAGGATACAGATACTTAGCTTTATTTATACAGGACGTTTCGAATATGTTTGCTATCTCTCGTAGAGAGATTCCTTAGGTAAAAATAAGATTTAATTTTTATATCAACATTCTGCTTGTGTGACATATTCACCAGGGAGGTGCATATGGGTTATCACTGAAATATTTTTTCTAAAAAAAATGTGCGCTACTGATTTTTTTCTCTTGTTAGCAAAATTGTGTAGGCCGTTTAATGCCGATTAAAAGTTAATATGGTTACGGTTTTTCCTATAACTACGTATAAACAAAATTTGATAAAGCCATATATAAGAAATATTCTTTAACGTTGCTATGTTAGATCGTCTAGTTCTATTGGGCCCGAAAAAAGTTGAGCAAGCCTCCCAATAAGAATAACTCCTCTGAACGGTCAGGTTCATAGATAGGCCCAGTTCATTCAACCCGACTTGCCACCACATAGTTCAAAGTAAGACGAAAAAAAATAAGGATGGGTAACTTTTCGACAATGGGTATTTTTATTTATCCTGCATTGCATGACAATATTATATATGTCTATGTTTTTTTTTTCTAGAAATAGATTTTATTCCATTATAAGAGGATCTACAAGATAATATAGCTATTTTTTAAAAACACTACTGCGTTGATCCAAAGAACCATATTAGTAAAATATCAATTTTCATGTTTTTTTTAATTTTCTCCAGAACGGTATGGAAATTTGGAAAACTATAAGCGGGATTAACGCAGATTAATGCATTAAGCAATTTTTTTATAAAAAATGTATTTTTTTCAAAATGCTAATAATAAAAAAAGTTTTTCCTCTTGTAAAAACAATCTTACTATACAGGGTCCGGCAATAGTGTGTCGGGCATCTGTAGCTCCTATTATAAAAAACTTGGGAATTTTGTTCAAGTGCAAACCTAAAGTATGTACTAGGATGTATTTCAGCAAAATACTTTATCTTCTACAGGGTGGCTCAAAAAAGTGTGAGTGGAAGAGGATGATTTTTTTTTAAATGGAACACCTTGTATATTGTTGCATTTTTGGCTTCATTTCAGATCACTTTACATAATCCTACGATATGATTAAATATTTTTCAATAGTTTCAGATATATTAATAAATAAATAAAAAATATATATTTTTCAGCCTTCTTAAAAAATTTATTAAAAATACAAGAACTGTCCTGAAATCAAAACTATATTAGATATTTACTTTAGATGGTCTGTACTTACTTTGCTATAAATATGGTAATCGTAAAGCATACAGGATGTTCAAAATTCTATGCAAAACTTTCTAAAATATAAAATAATTTTTCTTCGTTTTTTTTTAAATGGAACACCCTGTACATTATTTTTTCAATAGATGGAGAATTACAAACTAAACATTTTTTGTATTTAAAGTATTTCAAAATTTTTAACTGTTTCGCAGATATTCGCGGTTTTATATTTCATATAGCATTTTCCACAGTTTCAATTCCTGTCAAAGCCACCCAATAATTTTTCTCTCGTATTTTACCGTTGAAGGAGCCATATGAAATAATACTGCGTGTATCTGCGAAACCATTAAAAATTTTGAGATACTTTGAATATAAAACATGTCCATTTCTAATTCTCCATTTTCTGAAAAAATAATATACAGGGTGTCCCATTTAAAAAAAGGGAAAAAATTATTTTATATTTTAGAAAGTCTGCCATAGAATTTTGAACATCCTGTATGATTTACTATTACCATATTTATAGCAAAGTAGGACGTAAGTGCAGACCATCCAAAGTAAATACCTAATATGGTTTTGATTTCAGGACAATGCTTGAATTTTTTAATAATTTTTTTAAGAGGCTGAGAAATATATGTATATTTTTTTATTTATTTATTAATCTCTCTGAAACTATTTAAAAATATTTAATCATATCTTAGGATTATGTAGTGATCTAAAAGGAAGCCAAAAATGATCTACCACCCTTAAAATATTTGCACTTATTTCTGGGACACCCTGTATAACAGTTATAGTTATTTTAAATTGGAAGAAAATTTTAAACTACTTTAAGAACGCCAGGAACGCTTTTTTTACGACTACGACGCATGCGCACGTGTTTCTGACTCATTGTCAGTCAATTTAACTGGCTAAGTATATATGAAATGTGCTATGTGATTTGAAAGCTCGTTGTGTGTTTATATTGTGTTTATTTCTGAGAATTTTTATTTTTGATGGACAAATTTTGTCGATCGAAATCCTAAGCTGCCCAGTACAATCCTCCACGAGCAGTTCTCAGCAATTTTTAGCTTCATTCATTTTGTATCTATATAAAATACAATATCTTTCTGTGTTACTGTCTGCCCTTACACGATTGTAATGGATATAATTAATATTTTCACAAATTGGTATCTGTACTACAAAGTTTTACTAGTAATATAAATACAAGAAATGTAACAATCTGGAAATTTGTTACTTTTACACATATCTTGATGAGCACCTACGAGGTTTCATAAAAGTCGGCGCCTCTGACAACAAAGATATTCCCTATAGAGGAAGTAACAAGTTCGAGAGTAACCGCTGATCAGGAATATAATTTGTTTTGTAATTTTTATCCAAATTCAAAAATATTTATTTTTTATGGGTTTGGTTCCTTTCCCCACATGATTCACAAAATATACTACAGCTTGTGTATGTTTAGGGTATGCCTTTTGTTAGCTGACTTAAAAAGTTTATCGGGTGATGCTGATAAAACTGTTAAAGGGCACTAACCAGACTTGAGGGTCTCTGAACAACCTAAGAATTTTAATTTTATCAAATTAAATTATCGAATAGATTTCTATTTTATCATTTGTTTTAATGCTATGTCACTGTCACAAATTATTATTTTCAACAATCGTAATTTTTAAAGTATTTAATTTTTGGATTTAATTTTAATTGATGTCCTGTTGTATTCCTTGCCCCGACCTTGCTATGTAGAATGCATAATGTTTGGAAGAAGTTATAACTCATCATACAGTCTCGTGGCGTTGACAAAAGCCAGTATCTGAGACGGCTTCACAGAGGCTAGCCCTCCATCTCCGATATCCGGAGTATCTCTGTAACGAGTGGAGTGCTACAGGGGTCAGTACTTGGCCCAACACTATGGAATATCCAGTACAACGACCTACTGGAAACAGTTATGCCCGAAGGAGTAACACTAATCGGCTTTGCCGATGACGTAGCGATGGTGGTAACGGCCAAAAACGAAAAGACACTCATGAGTGTTGCTAATGCAGGACTACAAAGAGTGGTCAACTGGATCGAGTGCAAAGGTTTAAAACTAGCACCGAGCAAAAGTAAAGACTCCTTTAACTCCTCTCCTGTTCCTGTAAAGACTCCTTTACAAGCGCCTATGTAATACGTAAGGCCAATCTCCTAATCATAGATTGCAGCATATTTTGATAGTGTTGATATTGTATAGCTCTTCTCCAAATTGGAGCAGCATACAATATCATAGAAGTCACGGCCGATGCCATCGTCCTCCTCTTCATAGCTCTAGGTCCGCCAACATTGGGCATTACCCGCGACAGTGCGTTAATTGCACGTATGGCCTTTTCCACTATTCTGCGGACGTGGGTGGTCATACGCAGACCGCTGTCCAACCACACTCCCATGTACTTTACAGCTTTGCAGGGCATAATAGTCACTCCCATGATATCAGCGCTCCAGCCTTCTAATTTCCGTTGTCCCACCAAAGCAAGCAACTCCGTCTTCTGTTTTGCTAAGCTGATACGCATGCTATCAGCCTGACGCCGATTATCATCCACTCTTATTTTCAACATATTTGGCATTGAGGCTGTGATCGGAACTGCCAGGTCATCTGCGTAAGCAAGAATCTCGCACCCAGTTTCTATGTCCAACCTCAGCACCTTGTCATAGAAGACGTTCCACAGCGTCGGGCCAAGTACTGATCCCTGAGAAACCCCGCAACTCATTTTATAGGTTTGGCCGTCCTCCGCCTCTATTTTCCTGCATGATAAGTAGGACTGGATTACCCTAATTAGGTACCTGCTGATGCCCATTAACTTCAATTGGTCTATAATACCCCGCCAGGGAGCAGAGTTAAATGCGTTTTTCACATCCAAAGTGAGAAGGGCTACGTATCCCCTACTCTTCCAGCTGCGTTGCCTTATCAGGTCGACCTTGTCCACAATTATGTTAAGAGCGTTTATTGTGGATTTGCCGTTTCTGAATCCAAATTGACTATCGAACAGTCTATTGTTTTCCTCCAGTTCAGTCTCCAGTCTAGCTTTTATTAAGGACTCAAAGAGTTTCCCGCTGGCATTAAGTAGGCATATTGGTCTGTAATTTATCGCAGATGAACTCTCCATTTTGGGCTTTTCGATCAAAACCAGCTTTCCAACCTTCCACAATCTCGAAAATTAGCCCCGGACTAATTTTGAACCAAATACTACATCCTATTGCTGTCTCTGCTTTGGTTTTGGAAGCATCAGTAGACTACGTTATGGTATGGTCTTTTACATGCTGAGCAAACGTTTCTCTCTTCCAATTATTTTTATTGCTCAATACTACAGTGAGGTGTTTCTCAAAGTTTTTCATTCTTGGCGTGTCATCTACTGGGAGTTGGAAGAGTGGAATTTTATTACTGAGGGTGTTCCAAGCCCCTGATGATGTCACCATGCTCTTTCGGGAGTTAAAGGACGAAAAGAAAAGATAGCTTATTAGAATGGATTCATCATTATTATAGTTGTGTTATTCCAAAGTAATAACTTTGGAAGTTATTACTTTGGAAAGTTATTACTTTGGAATAACAAAACTATAATAATGATGAAACCATTCATAAGTCTAGGACAGCGAATATAGTCAGTATAGAGACGTAGCACCAGGTAATATCAAATATTTTCTAACTATTTTTTTAAATAGTTAAATTTAAATGCTTTTGAAAGCGATTTGTGGATAGTTAATTATATGTACAGAAATAATATTGTCGACATCACCAAAGATAGCTAAAATTTGTAGATTCCCGTCTATCTTTGATTTTTCTGGGTCGTCAGTTCTGAGAAATTTATTCGAGTGTCTTAAGGTACTCATTCACATACAGTTCGCCGGCAGTCCAGAACTGTCGATGTGTGTATACACATAGTATATGTACTTTAGTGTGTTTGTTTGGTGCACACATGCATAAAATGCCACGTACAAATCTGCATCAAGCAGATTTTAGTGGTCGCGAACCCAGTTTGTTTTGTAGTTTTTAGATGTCTTTATATGTAAATTCTATTGTATATTATTTGTTGCAAAATAAACTTGTATTATTTATTATTTTTTTTTTAAAGAGAATACATTTACGTAGATCAAAAACAAAAATCAAGAAATATAGATGCAAGATAACAAAAATTACACTAGCTTTAGTTATTTTCCTGAGGGGCAAACGATGCAACCTAATTTGTGACACATTGTATTGTGTAAATAGGTCTAATTAGGAGATCTATTCGAAACTTTTTCGTAATATCTTTCGATAAATTCCATAAACGATTCAAACCACCCTAAAAATGGAGCTCGTCCGACCGTAACGACAACATCATTTACATTTATCGATGTTTAACCACTAAATAATTGTTTTGACCTGGCATTCGTAGATAATGGCACAATAAAAACCCTCGTCGACTTTGAACCAACTCGCTCAATGGGAAAAATTCTTATTTCGACATTAGTTTGGTATTAAGCGAATGGTTGAAAAAATGGGCTGTTTAGTTAAATTTAATTGTTTTTGAAAGCGATTTGTGGATACTTAATTATATGTACAGAAATAATATTGTCGACATCACCAAAAATAGCTAAAATTTGTAGATTCCCATCTATTTTTTGTGTAACTTGAATTTTTAAAAAGAGGTTTGGTGATTAATTAATTCGTAACTTATTTGTATTTAAAAACATTTTTCACTTCAAGATCGTTCGATTAAAACTGACGATATGTTTGTGTGTGTGGTGAAAGCACAGTTTTCCTTCAGTTCAAAAACTGACAGTCCCAAAACTGAAGATCGCATCGTTCGACGTAACCGGATTGTGTGTGGCCTGACAAAATTGAGATCTTTTCACCAAACGAAGAATTTTGGAGGGACTAGAACCTCTAAGACACTGCGGTGATGAGATTCCTCTCTCGGGGAAAGTCAAGTATCTAGGAATCATTCTGGATACCAGACTGACCTGGAACCGACATTTGAAAAATGTCACAAGGAGGGCGGTGACTACACTAGCTGTAGTCAGACGACTTCATGCAAAAATCTAGGGCCTCAGACCACAGATGGTGCACTGGCTGTACACTGGAGTGGTGAGGCCTTCAGTAACATATGCATCCTTGGTATGGTGGCCTAAGGTAATGCAACAAACAACAATGCTCAGCCTTAGTAAGGTGCAAAGACTTGCTTGTCTGAGCATAACAAGGACAATGAAATCAACGCCCACTGCATCAATGGTGGCACTTCTGGAACTTCCGCCTCTTCACATAGTGATCCAGGCGGAGGCAAGAATGGGACTCTATCGCCAACAAAGTGTCTTATCTCTGGGATATAGGACAGAAACAAGACACTTAAAGATGGGAGATTCTATCGAAGGATCTCTACTCCAAATGAGATTGGACCAAATGACCCCTCTTTATCACTAACACAAACCATTCGAGGTGAACAAAATGGATCGAGGAATGTGGACAGATATAACATTCCTTCAGCATGGACTAACCTGGTATACAGACGGGTCAAAGACCGCTGAAGGAACAGGAGCTGGAGTATTTGGGGAAAGACCATGGGCAAGCTTAGCCTTTTCCTTGGGTAAACACTCAACCGTATTCCAGACAGAAATATTTGCCATTCTACAATGTACGAGAGAAAACAATAAAAGAGCTTATTTAGGTAAGCTCATCAATATATGCTCAGACAGTCAGGCGGCACTTGGGGCGCTTATGAACCCAAAGGTATCGTCGAGACTCGTCTGGGAATGCCTGGGTGAACTGGGAGCTCTGGCACGAAGGATCAGAATTAAATTATTCTGGGTGCCGGGCCACAGCGGCATCCAAGGCAACGAGAAAGCCTATGAGCTAGCTAGGCCGGGATCATCAGCATCCTATCTTGGTCCAGAGCCAGTACCAGGAATACCCAAATGTATGGCCCGTAGTGCACTAAAACTCTGGATCAGGGAAAAGCACAATGTCCATTGGAGAAACAGACAGGGGCACAGGCACAGCAAGGCTTTTATCCAAGGATCTAGCTCTAAAACAGCAAAAGAACTGCTAATGCTTAGCAGGAATAAAGTGCGGATTACAACAGGCCTCTTGATAGGACACATGGCTGTCAAGTGTTACCTGAACAAGCTCAACCTGTATCAAGGAAGTCTTTACTGCAGACTCTGCGATAAAGATCCTGAAACAGCGGAGCACATAATGGATCGCAAGCGACACTTTTTATTTGGGAAAGCTAGGCTAGAACCGGAGGAACTATGCTTCCCTCCTATCAAGGACCTGCATAAGCTAGTGCAGGGCACAAGGATAGGAGAATGGGTGCAGATATAGAAGGGGGACAAACACAATAGGCCTCACAGGTCGCAGTGTTTCCGGCAGAGGACGGCCCCGTGTTATGGAAAAAAATGAGATCTTCAGTTCAAATCGAGGGGTAAACCGCTGACAAATTTCTGTACACTAATACCACGAATAACGCCAAAAATGCCAACAAATACCACGATTAATACCGCTAATATCAAATAATGCCAACATCTTGTACACCAAAATACACCAGCGGTTTACTCCTCGGTTCAGATCGTACAGTCCTAGAACTGCTAGCGAACTGTATGTGAATGGGCATATTTTAGACCATTCCGAACCTTTTAAACCGAATTAGAGGATTTCAATTCCAGATTACGGATGGAGTCTTCCAGGTTTTTGAATTCCGTTTTAAGTTGGTTTCCATTGGTGCCCATTGGTTCACAGTATTTAGTTTTCGGTCCAAATACTACCTATTTTATCTGATAGTATACAGGGTATCCCAATATTCCATGGACATACAAACAGGATGGAAGAAATAAAAATATATTAATTGAACACAATTATTTATCTCAATTCAAAGTGCTTCGTTTGTCCGTTACAGGTCCCTTATGGCATATCTGTCAAATGCCACCTGAATCAGCTTAACCTGCATCAAGTATGTCTTTGCTGCAGATTGCTGTTTATTTGGGAATAAAAATGGAAGAATTATGATTTTATTTTATCAAGGATCTGCATAAGCTGGTGCAGAGCACAGGGATAGGAGACAGGGTGCAGACATAGGGGGACAAACATTACAGCAAGCGTTCAGGACAAAGCGTTACCAGACGCTAGATGTCCGGATTAATCCGGACATGTCCGGATTTTCACTATCTCCGGTTGGGTCGGGGCGGATTTTTCATAAGCGTCCGGATTTTAATGTTCCTTTTTTAGAAATGTCGCAATAATGCAAAATAATATATTAGTTTTAATAAATTTAGTTAAAAATCGTCGATAAATTCAGCAGTGTAAATTCATTCTTTTACTTCGTAAGTTTTAAGTTTTGAAAGTTATAAATGTATTTTTTTTTCAAACGTCATAAAAGTATCTATTATTTTTTGCAACGTTATTGACAATATAAAAAAGTATTTTTAACGCCTAGTCACAAAAATGGGGCACTTTTACGTCTAAACAGAAAAATACGAAAATATATTATTATACTGACATAAAGTGTCAAATACAACGAGCGTAACCATAGTTTCTCGATATATAATTACTTACAAGGTATTACGTGGTATTACATTTAAATCCCTTTATATTATTTGTAACGTTTAAAATTGTTTAAAAAATTATTTTTGGCATTTGAAAACAAAATGGCATATTCTATTCTGAGAAAAAAAGATTTTTTGTGCCTCGCTTGTATGTCGTAGAGCGTCAAACAATAGCCTCAGAAACAATATAATATTTTTGCTCTTATATCGCTAAAAAATTATGACGTCCAGATATTGTCCGGATTTTTGGAAAGACTTGCCCAGGGTGGAGAAGTTTTCATCTGGTAACCCTAGACAAACACAATAGGCCTTATAGATCACAGTGCTTCTGGTATAGCACGGCTCCGTAATATTGAGGAAAAAAATAGAAAAAAAACAGTCAATGCTCTCCTGAAGAAAATGTACGTAATTTGTCAAGAGGATGAGATTTGGACGCGGATCCCGTAACTATCGTTTTTCCTAGATTTCGGGCTCGTTGTGTGACGACACACCAAACTACAAAAGCCGCGCCAGTATTAATAGATAAAAAAAGGTCCCCATTATTGAGTACAAATGGTTGCGACCGTTCCGCGGGGTGAATGCACTGCTAGATCGCTACCGTGACGTGGTCGATCGCGGCCGCAACGCTGTGGCGCGCGGACATTTTACCCGTTTTTTGTCAAAAAATGCCGCAGTCATCATCCTAGAGAAGATGGAGCTTGAGGGGAGTGCGGGGAGGAGCGATTGTTGTAGATTGGAAGAGATTTTTTTCGGGTCGAAATGGAATTTCATCCGATCGTTGATCGAATCCGAGAGATCGATTAGAATTTTCCCTTCCTTTCTCCATCCATGATTCCTTTTAGTAGGTAACGTTGCGGAAGCTCAGTCGCTTAGCTTAGTTTTTTAACCTTTTTTTCCACAAAAATATAAAATCCCTTATTTACGAGGTTATCCGGCGTGCGTCTAAAAATTGACTCACCCCTATAACTTTTTTATTTTCTCAGATAAAAAACGATATTTGGTATATATATTAGGATTAATTGACATATTCACTTGTTTTGGTCACTTCCTGTTTCACCGGAAATTACTACAACTTTTGATTTTTAAATGACACCTTCTACTCATTTCTACTTTATTCGGTACAATTGACACTCAATAGAATAAAATGACATGTCATATATCAACTTTTGACATTTTGGCATATATGGTTTATTTAAAATTGTAACATGCGGTTCATAACGACAATTTGACTCGAAATACCAAGTATATGGTACCAAATTATTCGTCAAAAATGTTTTTTTCCAAATATGCTAATGAACCACCCTTGTTCTATTTGAAAAAATTGAGATATGATTAAAAATACGATTTGAGCATCTTTTAACCGGCCAGGACAAAACACCAAGAACATTAGATGATCAAAAATATATTTTTCCAAAGCTCCTTGATTAAAAATTAGTGAGTTAGTTAATAGTAGTTAGTTAAAAACACAGTCATGGCACTCTAGATTGAAATTTAAAATATTTTTTTGTGATATGTCATTCTACTCAGAAAGTCATTTTCTATTAAATAAAGTAAAAAACCAGAAAATCAAAAGTTGTAGTAATTTCCGGTAAAACAGGAAGTGACAAAAAACAATTGAATACGTCAATCAATCCTAATTTATGTCATATACTGACATATAAAATATCGTCGTTTTATATGAAAAAATAAAAAAGTTATAGAGGTGAGCCACTTTCGAGACGCACCCAGTATTGTATTGTATTTACCAAGAGTGGATCCCAGATGGAACCCTCCACTACGACCGCAATAACTTACTGTCGCTCAGTTCTGCAAACTTTAATATTCACCATCAGTACCCAACCTCTTAATATACAGTATGTCCCCGGATTGTCTTTACAAGAGGAAAAACTTTTTTATTATTGACATTTTAAAAAAAATATATTCTTTATAAATTTTTTTGCTTGTTCTAAAATGGAGTTAATCCCGTTTATACTTTTCCAAATTTCCATACCGTTTCCATAAAAATAAAAAAAAACATAAAAATACGGTTGAATTTCTTCAATGTCTTCAATGTCTTGAATGTCCTAAAAGTCCAAAGGCTTTTCTGTGGTAATAGCATTTCGATTTCATTTTTTGATCAATGGTTATTATTAATTTGATTAACGTCATATTTTTTGCTATTGTTAAAGTATCACATTATCTGATAATTATTCCCTTTTCGTAGCATTGAACTAAATAAATTTTTTAAACAGCAAAATAATCTGACGTTAACAAACATTTTAAAACAGCAAAATAATCTGACGTTAATTAAAATCTATCAATAACAATCTGTCAAAGAGTGAAAACAAAATTATTTTTATGTTTTTGTTTGTTTTCACTAGAATGGTATGGAATTTTGAAAAGTATAAAGGGGATTTTAGAACAAGCACAAATTTTTATAAAGAATGCATTTTTCTCAAAATGTCAACAACAAAGAAGTTTTTCTTTTTGTAGAGACAATACCCTAGGTTGATATATACCAGGATGAGGTTTCAAGAAAAAGACCAAGAGGTCGCTTGCCCTTTCGATGGTAAACCAACTGTCAAAACTCACCCACAAACCACTGCACACACTGCTATATGGAGCATAAGACAGAGAGATAACTATAGAGGAACATTACCTGACCACTACATTCTTCTTGTGTGAATAAAAACAGAGAAAGAGAGAGAGAGAGAGATCCGAGGGTTATATGTCACCAAGGTCTGACAAGTCTAGCTTGGTTTTGCCATTTTGCCAAACCACTCAAACCTGGTTAAAATTGCTCCCAGCTAGGCAGGTACAAATAATAACGTGCTTCATAGTTTCGTCTTCAATTCAGAGTCGGCATTCGGCATCTTCCACCAGTCCCATCCTCTGCAGACCCATGTATACCCAGTGATACTTTAGTATTTGCGAGGGTAGTCTTAGGATAGTTTTCAACTACACCATACCATCACATACCTTATTTTTTTAGAAAATTTAGGCTCACGGCAGAAAACTCATGATTCTGCTGAGAACTGCTGAACATAACTGGTATAACAGTAAGAAAGTGAGTTGTTTTACACTAACTAATGAGTTTTGCAATAGTAACAGAAGAAATATAAAACGAATAATTATACAAAAGAAGGAAGTAAAGATTTCAAGTTAACGTCTCCTTTTTGCTGCCAGGGCTAATCTGGAGGGGCCTACTTTGTTTACGCGGAATCTGAACCGCGGTCCTCGGCCATATCATGGTCAATGGCCTACCGACTTGGCAAGCGTCTAAATCGACTCTTAAGCGGGGTTTCCACATGCAAGGATTACTGGCGCCAGTTTTCGCCAGTTTATTGGCGCCATTACCCGTTTCCGCAGGTCTATAGTAAATTTAAAACTGGCATGTCATTACATTCAGTTTTGTGAGATTTTAACACCTTGTTAGGGTGATTTTAACACCTAGGGTGTAAGCATTGCTAATACTCCGAATTTTGGCTTTTGCGGAACTTACATCAAAGTTGCTGAGAGAATTCATCCCTTTTACTCGCTCTTTTATTTCTGTCCTTATAATCACTTATTTTATTTTTCCATAAGCAAGAATGTTGTTCGTAGGCTTCCAAGAACTTTATTATTAATTCAGTAGACCACTTTTATGAAACAAACGACATTTTTACGACTGGAGATGCTCGCTGTATTGTTTACTCACAAAACTGGCGCCAAAATGTACAGGAGCGTTTAACTTTACAGGCACATGAATTAGAGGCGCCACTAAACTTGCGCCAGTTGATTTTACAGGTTTCCACATACAATAAAACTGGCGCCATTTGAATGGCGCCAGTAATCCTTGCATGTGGAAACCCCGCTTTACTCACGAGATATCCGATCTCATCCGGCATCGAACCGGCGTGAATGAGCAGTGTGTAGCAATAAATTTTACACTTTTGCCTTGGACAACAGCACGATACAGAGTTTCGAACCCTGTCACCCGTCCATCAACTAGTATCGCCTTACGTCGCTTAACTTCGGTGTTCTAATGGGAACCGGTGTTTCGACGTAGCTGGGCCGTTGCATTTACAAAAGAAGAGAATACAGAGAGCAGCAGCGATATTTACGTACACCTCTCACATACCTGTATAGACATTAATAATTTTACTTTATTTTTAGATAAACTAATTACATAAAAATCGTTAATAATACCGGTTATTCTATAATAAATTTAATAAAATTAATACTAAAATCCAATCCATTGAACAAACTCGGTTGTTTATTTTTGGCTTAAATCCATGCTTGATGATCTTGATGTGAGCATTGAAGCGCAACAGCCAGGAAAAGCATACATACGAGACGAGAGGCACTACGTATCTATCTGCTTTATTTAATAACTTATTTTTTTAGTATACATACATACCATTATCAATAATGTTATAAAAATACATATTCATTTTTTAAATATCTGTAACTTTTTTATTTTTAATGATAGAACATTGATTAACAAAGTTAATTGTAGGGTTCTTAATCAATTTCTATTACTTATGTCCAAAAATGTCGTACATTGTCATATATCACAGTTATTTGTATAAACTATGCAGTTCTTTTATATGGGGATAGTCAGTATATTAACGGAACGTCTGGAACGTCTTCCAGAACCCCAGATTGGACCTAGAGTTGAGAACTAGGCTCGTTAAGTGTTATGTTTGGTCAATCCTATTATACGGAGCAGAAACATGGACACTGAAAGTTCAAGAGATGAATCGCCTCGAATCGTTCGAAACATGGATATATCGAAGAATGCTTAAAATTCCATGGACAGCCCATATCACAAATAATAAGTCTACAACAGAATAGGCAGAGAGATAGAATTGCTCAATATAATAAAAATAAGAAATACATCATACTTAGGGCATATATTGAGAAATGAAAAATACCACGTCTTACAATTGATAGTTAAGGGTAAGATTGAAGGAAAGAGAGGTCTCGGCAGGAAGAAACTATCTTGGTTGAGAAACATCAGAAACTGGACTCACCTAACTTTTGAAGAACTTATAAGGAAAGCCGAGAATCGTGAAGATTTTGCCAATGTGATCGCCAACCTCCGCGAAAGAGACGGCACCTAAAAAAGAAGAAGTCAGTATATTAAATTTAATAAAAAAAATTGCGTGTGCACTATGTGCGCATTGAAAAAGTGTACTTTGAAGTTTGAAATGTTGAAAAAGTGTAATTTGAAATGTTGAAAAAGTTACAAATTTAAAAAATACTTTTTACGTGTAACAAATATTTTTATACCCAGCAGATGTGCATTCAATCTTAAACAAAAGGCAATTATGTATAATATCTATTTTGAAAATCCGTTTTTTGTTTAATTTAATTTAAAACACTTTGAAACCTGTTCCGTAAAGAAATACGTAGTATTTATTGACGCTTCAATAGTTTTACGTAACTTAAACTGATCCATTCTAACGGGCAATTCTCCATTATGTAAAAAAATGGTTTTTCAACGGTTTTAAGAAACGGACATTTCATATTGATAACAAAAGCCGTTACAATATAATCGTGAACAAATCAATGGAACTAAAAAATCGAATTCAGTTCAAAGAGAAAATTCAGCACAATAGAACCGTTGGCTGTTTTTCAATTTTTTAATAAATATATACTTATTTAAATAGTCAGTGGCAGACATAGTTTTTCTTTATGGTGGGATTGGATTTACAAACTAGGTACTTGATTTTTTTATATAAACTATTCTCTAGGTTTGTTCAAAATTACATATATGTTCACTAATAAAAAAATGGTTTTGGAATCAATATCACTATTTTCTCTATATTTAACTATAGTCTCTCCAAGAGTCTTATTGAATCTCTCGATCATCCCATCGGATTGCGAATGTACAGCCGTTATCCTAGTTTTGTCAATACCAAGCAGATCACACAGCTTCTGGAACAGTCTTGACTCAAAGTTCCTTGCTTGATCAGTGTGAAGTTCTAAGGGAATTCCAAATCTACTAAAGATATTATTGCCTAATACTTCAGCTACAGTCGATGCTTCTTGGTTTGGAATGGCAAAAACTTCCGGACATTTACTGAAATAATCCATCGCCACTGAAACGTATTTGTTACCCTTGTACGTTTCAGGAAATGAGTCCGCAATGTCAACAGCAATCCTTTCGCAATGTAACGTTGGACTTCCAACGTTACATTGCTTCATTTTACCCTTAGATCGAGTGCTTGGTCCTTGGCTAGCAGCACAAATTTTGCATTGTCGACACCATATCTTGACATCTTCGCAATAATCTACCCAATAAAAACGATCTCTTAGCTTTTTCAAGGTCTTGTTTACTCCAAGACGGGTTCCATTTTTATCACCGTGAATTGCCTCCAATACCTGGGCAATCTTCTTCCTTGGTTACTGAGTTATTACAATCCTGCCATCCGCACTTTCCCGTGTGCGTTTCAATAATCCATTCTCAATCACCATTGAAAATGAAGCCCAGAGAGCTTTGAAAATCAGCCCTATGTCCGCAACATCCTGCCACTTTATCTGCCTTGAGCCGCAGTATTGCTCCGATGCCTGGATCTTCCATTTGGTCATTCCTCAATTATTTTGTCGTCGTCCACTGTTCGTCAGTTCTAAGTTTAACAAAGTAAAGCTATGTACAGCAAGGCAAAACCTGTGCAAAATGCAGAGATTGGCATGCATCTGTATCACAGAAGTCATGAGACCCTACTTAACAGCAGCGATGGAGGTCATTCTTGACCTAACATCACTGCACATTGTCATTGGTAGATATGCCAATGAGAGAATGATTAGAATAGTCATTGACGGAAACAGTCCTGGAAGAATTATCAGTTCAGGATCTTGGAACACCCCCAAAAGGAAAATTCCACTCCTCCAATTCCCAGTGGATGACATACCAACAATGTACAATTACATAAATTTATCAAAACCAGTTTCTTAACTAGGTAACTAAACTTTTTAAATATTATGTGGTACAATATATCTTAATAACAGAGGAAGTTTATAATTTTCACAAGCCTTGAGAATGTCGAACACGATAAATGTGTCTATAAAGAATATTTGCTATGCAATTATAAATAAATTAATTTTCTGTAGATTCTGTATTAATAATTTCTACGTAATCTATCTATAACTATCCAAAATGAGCCAAATAGAAGTACATTTGTTATCTACATTGTAGTACTGTGTGACGTTTTGAAAAAAAAATACATTTATAACTTTTCAAACTTAAAACTTAGAAAATAAAACAATGAATTTACACTGCTGAATTTATCGATTTTTTAAGTAACTAGATTTATTAAAACTAATATATTATTCTGCATTATTGCGACATGTCATAATGGAACATTGAAATCCGGACGCATATGAAAAATCCGCCCGGACCCAGCCAGGGGAGTGAGAATCCGGACATGTCTGGATTAATCCGGACGTCTAGTAACCCTACCTGTAATAAGGTCTGTTCCCAGAAGAATCCCTGACTAGTCAGCGCGTTTCTTATTGGTTGAAATGTGTAGAAACCAGACTAACAATCAGGTTTCTAGGCATTTTAACCAATGAGAAACGTGCTGACTAGTCAGGGATTATTCTGGGAACAGACCTATAGTCTTTCTCTAGTAGATGCGAGATTTTGTCGTTGGTGGGGAAGCTCACTAGGAGAAATCTCTTCTGGCACTTTTGCATGGTCTATGGCAGCATCTCATTGTTTTGTCCCTGGCTGTAGTGTCGTGGACAAGGAATTGCACCAAGACGGGGAATTGCACCTGGTCAAAGTCCTCACAACAGGAAGTGACGAAAAATATCGAGAACAGTACTGGCTCCAGTCTAATAATAAATATTTTATCAAACTCATTTTAACCAACAAAAAACATTTTCTTATTCCTTACATAACATTCCCACCGTATAATATCACCCCCTCGAAGCTAACTACCGAGGCCCCACGACAGACACGCTTAGACAATCCCCTAAAGGGTGTTAAATAAAGCCCGGCACCTGTGCCTGTGTGCCGCTTCGTCTTCTTCAGCGTTTTTTGTTGCCCCCAACGTCCGACAAAAAAAGTGAAAACATTTCGAGGGGGTTGTCTGTCTCGGAGAGACAGGTTCTTGACCCAGCGACCGCATAGGGAGGCGACAAACCAGTTATGTATCACTGCAGGGACTGGAAGGGTAGGTAAACTTTCGTTTTTTTTTCTGTATACCTTCGAGATGGTGTGTTTGATGTGGAATTAGACTCGCTGTAGACGAGGACGGGATGTATTTGTTATATTGGTCATGCAAAGTAATGAAGAAGACTCAAAAAACAAATAAAAAAACACAACACTGTACTTAGATTTTTATAAACATTATGATACACAGTTGTTGTATTAGCTAAGTTATTATTAAAAAATGTTTATATCTCTCTGGCGGATTGATCTTCAAAAGAAACTGAAAATCAACTCTATTATAAAAATGAATCTAAGAATTTACTTATTTGTTAATGGCTTTACAACGGACTACGGTCATTGCTCTGTTTTTATATCAATTGTTGGTGTCAGATTTCGTCAAAATCTTGAAACATATCGAGAACAGTACTGGGCCCGAATTCTGGAACTTCGACATAAAAATTTTACGCTTTCAAAGCGGTAAGCGAAAGTATTCGATTAGCGGAACACCAAGAAGTTGATTTTGGTATTCTCGTTGCCGTGCGAAACGTTTTCTGGATACGCGTTCAGCAACATATTGGCACCATCGCAATTTTTTCAAGTATCTAATAGTCAAATGTGGAAAAAACAGTGAAAAATGTCAATGTTAGGTGAATTCCAGAACCTATTGTTGAATTATGTCAACCTATTTTTCTATGGATATGTCATTATTCTTATTATACGAGGGAAATGTTATTGAAGACGCTTCTCAGCATTTTCGATGTTTTGAACAATATTTATAGCTGCCAAGTCGAAAGTTATCAATTACTTATTGAGGAATTTATAGAAGAAGAAGTAGTTTTCACTGAAGAGCAAGAGATCGCACAAAATTACTATTTTTTCTATTTTTACTGAGAATTCGACAGGCAAAACGATCTTTTTAGGTAGCTGTTTTCGAATCGCTAGCGCAATCAGTAAAGACGCTAAGCGCGTCAGATGGGAATACCTAAATAGGTAGTTAAGTGCGCGCTAAGTGCAAATTAACGTCATGTACGCTGAGTGTCTAAAAGCACTTAGCGTTTTCTAAGTTACAGAATTCGGGCCCTTTGTTTTATAATGTCATCAAGTCAGCAATTCGTTAGATTTGATCTACCGAGTGCGTCTCAAAAGTGGCTCACCCCTATTTTTTTTTTATTTTTTCAGATAAAAAAACGAGATTTGGTATGTTGGTATGTTAGTATATGACATAAATTAGGATTGACTGACGTATTCAATTGTTTTTGGTCACTTCCTGTTTCACCGGAAATGACTACAACTTTTGATTTTTAAATGGCACCCTCGGTATTTTTTTACTTTATTCGATAGAATATGACATTCTGAATACAATGACATGTCATGTGTCAACTTTTGATATTCTCGCTTAATAAAAAATCGTATTTTAAAATTCAATCTGGAGTGCCATGGCTATGTTAAAAACACTAATTCTAAATCAAGGAGCCTTGGAAAAATAGATTTGATCGTCTAATGTTTTTAGTGTCTTGTCCTGGGCAGTTAGAAAAAGCTCAAATCGTATTTTTAATCATATTTCAATTTTTTCAAATTGACCGAGGGTGCATATTTATGCACATGAGGTTATTCGTAAAAAAGCATTTTTTTCACGAATAATTTGATATCACACACTTGGTATTTCGAGTCAAATTCTCCTTACGAACCGCAAGTTATAATGTCAAATAAACCATATGCGAAAATATCAAAAGTTGACGTATGATATGTCATTTTATTCAGAATATTTTCTATCCTGTAAAGTAAAAAAATACCCAGGGTGCCACTTAAACATCGAAAGTTGTAGTCATTTCCGGTGAAACAGGAAGTGACCGAAAACAATAATTGAATACGTCAATCAATCCTAATTTATGTATGTAACTAACTATACCAAATGTATGTATGTATACTAACATACCAAATCTCGTTATTTTTATCTGAAAAAATAAAAAAGTTATAGGGCCACTTTTGAGACTCACCCGGTATACAGGGCCTATTTTACCATAAGGCCCATAAGGCCCGGGCCTTGGGCCCAGTGGTCTGGGGGCCCGTTAAAGGTTGTAAAATGTTCATAATTTCAAATGCAAATTGACATAGTAGAGAAAAAAACAGTTACCTCTGATTAGGAAAATAGAAATAAATAAAATAAGCTTTAGATTGATATAATTTTTGTTTTTTTTTCATTATTTATTTTGTTGAATATAATAATGTTTATTTATTTTTTAAAATTATTAAAAAATAAAAATAAAAATAATTGTTTTATTTTTTTAACCCAAACAAGAGAATTTTTGAATATTATTGGAAAAGAGGGCCCGACCAAATGAAAAATAGGCCCTGCCGGTATATCCATAGTAGGAACTAGAAACTACGAAAGCCAAACTGATAATCTGGTGTTAGTCAGTCTTTCGTAATAGAGACATTTTAGGTGCATTTATTTTTTCTTAGTAGAGACATTTTACGTGTTTTTGAATATCTTGACATGATGGGAAGCAAAGAAATTTGTCTATATGATTTAATATATTTTGGTGTTTTGCCAACTTATCTAAGATAGGAATTATCGGAAACAGGAAATAGCCATCTTAACCGATAGTAAAACCGCATTAAAAGCGATCAACCAAATAACCATCAGTTCGAAGTGGTCAAGGAATGCCTAGGGAAGTTTAAAAAAGTAGACAAAGAAAATAAAATCTTTTTATTCTGGGTGCCAGCACATCAAAGGATTGAAGGAAATGAAAAAGCAAACGATTTAGCTAGAAAAGGAGCAAATACTCCACTAACTGTACCAGAACCGTTCTCCTTCCCAAATAAAAACCAACTTAAAGCAAGACTCAAGAACCTGAAAGATATCCGTAACCTGGAATGGGAACCCTCCAATGGTCTAAGACACTCGAAGAAATTTCTCAGAACTTACGACTGAGAAAAATCAAAGCTTTTTCTTGATTTTAGTAAGAACAATCTTCGAATTGTCACGTGCTTTTTAACAGGACACTGTCTCTTCAATGAACACCTCAGTAGAATGAAACTAAGAAACAGTGATCGATGCAGATTATGTTGGCAAAATGGGCAAACACCTTATCACTGAGTGCGCTGAGTAAAACAGCATTAAAAGTGATCAACCCAATAACCATCAATTCGAAGTGGTCAAGGAATGCCTAGAGAAGTTTAAAAAAGTAGACAAAGAAAATAAAGTCTTCTTATTCTGGATGCCAGCAAACCAAAGGATTGAAGGAAATGAAAAAGCAAACGATTTAGCTAGAAAAGGAGCAAATACACCACTGACTGGATCAGAACCGTTCTCCTTCCCAAATGAAAACCAACTTACAGCAAAACTCAAGAACCTGGAAGATCCGTAACCTGGAATGGGAACCTTCCAATGGTCTAAGACACTCGAGGAAATTTCTCAGAACTTACGACTGAGAAAAATCAAAGCTTTTTCTTGATTTTAAACATTTTAACAATCTTCGAATTGTCACGTGCTTTTTAACAGGACACTGTCTCTTCAATGAACACCTCAGTAGAATGAAGCTAAGAAACAATGATCGATGCAGATTCTGTTGGGAAAATGGGCAAACACCTTATCACTGAGTGCGCTGAGATGACAATCATTCGTGCCCTAAACTTTTGTACGACTGATATCGGAGATGGAGAACTAGCCTCTGTAAAACTGTCTGAGATTCTGGCTTGAGACTGTATGTTGAGTTATAAGTTATAACTCAAGAAAAAGGGACACAATAGGTCTACAGGATATCATTGAAATGGTGTCAAAAAAATCAGGGGGTGATAGTACTCTTAAAAATAGTAAAAAAAGTTCCTATAAGTTCCTATAAGTTGTTTTCCTGATGGGTTGCTAACTGGTTAATCAACATAAACTTATGAAAGTTATGGCGGTTCAAAAGTAACCAAGTAGTTATCAAATAATTAATTGAAAAATCAAAATTTCATGATTTTTAAAACATCTTATTGCTTTAAAAAAACGAAATAATCCACTAGATTTCTACTTCTGGGGCTACTTGATAGCTTTGGTTTACTTCAGTATTAATCACTGAATAGCAACTACGGCAACGCATTATTGACTGTTCCAAGCAAATTTGGACAAAACACCAAGGATATTCCACAAGGTACGCAGATCTTGGAGCAGATGTCTGCATTGAAATGAATGGTAGTCACTTTAAACATTTACTATGAATGAATTAAGGAAGGCATTATTTTAATAAGGAATTTTGGTAATTGGTTTATTTCGTTTTTAAAGCAATAAGATGTTTTAAAAATCATAAAATTTTGATTTTCCAATTAATTATTTAATAACTACTTGGTTACTTTTGAACCGCCATAACTTTCATAAGTTTATGTTGATTAACCAGTTAGCAACCCATCAGAGCACTCTTTGCTTTCAATTTTCTCGAAAACCATCGCTCTGGGCGATGTACAGGGTAGGTCAAATTCGACGCTTTTAAATGGAAACACCCTTTTCTATAGGAGATAGACGAAAACTAATATCGGTGTCTGGAGCTCAATTTTCATCAAAAACAAGATGGTGAAAACCGCACACCAATATCTGTTACCGTTTCGGAGTTACGGGGTGTTTTTCAAAAATGTGCATTTTTAACAAATCGCTGTAACTTTTTTGTTATCGAAAATTTTGTATTTTATGAAAACATTTCCAAAGCACCTTTTTACGTAGAATTTTATCGTTTAAGTATAATTTTTTAAAATTAATAATTTAAGAGTTATCAACAGAAAATTTGATTTTTCCAATGGGTCACCCTGTATATTTTGATTTTGTTAAAGGATTCGAAATACCAAAATTTATAAACACTTGATATTTTAACTCGATTCCTTTGCGAGATATAGAGTATATGCCCTTAATTCGCCTGCTTTTAAATAAGTAGGCTTTGAACGGCACCGCCTCTGATCGCTAAATGCAAGCAAATTTTAGCTGTGAACATCAATTAAAACGAATAATAACCAAGATTCCAGAGAGATGCAGAATTTTATAATAATTTAAAATATATTTAACCAACATCAACACATTTAGACTATATCTATTTAACAAAAAATAAGGTTAGCAAACCAAGACATGAGATTTTGCTACAGTCAGTGGGGGTGAAAGATACCCTTTCATAACTGCTAAGTATTTTTAAAACTTGTCTAGATTATACTAAAAAATAAGGAACCTTTATTCGCAAATATATCCATAGGATTAGATCCATGGGCTCTAAGTCAGGCGGCCTCGACGGCCAACGGCTGGGATCTTGGTTAGCTATCAATTATTCTTGAAATTGGCTGCAAAATTTTGCTAATAACTTAAGTGTTCAGAGGCGGTGCGTTGTCTTGCTGGAAAAATATGTTTTCGAGTTCCATTAAGGGCATATCATCAATACAGCCGGTCCAAAGCCTAATAATTAAAAGTGGCGAATTTTTAAAAACTCTATATTTCGAAGGGAATTATAACAAAATATCAAGTGTGTTATATTTTTGAAAGGTAATTTTAAATTATTTTCAATAAATTAAAAATATAGCGGGTGTCTTAAATAAAAATCAAATTTTCTGTTGATAATTCTTAAATTATTAATTTTAAAAAATTATACTTAAACCATTAAATTCTACGTAAAAAGATGCTTTGGAAATGTTTTCATAAAAATACAACATTTTCCATAACAAAAAGTTACAGCGATTTGTTAAAAATGCATATTTTTGAACTCCGAAACGGTAACAGATATCGATATGCGGTTTTCACTATCATGTTTTTGACAAAAATTGAGCTCCAGACACCGATATTAGTTTTCGTCTATCTCCTATAGAAAAGGGTGTTTCCATTTAAAAGCGTCGAATTTGACCCACCCTGGACAACAAGAGTACCTTTTTTGTAGGAAAAAGTATGTAGTTTTCAAAAAATGAACCCACGTTGCAAAAAAAATAACCTCAAAAAGTTATTCACGAAATAACCCCCTAACCCTTTTCGCTTTTCCAAATAATTTTTCAGTATCGCCATTTGATTTAGGGTCAAAATTTACGGCAGAGGATTTTTTTTCGAAATTTTATCTCGTTTTTTAAGCCTGCAATTTCAAAACAACCGTTTTTTAAATTCACCCTTTCAGTGCCCCTAACTCCCTTAATATGCATTTTCCGCCCTATATTTTTAGGGACTTTTTTTTACTATTTTTATATAGGAGTACTATCACCCCCTGATTTTTTTTACCATTTCAATGACACCCTGTATAAGGGGTCGCGGTGATAAATTTTAATTCCTCTTTCCCATACAATCTAAAATCCATCGATCAAACGATTGTTTTAATAGAATAATACAACTAAAACAGTCCGATACCAAAAAACGATACAATCCTAGACCACAAAAGCGACCGAAAAAAAAACGGCGTAAAAGGAGACCATCACCATCGACGATAGTAAAAACACCCAAAGTAGATCTGTGTGAAGTTGACTATGCAACAGGCATCAAGGAAGGGGCCGATGACCGAGCATCATTACGACACACGGGGTTATTAAACAAGTGAATAACGTTACTATCAGCCCTTCTCCTTCTGGCGCAGGGGCGGCGCGCCGGGGTGCGACAGAGACGGAGACAGTGGCGGCGGCGGCAGGGCAAAGAAAGAATCTCGTACGGGCGCGCGCGTATGTACCCGGCAGAGGAGTCGTTCTTATTTTCTATGACAGTGATAGCGGGTTGGTTCTTTTCCTACGTACGAGACCTTTGCTCAGAGTAACAATAAGAAAAGAGAAGAAATCACGGAAGTTTCTCGTTTTTTTTTATTTGATACGGCGCCACACTGGCCGAATTTGATCAAATCATGGCATAAATGATTTTAAATATTTACTTTTAACAATGGGCTCTTTCACAAAAAATAAAATACCCAATTCAAGGACAAAATCTGAAATAGAAGACTATTTTCAGTATATTTATCCAAAAAAAATAGTTCCATGACACTGAATAATTTTTTTATAGGCCCTCAAAATTGCTTTAATTTGAAATAATTTTAAAGCGCCAATTGATGACGCATGAAAAATACGCACAATCACATTGCAGAACCGTGCTCGTGCGCCAGCCAACAACTGGCAACATTGCGATTTGATTTGACCAGCACCACCTCAATTCAAGGCCAATCAACATGATATAGACAAGGCAAATATGGCGGCGAAGGCAGCGCATTATTAAATTGTTTACCTTTAACCTGAAAAGCCGATAGTGGTTTCTCGTTCCGATTGCATACCAGAAATAATTAATTATCTCTAGTTTGTTGTGCTTCTGCAACACGTTTGTTTAGTTCTTAGTGTTCAGTGCATGGTGTGATCAGAAAATTGTGATAAAATAACAGTGTACTAAAAATCCAAACCAGACATGGTTTCACATAGGGAACTTCAAATT
Source organism: Sitophilus oryzae (assembly GCF_002938485.1). NCBI lineage: Eukaryota > Metazoa > Arthropoda > Insecta > Coleoptera > Curculionidae > Sitophilus > Sitophilus oryzae. The sequence goes on from NW_022146424.1 coordinate 2,196,778, forward strand.
TTTGTGCTTGTCGTACTCTTTTATTATTTATCCTCTATTATTAATTATTTTGAGGTAAGAACTAGAAGTATTTATCAAGATATTACACCTAAATGAGTAAAAAGCCTTCGCCGCCAGTCTGCATAGTACTTTATAATGGTTACTTACTTACTTAACATTTTATTGTACCTGCATGCCTTTTACATGCTCTGTTCCAAATTGTTACGGGAATTATAGAGGGGGTCCCAAGGTTTCTGCTTTTATATTCCCAATGACGTCTTTACCACAAAGACAATGCCCTATGTAAAGAGAAAGAGTAAAGAAGACTAAGCTAAGGCGTAAGTTTTACTTACGAACCCTCAAAAAGCTATGTAGTTTTTTTTCTATATTAAATAGAAGACACATTATATTTTTTATATAAAGACTTGAAAGACATATTATATTTTTTATTTATCCTCACCTATTATAGTTTAAATTTATTCCCATTTGTGTAATGCTGCAAAACATAGAAAAAATATTTCATATTTTTTGACCCAAGCCAGTGTAGTTTATAATTCCAAGAGCATTTACCAAGGCTTTTACTAAGACAAGTAACTTCCTATACTGTCCATAATAGTATATATTTATCAAACGTTCAGTAAATTCTAAACTATGGTAGGTAAGTGTTTGCAATTGAATATGTAGTTTATATTGCTATTTTCTGTCATATATTTCTGGTTATTTCTTTTTCCGATGATTTTGAACACCCTATATATGCTACCTCAAGTTTGAATATTTTAACACTACCTACCTATTTTCTGAGAAAGCAGACCTTTTTATAAAAAGTAACTAACTGGTGTTTTCATAAAAGTAATAATACAAAAAATTCCATACTTGTGTGGAGAACTTTAGACTCCCTGTATATTAAAAAATTAGTGAAATATTACGTAATCTAACCCGACATTTGTGTGAAAAATGTCTATTTCGAAATAAAACAGGTTTTAAAATACGCGACAAATAAAGCACTTCTATCTCCGCCATATTGGAAAAGGTTGAATGGCCTTGTGTGGAGGTGGTGGTGTGTCAGCATGGTGGCCCGGCCGCGGCCGTGTTGCCGCTTTTCAACATGCCAGGTGTGACGTATTAAAAATAAAGTGCGGATTTTTATTAAAGGCTTTTTTGTTTTTATTTATTTTCTTAAGAACGACTTCAAATTTTTCGAAAGTGAGATAGCAGAAAATTCTAGAATTAATTGCTTTATTCAATTATGCTAATTCCAAAATATAGTGAAAGAGCCCATTGGTCACAAAAATGTCAGTGCTGATACTCTACTATTCCAGCCTTCTTATAAAGATTCCAGCAGACTAGTTACACATGATATTGACACGATAAGTGTCAAAAATTTCGATGTGAAAAAGTGTGAAAAAGTTATCTAAATATTGTTTCAATTTAGGTCAAAGTTAATTAAAACGTTGGCAATTTTTAAACGTGCAGTTAAATAGATATAAAGCTTAATTTTTTTTTAAATTCTAAAACTGCAGTTATGGAATAAAATTACTGCGACATGGACTTATTTGATACCAAAAAATGATAGTATAAGTCTGTTTTTTTAAAAAGCATGAAATAATTAGCTAGGTAATACAATGTTCTTAAGTGAATTATTATAAAATTAAAAGACAAAAAGTATTTTGTTTGTATTCTCACGATATTTCCAAATTTCACTATTTGTTATTCAATGCTATATAGTATCCACCAAAAAAAGTTGCCCGCAATAAAATTATACAGTGTAATCTAAAACTCTTAGTTTCGACTAACAGCGCTTTCAGATGGAGCGGAGCGTCCGCGAGTTCCATGAGTTTAAATAAACAATTTCACATGGGTCGCGTATGCTCCGTCCGGATGATTTCGTCTGACGGCTATCTTGAAAAAACAAGCAGCACAGAAACAGCGCGGACGGTCCACGCGGACGCTCCGCTCCATCTGAAAGCGCTGTAAGTTATGCCAAATTTGTTAGATTTATCTGCATTCAAATAATTTTAGGCATTTTTTTTACTATAGACATATTGTAAAAAGGTCAAAGGAGCCAATAAAACGTGCAAAAAAGATAGTTGTAAATGTTAATCATCTGATAAGCATTTTTCTAAAGCTCTTTAACATTGCTTATTAGCTTTGGACTATTACTATAGTGGAGTATGGTGAATGTAAAAATTAGGGGATATTTACATACATTTAATATTTTTTTCTTTAGACAAAAGGGTATTATTTTTTCCTGTTAAATATAAAACTGTTAAAATTCAAAATATTATTATTATTCAAAACATCATTTTATAAATTTTGTATTAAATAATGTAAATTGTTAAAACTAGAATTAGTAATATCATAAAAGTTTAAAGATCTAAAAAAGTGGAGATCGTGTCCCCGTATTCTACCCTAGCATATGCCACTGTTTCTATCTCAGTGAAATAATGTATAATTAAAATGTTGCTTATTTAGTTCATATAATATTCCGATTAGCCTAAGTTACCCCCTCCATTGCCCTGTATAATACAATTTCTGGTAAATATAAAACTAAAACTAATTCAGTTTATACAGGGTGGCCCATCGAAAACGTTCCGCAAGGCATAACGGCCAGGGTAATTTTTTTTTCAGAAAATTCAAAAACACGTCAATTTTGTTTATGAGGGGGACAAATTTTGCCCCAAAAATTATTGCAAAATATTCAACCCTCTAAGCGGGGGTGTCATCCCCCAATTTTTTTCAAATGGAAAGGGGGTCAAGTGGTACCGCAATGAAAAGGGCTTTCTATTCTCTATACTTTCCCGCTTCGTTTTTGAAAATCGGTCGAGTCATTGAGAAAATATGAAGGATTGAAATTTGAAAAGTTTATTTAAACATTTATCAGAGTAAATGATAAGGATAAATTCCTTCAACCAATTTGCTGTTTTTTCTTATTATTTCTAGATGTTTACGCATTTTTTCAGTTGCCACAAGGTTGAACGATCAGGTGGGGTAGTTACTAGATAGCTGTTCTGTGACTTGTGCGTTGAAGTTCTTCTCAATATCGTTAAACTTTTTAACAATTATGGTGTACTCACTTGCAGAAAAAGTAGAAATAATCGAACTAAATTTTAAAAATAATGAATATGGCAATGGGGTTGCGCAGATATTCAATGAACGCCATCCTGACAAACATTTATGGCAAAATTGTTCGCGAGTTAGTAGCAAAAAACTGGTTTCGTTATGAATAAAAAGAGGCAGAGGGAAAATCTTGTAGTAAATGAAGCTATGGAGGTATTCGTATTGGGCCAAGTTGCCATGGATAGTACGCTGAGTACAAGAAAACTAGTCAATGAGACCGGCGTGAATCGTACAAGTGTCCAAAGGATATTAAAAAAACACAACTTCCATCCGTACAAAATTCAGTTGATACAAGAACTCAACGAAGACGATTTTGATCGTCGCTTGCAATTTTGTGAAACTATGAGTGAACGAGTGGCCAATGATAATAATTTCCTATTTAATGTGTGTTTTTCGGATGAGTGTACTTTCTTTTTGAACGGTGTAGTTAATGGGCACAACTGTCGGTACTGGGCTGAAGACAACCCCAGGGTGTTTCACGAGGTGCACACACAAAACCCTCAGAAACTGAACGTGTGGGTTGGTATTTTTGGAAATTCTATTGTAGGTCCTGGAAATCCAACAGATGATATGTACTTGGATTTACTGGAAAATACCATCGACCCAGCCCTAACTGACATCATAGAGAACAATCCTGGATACGTTGAAGCGGAACCAATATTTCAACAAGATGGTGCACCTCCACATTGCTCTCAAAATGTGCGTAATTTTTGAACAATAACTTTCCCCGTCGGTGGATAGGACGAAGGGATGCAATTGAGTGGCCTCCCCGGTCACCCGACTTGACTCCTGTAGACTTTTTTCTATGGGGAGACATAAAAAGTAATGTATATAGCACTCCACCCGCTTCATTAGAAGACCTGCGAAGACAAATTATTGATGTTTGTCACAAAGTGACCCCGCAAGTTCTTCAGAATGTTCGAGAACGGTTTGAAAATAATTTGTATTACTGTATGGAGGTTGACGTAAGTTTTTTTTAATTAATTCAATTTATGCGTTTTTTTGCAAAAAGTCCTTTTCAAATTTCAATCCTTCATTGCGGTGCCACTTGACCCCCCTTCCCATTTGAAAAAAGTTGGGGGATGACACCCCCGCTTAGAGGGTTAAGGATTTTGCAATCATTTTTGGGCCAAAAGTTGTCCCCCTCACAAACAAAATTGACGTGTTTTTGGATTTTTTGAAAAAAAAATACCCTGGCTGTTATGCCTTGCGGAATGTTTTCGATGGGCCACCCTGTATATTTAGGTAAATTATGTTGATTTTTTAAATTTTTAATAAAAATAAACTATGTTCTGTCGTTTCTTCTGCAGACTGACAAAACCTTCACATGGTTTCGTACATCAATCCCATTAGCTGAAGATGCCTATTCAGCTTACAATGTCCTGTTCGTAGACCCACTATTGTTTCAATCAGTTTTTTTTTTAATTTTTAATTAAAATCTTTAATGTAACTAAACCCCCTAATAAAATTCAGTATCTTTTAAGAAATATTACTCATTCTTCAATTTGAGTTGACATTAAATATTAAAATATACATGTTATAAGGGTTGAGATGAAAACTATTATTGGATTTATCTAACCCTTATGCTAAAGATGAGTCAAAAAGATACGGGTTTTAAATTATACAAAATTAAGGGTGCTTTGAAAAATTATGGACCAAATTAAAATGACATCAGTGGCGCAGAGAAAAACAAAGATGATTAATAAAAAAGGGACAGTTTTCGTCGTTAAGAAATTACCCAACTTTTTGAAACACCCTGTATGATTTTTTTAAAAATTTCAAAATATGTAAAAAAACCAAATAAATTATGCTTGTCCAAGCGTTTTCCCGAAAGACTAACCGTTTTTTAAATAACAAATATTGTAATATTTGAGGGGCGTTTTCACCCTCTTGGAATTTGAGATTCAAGAAACCCTTCCTTATCGAACCTCTACAGCCCACAGTCAATCCGTTTGCCAAAAATCAGCTTTAAACGTCAAGCAGTTTAAGTGATTACTCAATGGTCATATTTTATGAAACACCCTGTATAAATTTATAAAAAATTTTAAAATATGTAAAACAACAAAATAAAATATACGTGTTTAAGAGTTTTTCCGAAAAACTCACCGGTTATTAAATAAAAAATATTTTAACATTTGAGGGATAGTTTCACCCCCTTAGAATTCGAGTTTCGAAAAATCCCTACTTATCGAACCCCTACACCCTAAAGTCAATCTGTTTTCCAAAAATCAGCTTTTACGTCAAGCGCTTTAAGCAGGATCGTGATTAATCAATGACCAGATTTTTCGAAACACCCTGTATACATTTTTAAAAAATCTTAAAATATGTAAAAAAGCAAAATAAAATATACGTGTTTAAGCGTTTTTTCGGAAACTTGACCGTTTTTTAAATAAAACTAGACTACTAATACTAATAGAGAATATCAAAATAAATAATACGTTTTTGTAGAATACATACCTGCAGCTTGCTGAGCCATTTTCAATCAAAACAATAATATAAACGTAAAGAGAGCACAAGAACAACAACAATTTATAATTTTAAACATAAAATTTAGCCATTTACCTTTTATCTGTGAGAAGTAACAACTTTGACGTTTCGTTTAAACAAATGAATGCAACTAAACACACCCATAGCAACGCCATTCATGGCAGACATGATTTAACTTATCATTTATCTTTTTTGGGAAATTTTAAACACATTTGCTTTTTCGAATTTCGATCACCTTTTTCATGCTAATACCCCACCGTGGGCCGGGTAGAAGCATAGGACACTTGCGACCGAGAAAAATCAAAGATCTTCCTTGATTTAAGTAAGAACAGTACGTCTTTGGATTGCCACGGTGTTTTTAACAAAACACTGTCTCCTCAACGAACACCTCAATAGTTTAAAGCTGAGAAACAACGGCGAATGCGGATTCTGTGGGGAAAATGGGGAAGTGGGTAACACCAGAACACCTCATCACTGAGTGCGCCAAGAAGACAGAGAAAGGAAAACACACAATAGATATCTTAAGGTCGCGGTGATTATATTGGTGATATTATTCTGAACATTCTACATTCTACATGCACACCATACGTTGAACCATCTTGTCTTCCAGTTTACTTCCTCTGCAGCATATTATGATCTTTAGATTAATATTTTTAAATTTCCTTAGTATTGTATTTGTTCAATGGTTCTGTGTTTTACTGAGTTGGGTAGTGAGTATTCTAAAATACGAGTTACTTACAGAGAATGCGTGTAACATACTATCAATACAGATTGCGGACTTTTAGTGTTTCATAAATTTTTAAGAAAATGTAGATTCTGAGGAAAACAAAGCTTCTTTCTACCGCATATAGGTAAAGTAAAATAGAGATGACGCAAAAGTCCCGCAAAATCGTTTTTTTTTTCATTTTAACTACTACAGCAGCGCCTTGTAAGTGTTTCCCACGTTTGACGCTGCTTAGTAAAAAAATACCCACACAACAACAAACTCATACGCGCATCTAGCGACGCCAACAACAACGCACATTTGTTAAAAGCGTGTCGCTGTCTCTGTCTGGTCCACGTCGTAGAGGGACAAACGTGTTAATTCTGACAATTAACGCTAGAGGACCTTCAAACTTGATACTTAATCTGTACAATAAACAATGCGATACGGTAGAAGAAACTCCACAGCGCGGTGCTGGCTGTGGTTGCGTAACATTTTCGAATTCTTTCTTACCAAATGCCATAAAGAGGGTCTACTTAACTGGAAGGCGTGCCGCGAAGGACGGCTAAGTTTAAGGGCCTGGTAAATTCGAATTGGGTACATAGGGGGAGGGTAACCGTGAGGTTTAGTATTACAATTTACTATTATTTTTTATTGAAAACTACATAGAGTTCATATGAAATAAAATTTTTGTCGCGTGATTAAGCTTGGCCGGCACAGCGCTGCCCACTTTTACGTATTTTCTTTTAATGAAAATATTTTAGGAAACAAAAAAAAATCATTATAAATATACAGGGTAGTCCGAACTGTATTCCGGAAACGTCGGTAGCATATTCTGCAGTTAAAAATAAGTAAAAAACTTCCTATAAATGTTCTAAAATGCTTAGTTTCGGAGATACAGGGTGTAGAAATTTCATTTTTATTTCTATTTTTTCCAAATAATTTCTGAAGTAACGCCAATATTTGGATAAAAATTGGTATCTGGGAGTTTTTTGACATGAGAAATTTGATTTTAATGTCAATATATACTAGGGCTACCTGTAGGGGGGCCACATACATGTGTTTTAACTGTTTTGAAGAGTAATAACTTTTCGTCCGTACCTGTATAAAACTACAGAGTGAAAAAATGTACATTTACGTGATTTTTTGCGTAAAAAATGTCCCTTGGTAAAAATCGCTACGAGCAACTGTTCTCAAGATATTTAGAATGGAAACAGTCAATACATGTCATTATTGACAAAAAACAAACATATTATGTTGAGTAGATAGTTATTTGACTGAAATGATAAATTTGAGAACTTTTTATTTTTTTTAATTAATCATAAATTTTTCTTCGAAAAAATGATAAAACAGTTTCTGTTAAACATTTGGCACAAAAATGTATGATTTCAATCTAATAACTATTTTTACATGTTTAATTTATGTCAATGATGACAGGTATTGATAATTTCGATTCCAAATGTCTCGAGAACTATTACTCGTAGCGATTTTTACCAAGAGATCTTTTTTACGTAAAAAACTTCGTAAATGTATATTTTTCCACTCATTAGTTTTATACAGGTACGGACGAAAAGTTATTACTCTTCAAACCAGTTAAAAAATATGTAGGTGGCGCCCTCTACAAGTAGGAGTCGTATTAATACCAAAATCAAATTTCTCATGTCAAAAAACGTCCAGACACCAATTTTCATCCAAATATTCACGTTATTTCAGAAATTATTTGGAAAAAATCAAAATAAAAATGAAACTTCTACACCCTGTATCTCCGAAACTAAGCATTTTAGGACATACATTTATACGAACTTTTTGTCTTATTTTTATCTGCAGAACATGCTGTCAAAGCCTCCCTAACAGAAATTAAGCGATATAAAGGGCCATTACTAACGCTTTCCCGTCTAAAATATTCTAATAAGGTTGCGATGAGTTTTTGCAGCGGCTATTAAGCTATCTTGTTCACTTCGCACTAAAAGAACTGAAAGTAGCACAATAGTTCGCATATGGTTTATTTAAATTGTAAAATGCAGTTCATAACGAGAATTTAACTCGAAATACCTGCTTTTTCCCAATATGCTAATGAGTGATCCTGGTTCCATTTGAAAAAATTGAGATATTATTGGAAATACGATTTGAGAATCTTTTAACTGACCAGGAAAAGACACGAAAAACATTAGACGATAAAATCTATTTTTCCAAGGCTCCTTGAATAAAAGTTAGTGTTTTTAACTGTGGCACTCTAGATTGAGATTTAATATACGATTTTTTTTAAGTGAAACGTCAAAAGTTGGCATATGGATATGATATGTCATTCTATTCAGAGTCATTTTCTATCAAATAAAGTAGAAATATACGGAGGGTGTCATTTAAAAATCAAAAGTTGTCATTTCCGGTGAAACAGGAAGTTACCAAAAACAATTGAATAGGTACGTCAATCAATCCTAATTTACGTTATATACTAACATACCAAATCTCGTTTTTTAACTGAAAAAATAAAAAAGGTATAGGGGGTGAGCCACTTTCGAGACGCACCCGGTATAACTTTTCTTAGAAACCGTATATTCGATTATAACCAAATTGTGGTTTAATTATTATATCAAATGTAGAAAATACATTTTTTATACAGAAAATATTTGTGTTGATAAATAAGAATATTCAAACCGCATCTGTTGGTTTGGTTTGTCTTTGATATTTCTATCAATTTATCTATTTGGTTTAACATTAATCTTTTTACAAATATTTGTAGAAATTATGCGGTTTTATTAGAATAAGAATCATAGGAATACCCTCAATAGGAAAAAGAGTACCCTCAATGAGAATGGCGAGAGTCGCAAAATAAAAAATTTTCAAATTCTACTATTAAAAATCTGTGTGTTGCATCTTTAGTTTCATAAAAAAAGTAGCACAGTCATACGAAAACCGCATCTTGGTATTTCTACTCACAAACGAGAAACCCCATAAAACACACGAAACTGGGCCACCCTGTACGTCAATAGAAGTCTCTCCTTCCGAGATGTAGGCCCCGAACTCGGCTAGGCCTTGCTTTTAACACCACTAGCGTACGTTGAACCCGAAGTGGAGGATAATCTAAAAGTGGACTTGACTCTGCCCGTTAACTCTTCCTGTGTCACAGATAAAAATACGGAATACAACACAAAAATAGCCTCTCTCTACAGGCTCGGGCCTATTTCCTTGTACCCCACGTCAACACCTCGCCGGCCCGACCATCAGCCTTTGCCTTGGTTTATTGGATCTCGAAGGGGGCTGTTTTTAGGACAGCGCGGCGTATCCGGTTTCTGTCTATTTGGGGGGCGTGTATCCAGATTTAAAATTGGTATGGATAACAAACCAAACAAAATATGATTTGTTACAAAAGAAGTATAAATAATATCTAAAGGCGGGGATTGACTTGTAGTCCAGTCATATTAGAAAAATCGGTGGAAAATGGTTTTAAATGAACAACCAGAAATAAACATTGAAGGAGAGGAAATCTACGTGGATACCAACAAAATAAAGACCGCTATAATGTCTTTAAAGAATGGAAGAGCATGTGGCCCAGAGGGAGTATATGCGGAACTCATAAAATCTGGAAGCAAAAAACTGTTTAGAATATTAACAAACATAGTTAACCAGTGCTTGAATGGTCATCCAGTACCTGAACAGTGGTAAAAAGCATATATCTCCTCTATATATAAAAAGGGCTCAAGGAAGGATCCCAATAACTACATCTTTGCATTGAAACAGATCATAGAGAAGAAATCTGCAATGAACCAGGAAGCTCATATAACATTCATCGATCTACAAAAAGCATATGATACAGTGCCAATAATAAAATTATGGGAAGTATTGCAGGAATCAAGAATTAACGCAGCTCTGATAAAAGCTGTACAGAATCTTTACTATTGAGGAAAATCACAAATAAAAACGGTCAACGGTCTCTCAGAGGAAATTTCTATCACTAAAGGGCTCCGACAAGGTTGCTGTATATCCCCAACACTATTTAAAATTTATATTGCCAAGGCCTTACATCTATGGAAAAGAAAATGTAAGGGAATGGGTATAGAACTAAATGACATATGCCTATACACCTTGCAATTTGCAGACGACCAGGCCATAATTGCAAACGACAAAGATGACATGGAATATATGGTGCGGAAAATAATTGAAGAATATGCTAAATGGGGTCTCACAGTAAATACAGAAAAAACAAAATACCTTCCAATTGGAGCTAATACAGAAAATCTTATTTTAGACAATAATATGGAAATTAGGGCATGTGAAGATTACAGGTACCTGCGATCGATATTTACAGGAGATGGAACGGACGATAGAGAAATAAACAACAGAGTAATAGAGGCACGAAGAGTTATCAGATGCATAAATGGCATTCTATGGAGTACTGAAATTACAAAAAACAGGAAATATAACATATACGAGACACTAGTTAAAAGCATATTACTCTATGGATGTGAAACATGGCGACTCACTGAAAGGAATAAAAGGAAATTAAAGACAACAGAAATGGACGCGATTAGAAGAGCAATGAGAATTTCACGGAGGGATAAGATCAGAAATGAAGACATTAGACAACAGATGGGAATAGAGGGAACAATAGTAAATGATATAGAACAAAAACAATTAATATGGTACGGCCACGTTCAGAGAATGCACAATGAAAGAATTCCAAAACAAGTCATTCATTGGATACCACCTGGTAAACGAAAGAGAGAACGTCCCATGAAAACATGGATGGAAGGAATAAGAAGGTCGATGAGCGAAAAATCTGACCGAAGATCGATGGGAAAATCGCACAGGGTGGAAGTTAGGCATCGGACAACGTCGTAGGACGTTCTGACCCGAATTTATATATATCTGTAGATGTTAGTAATGTATATATTGCTTTTTTGATTTTTTCAAACACCACGTAACATAAATCTTAGTAAAAATATAATTAAAGAAAATTAACCTTGGAGCGATGTTGACAGCGCCTCCACAGAGCAGTGAAACGATAACAGGGTTGGCGACTAGGGAACGTAAAAATTACGCCAAGCGTGCCAAATAAATTATCAGGCCTGAACGATATGGAATCCGATGACGATACGCCAGACATCATATAAATCATATATAAAAAATACATGTAACGAACTAAAAACGTCAAAAAAATTCTACACCGGTTTAACGTAGGAAACGCTCAAAAAATATATATAATATCATCAACGATGATGAATCGCAATAATCGTCGTATTGTAAGAATAATGACATATCCATAAGTTTTTTATCTATGGACATACCCATAGAAAAATATATTGACAAAACTCAACAGTAGGATGACTATAGGTCATGAAATTCACGTAACATTGACATTTTTCATCGTGTTATCCACATTTGACTATTAGATACCCGAGATTTTGCGATGCTGCCAATATGTGATCAACGCGTACTAGAAAACGATTCGCATGGCAACCAGGATACCAAAATCGATTGCTCGACGTTCCGTTAATCAAATAATTTCGCTTACCGCTTTGAAAGCGTAATGTTTTAATGTCGAAGTTCCAGAATTCGGGCCCAGAATTGGTTTCAACGGATGCAAAAATGCATTGTTGTCATTGGAGAATGTTTGTCATTGGAGAATACTTCGAAAAACAATGTACTGTTTAAAAGTTGTTAACTGTTTTTTTTTCAACTTCTATGTCCGACGAAATCGACCCCCTACATTCTAATAGTGTCTTTGAATTCTCTACAATTACTCCTCATAAGTTTACTGTTGCTGTTATATTAAAAAAAATAAAAACACGACACCTAAGCAAATATAAACATCACAGAACGAAATGACGAAGATATTTCAAAAATTTTATCAGCTCCCCAGCAAGCGTACGTCAAAACAACATCCCGAAAAAGAAATATATCCCACGATTTGTTTTGAATGTAAACACCCGTAATTTTCCATGTAACTAACTATATTTTAACCATCTGAAACCCATCTCGGGGGTTGAAGCCCTCCTGTTTTCTCTCTCTCTCTCTGTTGGTACTTCTGAACATCTGGCACGCATAACGCACTCATCTCTGTCTCTCCTCCATAGATTTCGGGAGGTTAACGCCCTTTATCACAATTTTTATTGGTATCTTGTGCTAGAGAGAGAGGTAGTACACACATAACGTACAAGCATAAATAAAAATCGGCTTGCGTAAACAGAAAGTGATGTTGTTAAAGTACCGAAAAAATTCGGGTGTATCCGTGAGAGACATTTATTTTTAAGAACAATCTTCATTGAGGACACGTGGGTTGGAACGACTTGATATAAAATTCAGGAGTATGTTTCTTGTTTTTTTTTTTGGGGGGGGGGACGTTGGGAAATGTTGATTTACTACTAAGTGTAAATGTTTTTATTTTTATTTTTCAGATAAAAAAACGAGATTTGGTTTGTTAGTATATGACATAAATTAGGATTGATTGTCATATTCAATTATTCTCGGTCACTTCCTGTTTCACCGGAAATAACTACAACTTTTGCTTTTTTAAAAGGCACACTCGGTATTTTTTTACTTAATTCGATAGAAAATGGCACTCTGAATCGAATGACATATCATATGTCAACTTTTGACATAGTCGCTCAAAAACAAATTGCATTTTACATTTCAATCTAGAGTAGCCATCCATAGCTGTGTTAAAAACACTAATTTTTAATCAAGGAGCCTTGGAAAAATAGATTTAATCGTGTAATATTTTTAGTGTCTTGTCCTGGTCGGTTCAAAAGTACCCAAATCGTATTTTTAATCATATCTCTATTTTTTTCAAATGGAACGAGGGTGGCTCATTAGCATATTTGGAAAAATAATTTTTTTACGGATAATTTGATACCACACACTTGGTATTTCGAGTCAAATTGTCATTATGAACCGCATATTATAATTTCAAATAAACCATATGCAAAAATGTCAAAAGTGGACATATGATATGTCATTCCATTCAGAGTGTAATTTTCTATTGAATAAAGTAAAAAAATACCTAGAAAGCCATTTTAAAAGCAAAAGTTGTAGTCATTTCCGGTGTAACAGGAAGTGACCGAAAACAATTGAATATGTCAATCAATCCTAATTTATGTCATATACTAACATACCAAATCTCGTTGTTTTATCTGAAAAAATAAAAAAGTTATAGGGGTGAGCCACTTTTGAGACGCACCCGGGCACCCGGTATATCTTGAGAGGGTATATTCAACTGAACAAAAAATAATTTTAGTAAAACAGTAAAACATTCGTCAAGAAATGTTTAAAAAGTATTTTGGTTAACCTGTTTAACTGCCTAAAAATAAAACTTTAAAAACCCCAAATTGTAAATATCTTATGCCAAAGGAAACGAAAAATAAATTATTCAAAAAATAATGTATAACGTTCAAGTTTCAATACTAATTAAAATCTTTTCTGACTGATTAAAATTCAACATGAATACGCGCATATATGAATATAATTACAGACGTTCATCCGGCCTTCTTGCCACCCTATTCTTCTAAGCTGACCCCGGACGGTCGACTTGCCCTTAGACTTTTACTTTTTCTCTACCAGACATCCTTATCGCTCCATCAAAAATCCGTTTCTGTAGGGTAGGAATACCTTTAGGCCTTTGTCTGGACACCGTCTAGTAGGCACTCGCCCTGCATAATTCATAATTAAGGGTTGTTGTGACCGGGGGAGATTCTTCTTGAATATAATATATAAGAGTGGGAATATTTAACGAAAAAATATTTCCGTAAAAAAGTTTTGTAAATTGCGTATGTAGTCTATGTAGCTCACATAATGCGAGTGGAATTATTGACTTTCTGTGTTACCATCTACAGGGTGGTTCACCACATACGACACGGAGTATTGTAGCTAAACGATTAGATTTTTACAAATTGTAAGTTTTGGGTTCGTTGAAGAACTATTAGTGCTACAATTTAAAAATATTTTTACAAGATACAGAGTGTCCCAAATAAATAAAAAATATCAAAGTTTTATTTTTTTTAAATGGAACACCCTGTATACAGCATGTGTATGCATTTTTAGTTTTTACGATTAAAATAAAGGTAAATTTGATTAAGGTTTATTACACTTAAACCTTACCGTTTTTGAAATATTTTCAATTTTGCGAAATTGCAGTATAAATGTATAAATTTTAAGGCTTCATTTCTCCGAAGATATCAAAGTTTTTAATACTAAATATTTACTGAAGTTTATTTATTGATCAGTTATTGTGTTTTATAAAATTATACTACCTTATACAGAGTGTCTAAAAATTTATTTTAAATAATTACTAGCTCTAAACGGCAATAACTTATTTACTTTAAATAGAACACCCTGTATATTTTATGAGAATCAGATGCACAATTTAACTGTCTATCAAATTGTATTATACCACTTCTTACCTATTCTTTCAAGTTTTCGTAGAAAATGCATTTTCTTATAATTTAGACCTCATTTATCACTATACCCATGGAATATTAACATTTTAGATTGTTTTTAAAACAAGAAATGTACAAAATGAACTATATCGACAATATCAGTATCTGTACCCTTTAAAAATTTGGTACATTTTTAAAAATAATCTAAAATGTCAGTATTCCATGGGTATATTGATAAATGAGTTCTAAATTACAAGAAAATGCATTTTCTACGGAAACTTGAAGAGATAGGTAAAAACGGTATAATACAATTTGATAGACAATTAAATTGTGCATCTGATTCTCATAAAATATACAGGGTGTTCCACTTGAATCAAACAAGTTATTGCCGTTTAAAGCTAGTAATTATTTAAAATTAATTTTTAGACACTCTGTATAAGGTAATAAAATTTTTATTATTGCAACACAATAACTGATCAATAAATAAACTTCAGTAAATATTTAGTATTAAAAACTTTGATACTCTCGGAGAAATGAAGCCTTAAAATTTATACTTCAATTTCACAAATTTGAAAATATTTCAAAGACAGTAAGGTTTAAGTGTAATAAACCTTAATAAAATTTACCTTTATTTTAATCTTAAAAACTAAAAATGTAATAATATATAGGGTGTTCCATTTAAAAAAATACAACTTTGATATTTTTTATTTATTTGGGACACTCTGTATCTTGTAAAAATATTTTTAAATTGTAGCTCTAATAGTCCTTCAACTAACCCAAAACTTACAATTTGTAAAAATCTAGTCGTTTAGCTACAATACTCCGTGCGAGGGGTAAACCGCA
Source organism: Sitophilus oryzae (assembly GCF_002938485.1). Classification (NCBI taxonomy): domain Eukaryota; kingdom Metazoa; phylum Arthropoda; class Insecta; order Coleoptera; family Curculionidae; genus Sitophilus; species Sitophilus oryzae. Next base: position 2,212,279 of record NW_022146424.1, read on the forward strand.
GAGGGAAAAGTGTACACCGTAATTCCTTTTACTCAAATAATTCCTCAGAATTCCTCGTAATTCCTTGGGAATTCCTTGGGAATTCCTTGGAATTCCTGGTCTTCAAGGTCAAGGTCAATCATTCAAGGTCTTCCTTGGAATTCCTTGGTACGAACTCGGTAACTCTTTCAGTCTGAACCAGCGTTGCCACCTCGGTTTCGCAGTTCCGCTATGAATTTTCTGGTGATTTTTATAAATGTCTAATGTCTCTATAAGTACTAGATCTAACAATAAAAAGTACTATTACGAGATTTACGTTTTTTAGTTAAATTTTAGGACTAATAGGGGATCATGAGGTAAAATACTGGAAATATGTCGGCACTTACTTATTAAAATTAATTTTTCTCAGGATTTTTTAAAATGATAGGTACCTAGTTATACTCGTATCTATAGGAAAGGAAATTAATAAAACTTCAGTTGCACGTCATAATACGATCACCAGTAAATTCCATAAGATTACGCATGGTATCATTGATGAAGTGCACCTAAAGTTGTATTAATTTCCCTATAGTATATACCTAGGTATTATTCCGAGGAAATGAAAAAATCAACTTTACACTTTCTGGAGTACTGAATAAAAAAATCTTATGAGGGTTTCTTTAAAATGGCGAAATCAGGGAACGTTATAAGTAGATCTCTCGGGGGTGGTTCGGCCGTACTATTGGAAAATATTTTAGATATATAATCGAGGGTACAATATTAAATTAAAAGAATATCTAACCTGTAGATATTTGATATTGGGAAATTTTGGAAGCGAAAACGAACAACGGATAGTAAAAAATCGCCTGCAAAACGTTTTTCTTTAAATTTAGTACTACCTATTATAGTATTCATGGTTTACTAATGTTCGTTAATTTTTTATAAAGTTGCTTGTAATTCCTGTGGAATTCCTCTAAATTTCTAAGGAATTCCTTGGAATTCATTGGAATTCTTACGGAAATAATTGGAATTCCTAGTAATTCCTATGGAATTCCTTGGAATTCCTCGTAATTCCTTGGAATTCCTGTAGAATTCCTTCATAGTGTACACCATAATTCCTCTGCGGTTTACCCCTCGACTCCGTGTCGTATGTGTTGAACAACCCTGTATATTGCTTTGCGAAAAATTTTAAAAACTGTTTTGATTTCTCTCTTTTATCTGTAGTCATGGAATCTAATACATAGGTACTTTGATTTAAGTCCAAGGAAAACGGTTAAAAACGGCCCTAAAGTGTCAAAGAACGGGTTTTCCGCCAATATTAACCGAAATATGGCATATAGATGATTTTCAAGATCTCCAAATGGAAGTTCTGACACTTTTTTTCGTAACGATGTTCGTAAAAAGAAACAAATTCGACTATTCGTAATTATGCAGCTTTCTTTTGTTTACGACACTTTCCGGAAATCCCATAAAAGCGGAAGAGCCACTCACGAATAGTTGTTTTTCATTAAAATGTGATTAAACCAATACTTAAAACTTTCTGAGTTGCTTATAGGGAATCTAAGAACAGTTGTTAAAAAAAGTCTTGACAAATAAGCTATTATTAGTGAAAATATGAATAAGTTTGTAAAAATCTGAAAATTTTTGGACCAAGGAATTTTAATACGAAAAATGTTCATTTTTTAATTCTCCATCTAATAAAAATATAATATACAGGGTGTTCCATTTAAAAAAACGAAGAAAAATTATTTTATATTGTAGAAAGTTTGGCGTAGAATTTTGAACATCCTGTATGATTTACGATTACCATATTTATAGCAAAGTAAGTACAGACCATAGTAACTACCTAATATAGTTTTGATTTCAGGGCAGTTCTTATATTTTTAATAATTGTTTTAAGAAAGGTTGAAAAATACCTATATATTTTTTATTTATTTATTAAGATCTCTGAAACTTTTTTTTGAGGAGGGGGGAAAAATCTTGCATGAGACACCCCGAAAGGGTAGTGCCGGATTCCTACCGGCTAAAAAAACACTCTTCTGCCCTGCCACAGAACCACATTGGAATCCGCTTTCGCATTTCTTCAATCCGGCTGTTGTCCTTAATCTTCTTCTATCAGATTTTACATCATCTGGAACTCCTCTTTATTTTCAATAATATGTCTGATAATCATTGTAACTTTGTCCCAGGCATTTTCCCCGTCAACTTCGGGATATGTTAATGTGTCCATCTGCCATGTTTACCATTTTCCCATTTATTTTACCACTCAGTAATCATTTTACTTCGAGCTTCTTGCCTTGGCAACCCACAGTAAGTTGCATGCCTTTCTTTCTTTAGAAGCTCCATTGGAGTAATTCCAGCTACAACGCAAGCACCTTCATCAGATATTGTTCTGTACACACAGCAAACTCTGATGCATATTGTTCTCTGCACTCTTATAAGTTTTTCCAGTTGTTTTTTATTCTGCGTTATAGTATGTCATGCCGGTGCTGCATATATTAATTGCGAATGCACAACACTTGCCAGAATAGTGGCCTTTTGGAGGGTTTGGGACCCCTGATATTCGGCATGAGACTAATCAATGCCGATATCGTCTTCTGCGCTTTAACAATAGTTTAGCCAATATGTACTCCGAACGTCAGTTTTGAGTCAAGCCATACACCAAGATATTTAATGGCACTACTTGGATTAACTATTGTTTGCTCTACATTAAAATATAGTCTAGCTATTTTTCTCTTAGTCGTTAGTAGAACTGCTTCAGTTTTATGAGGTGCAAGTTGAAGTTTTTGCCTCCTCATTCACTTTGTTACTCGCATTAGTCCGGTGTCGGCCAAATTCATCAAGGATTCCTCACTACTAGCTGTTACAACCATGGCGATGTCGTCTGCAAAACCAACGAATGTAATTTCATCTGGCATGCGGGTCTCTAGCAAACTATCATGCAGAATGTTCCACAAGGTTGGGCCAAGGACCAATCCTTGAGGAACATCACCATAAATTGACACAATCTTAGTGGTCTCACACGATTCAAGTTTTATTTTTCTTTCACTCAAATATGATGATGTTATTTGTATAAGATGTACAAATTCATCTTGTACAAATATCTCTGAAACTATCAAAATATATTCACTCATATCTTACGATTATATTTAAGGTGATCTGAAAGGAAGCCAAAAATGCAATAATATACAGGGTGTTCCATTTAAAAGGTCATCCTGATCCACTCATACTTTTTGAGCCACCCTATAGAAAGTATTTTTTTTTCCTGAAATACATTCTAGAACATACTTTAGGTTTGCATTTAAACAAAATTCCTAAGTTTTTTTATTCTAGGAGCTACAGATGCCCGACGCACTATTGCCGGACCCTGTATAAAGGAACTAACTTCTACGATAATAACACAGGCCGACATGATTTTTGTAACACGAGTCAGTTGCAGAATTTCTTCATAAAAATATGCTTCTAATAACAGAAAAAAATACTCCTGAAGCTCCTACACGTACCACTTTTCAGTTGCCTAATTACGCCTCTTTTTTGCAGGTAGTCAATTTTATAGATGTCAGGTATTAAGTCTAGGTAGATTCGTTTACATACAGGTAAATTTTATGATGGGATGATTGAAAGGGACGCATTTTGTGCACTATAATATATTGTGAAAAACATAAGAGAGTTCAGTTTTCAGTTGATTTTCGACGTGAGTTGTTCTATGCGTGTAGATAAATAGTACGAAAATGTCAAGTCAAACGCGCCGCAGTTGTAAAGTGTCTCCTGATCGATTTTGTTTACATTTGTGGAATTTATGGTGCAATCACAAGCCAGACCATTTTCTGAAAATGTGAAGAAAGCCTACTTCAAGTATTTTGGAGTTTTGGTTGGAGATCAAGACAAGCAGTGGGCTCCTCATGTGTGCTGCGTTACTTGTAGCGTGTCGCTTGTGCAGTGGATGAAAGGGAAGAGGAAAAAATGCCATTTGCGGTTCCAATGGTATGGCGAGAACCAACTAACCATTTTGACGATTGCTATTTTTGCCTGACGAAAACTGAAGGTTTTTCCAAAAACAAAAAGCACAAGATCGAGTATCCCAATTTGCCGTCTGCCATACGACCTGTTCTTCATGGTGCAGATCTCCCCAGTGCCGATCGCGCCCTTAGACTGGCAAGGTATTGTTTTGGAAGATAAGGAAGATATTGAATCAAACAGCTCTGGAGACCAGTGTACTGATCCTACCTTTACCCCAGAGGGCGGTTCCGACAAGCCACATTTGATTGTTCAAAAGCGAGTTGAATGACTTAGTGCGTGACTTGGGGTTATCAAAGCAGCAGTCAGAACTTCTTGGATCCCGGCTTAAGGAATGGAATCTGTTAGCCAATGAAACAAAAATCACCACTTTTAGAAAAAGAAATGCTCCGTTCTCTGCATTCTACAGGTATGGAGGATTCGTTGTGTGTGCATGTACTGATATCGATGGCTTAATGCAGGAACTTTCTATAGAACATTCTCCTGTGAGTGGCGCTTATTCATAGATTCGTCGAAATATAGCCTAAAAGCTGTGTTATTGCATAACGGAAATTTAAAACCCTCTATACCAGTTGCCCATTCAGTGACAATGAAGGAAACTTATGAAAATATGCGCATGCTTTTAGATAGAATCAACTACAACAGGTATAAATGGCAGATATGTGGGGACTAGAAAGTTATAGGAATTTTAGTGGGACTTCAGGGAGGATTTACAAAATACTGCTGTTTTCTTTGTTTGTGGGACAGTCGTGCAGTAAATCATCATTATGTACAGAAAATTTGGCCAGAAAGAAGTGAATTTCAACCGGGTTCCCAAAATGTCAAGTATATCCCTCTTGTAGACCCCAAAGACGTCCTCCTCCTCCTCTTCATATCAAACTTGGCCTCATGAAAAACTTCGTGAAAGCTATGAATAAAGAAGGTGATGGATTTAAATACCTAAGGCAAGTCTTTCCCCAGTTGAGTGATGCCAAATTGAAAGAGGGTATTTTTATTGGACCACAAATCAGGAAATTGTTGGACGACACAAATTTCACAGACACGCTTACCAGGCAGGAACTCAGAGCATGGACCTCATTTGTTAGTGTAGTGAGGGGATTTTGGGAAACAATAAGGATGCGAACTACGAACAATTGGTTAATGAGCTTTTAGATGCTTATAAATCGCTTGGTGCCCGAATGTCTTTAAAAATTCACTTTCTCCATTCTCATTTGTCATTTTTCCCTGAAAATATGGGTGCTGTCAGTGATGAGCAAGGTGAGAGATTCCATCAAGACATAAGGACAATGGAAATTCGTTATCAAGGACGATGGGATCCAGCCATGATGGGTGATTACTGTTGGTTTTTGAAGAGAGAAGACGCGGTCCCTCATAAAAGGAAAAAGTAAAAAGTTTTTGTTTATGTTTTGATCTCGTTTCGATTGTTTTTGTACTTTTTAGGTATAAGTAATGTTTGAGGAGTGTAAACTATAAAATATAATCGGTATATAGGCTTAAGAAGTTCTTAAATCATGTTTTGAATAGCTATCTTAATATATTGAATATTGTAATATTGAATGATGTTTTATTAATGTAACAAAAAAACCTTACGTGTTACGACTTTTTTTTTGCCACTTTCGTGATTAGATAGGTTCATTCTACCACAATATCCTATTGAGCTTTGTGTTACATCGAAAAAATTTTTTTTTGTCGGCCTGTGTAATCGGAGATGGACGAGAAAAACGGAGTTAATTTTATTGATTTGTGTCAGGGTCGATTCTCATGCGGTCAAAGTGTAATTCGTATAGATATCGATATCATTCGAAAATTCGATACCACCATCCCTGCCACTGACGATCCCACCACATTGTACCCGCCCTTCTGGCGACTTTCTCTAAGAGCGTCGTCGTCGGCGGTACCGAGCACCAAGAAGTACCTACTTGTCGGTACCCACGGGGTTGCCCGGTTATCGACCCGCGGTGCCCACTGTGCGTGCGTGTCACCCCGCTAGCCTCCTGCCACATCGGGGACCACGTACCCCCGTTGGCCACGTTGCCGCACTTTTCTAGCGTCATGCCTTGCTAGGCTATCTAGCAGGAAAGCCATTAGTTACTTTGTTTGCCCATTCTCCACTTTTATTTATTCTTTTGTATAAAAATGTTAAGCAAGGAGCAAGGCGTATAATACTATAATACATGTAGAATGTATGGGGGCAAGCGCGGTTTTAGGGGAGGGGTAATGTGGATAACCAACCACCCTGTATAACAGCTATTAAATTAAAGGATTTGACGGACGGGAAGGGATGTTTGAAAAAATGTAGTTTCAAATGTTAAAAAAGAAATAAAATAAAAAAATATTTTTTACGCGTAAAAAATAGTTTATTACGTATAACAGATAGATATTTTTTATTTTATAAAAATGTTTTTTTTTTCTAAAACTGCCCTTGTATGGGAGGAGGAAGTTAATCACTGCAACCTTACAGATCTATTGTGTTCCCCTATCTTAAGTTATAACTCATCATACAGTCTCAGGGTTTTGATAAAAAAGCCAGTGTCTGAGACGGTTTTACAAAGGTTAGTTTTCCATCTCCGATATCTACCATATCAAAGTTTATGAAGTGTTCTGCTGTTTCTCCAATCTCCCCACGGAATCTGCATTCACCGCTGTTTTTTAGCTTCAATTTACTGATGTGTTCATTGAGAAGACAGTGCATATCCTGTTAAAAAAAACTAGCAACAGCTTCTGGTAGTCAGTTAATAATTAGGTAATAAAACAATAGACTTTAAATAGAAGTATAATTAGTGGAAAATGTTAAAAGTTGTCAACTTTTTCTACCAAATGAAAATTACTACCACTAATTTTGATGTTTTGAATGCTTACATTGAAATTAGAGAAACAAAGTTCTCCGCTAATTGAAACCACTAATTTATTCTAAACTCCAAGTTTTCATAAGGGCGGAGGTTTGGGCGGAGGCTTTTCTGAGCATATCCGACATACAGTTATATTACATTATTATTATACAGAATTATTCCAAACTGGTTTACCTTGGGTCAAACAAAACGCCGAGTGCTAGCTGCTGTACAAGCATCTACAATTCTCTACAGATCCAAAATTTGGGGAGAAACCTGCAAAATTCGGAGACATAGAGAGCATACCTTTTTGGAATGTAACCGATGGACAGCTGAACGAAGAGTGCTATACAAAAAACTAAGACTCGAAGACTCGACAGAAATGATTCGATCCCCAGAAAATTTCGATCCCCCAGTTCCTTGGGGAGATACTCAAAGCGGTTTGTGCTCCCCATAGATGTTTTGGACGCATAAACAGTTCTACTTTTTCCTTCTTTCTGGGGTTCACAACCATAAAAGGTTAATAAGGATTTTTTTTGCAATCTATTGTGTGGGCTCATTCAAGGGCAAAACAATTTATTTTATTAAATTAAAAACTTCGGAGGATGGAATTTGTAAAAGTTGTAGCGCCTATGGTTTATGATGTTTTATGACCCCAGCCCTTCTCGCTGTGCTCTCATCATTTTGAGTATAATTTCGAGGGTCTGAATCAAGCTGTATTATTCTGTATTGATTATAGTAAAACATATTTTCTTAATTACTGTTATAGATTTAGTGGCGAATAATCTGTTAAAATGTTTTGACTGAAAGTATGACCACTCTGTATGGAACTTGTCTAGAAAAATCTGCATATAGAAACGTCAAACATACAATGTGTTTAAAAAGTAATGTTCTTTAAGTACACATTTACATTATAGTTTGTGTTGTCTAAGTGGGTCACCAGTTAGGCATGGAGGTTGTAAAAATTCTTTATTATGTTCATATTTTTATCCTTTCTAGATGTAAAACGTGATTCTGAAAAATAAGGTTCCTAAAAGATGGCCCATGGAATCAACAATGTATTAGTTGTTTCTTTTAAATACCAATTAGTATTAGCCTTGGTTATGAATATTAGTAAAAATATTTTTGTACCTGGTCAGTATATTCAAATCGCTGTATAATTTTTCACAGTATGTATGTGTAAGTGTAGCCAACACCATTTCATTGCCACTTTCTCCATTTAATGAAGACGTCATTACTGAGGTACTTTATATCTATTATACGTTTTATTCCGAATAGTGGTTTTCATTCAATTTGCAAATAAAGGTGTATCAAACAAAAAAAACTTTAATTTATTTCTAATAGGGTATTTATAGAGAGTAGATTAAAATTATTTTTATTAAACTTTTTCAGTAAAAGATCATGCTATTAAACTGACCCAATTAAAGTTTTACTATAAAAGTAGAAAAAGTAACAAACCTCATAGATTTATTTCTGTTTTGATATACTTCGTCGAACATCATAACAAAAAAAAATAGTAGAAGGTCTTACTGGCTTTTTGTTGTTCATATAAGTTGTAGGCAAAGGAAAAAAGTTTGTTTTGATTAATTTTGTTATATCGTGTGATCGAAAAAAAACTGCGTCCAGTTGGCTTGGAAATGAACATTTCCGATATAATTTTACAACCGAGTGCGTCTTAATAGTGGCTCACCCCTATAAATTGTTTATATAAAAAAACAGATTTGGTACGTTAGTCTATGACATAAATTAGGATTGATTGATGTATTCAATTTCTTTCGGCCACTTCCTGTTTCACCGGAAATGACTACAACTTTTGATTTTTAAATGACACCCTTGGTGTTTTTTTACTTTATTCGATATATTGTGAATAAAATGAAATATCATGTCATCTTTTGACATTTTTGGATATGGTCTATTTGAAATTATAACTTGCAGTTCGTAACGAAAATTTGACTCGAAATACCAAGTGTGTGGTATCAAATTATTATTCGTAAAAAATGCATTTTCGAAATATGCTAATGAGCCCCCTTCAGCGTTCCATTTGGAAAAATTGAGTTATGATAAAAAATATGATTTGGAAATTTTCTAACTGGCCAGGAGAAGACACTAAAAACATTAGATGACCAAATCTATTTTTCCAAGGCTCCTTGATTAAGAATTAGTGTTTTTAACATAGCCATGGCACTCTACATTGAATTTTAAAATACAATTTTTTATTAAGCGAGAATGTCAAAAGTTGATATTACGATATGTCATTAGATTCAGAATGTCATTTTCTATCGAATAAAGTAAAAAAATACAGAGGGTGCCATTTAAAAATCAAAAGTTGTAGTCATTTCCGGTGAAACAGGAAGTGACCGAAAACAATTGAATACGTCAATCAATCCTAATTTATGTCATATACTAACATACCAAATCTCGTTTTTTTATCTGAAAAAATAAAAATGTTATAGGGGTGAGCCACTTTTGAGACGCACCCGGTATAATCATATCTGATTTTTTTCAAATGGAACGAGGGTGGCTCATTAGCATATTTGGAAAAAGCACTTTTTTAGGAATAATTTGGTACCACACACTTGGTATTTCCAGTCAAATTGTCATTGTGAATCGCATGTTGCAATTTCAAATAAACCATATACAAGAATGTCAAAACTTGACATATGATATGACATTCTATTCAGAGTGTCATTTGCTATCCAATAAAGTAACAAAATACATAGGGTGCTATTTAAAAATCAGTCATAAAGTTGTCATTTCCGGTGAATCAGGAAGTGACCGAAAACAATTGAATACGTCAATCAATCCTAATTTATGTCATATACTAACGTACCAAATCTCGATTTTTTATCAAAAAAATTTAAAAAAAAGTTATAGGGGTGAGCCACTTTTGACACGCACCTGGTATAAATAGACAGCAATCTTCATTTTGGAACCATTGCCGACGCAGTTTTTTTTTCGATCATATTGTATATTAATTGTTGACATTTTTTTTATCAAGACAAAGACTAATGGAGTTTTTAGGTTTTGATCTTTTATATATAGCAAATTACATTCTTTACATTGATTGAAGGAATCACCACCTTTTTTTCTTTTCGCACCTTATCATTATCCTGCAGGTATAAATATAGTTCAAAATGTGTTTTTTGTCTACCCCTGTACCATTCTCACCACCGATAAGTTGTAGGCAATGGAAAAAAGTTTGTTTTGGTTAATTTTATTATACCGTGTGATCGAAAAAAAACAGCATCCACTTGGCTTGGAAATGAACATTTCTCGTATAATTTTACATATAGCGATGTTCATTTCATAGCCATCGCTGGCGCCGTTTTTATTCGATTATGTTGTATAATAATTGCTGGCAATTTTTTTGGTCAAACCTTATTTGATCATGCAAATTACGTTCTTTACATTGGTTGGAACAATCACCACTTTCTGCTTTTTTTATTATCCTGCAGCTAGAAAGATAGTTCAAAATGTGTTTTTGTCTCCCCCTGTACCGTTTTCACCACCGGCGCTGCTCAAGGTCCCGGGAGGGACCCGAACACACAAAATAACCCACGGACCGCGGCCAATTTCAAGGTCGCAATCCACTCTCGGCGGGTTGTTTAGCAGGTGGTCGCCCGCCTGCCGCCGCCACTGCCGCAGAAAATGGCAGCAATCGCCAGGACGGGACGGGGTGACCTCGAGGGTGACTCTAAACCGGGCAGAAAAAACTACCTGGTGTGTAATTTTAGTGCTGCTGCTATGGCTATGGGCTCGGTAAATATGCGGGATGGGATTTGCAGGCCACGGCGTACCCTTTGTAGCGTTCTGCATTTCAAGTGGTAAAAATTCTGCGTTGGCAGTGAACGGATTGTTAGATATACAGTATTTATACTCTTTACAGAGCATAATCGTTCTTTTCAACACTTTTTTAACTTTAGCTTTATTCAGAACCTCGCAATTAGTGGAATAAATTAATGGTTTCCATTAGAGTAGAAGCTTGTTCCTCTAATTTGAACGTAAGCATTCAGAACATCAAAATTAGTGGTAGGAATTTTCAGTTAGTAGAAAAGTTAGTTTGGTAACTTTTTCCCCTTATTGAAAATTCTTACCACTAATTTTGAAACCACCAATTTATTCCACTAATTGCGAGGTTCTGAATGAATCTTTAACTTTGGTCACTAATTATACTTCAAAATTTGCGGTCAAGAGAAATTGTGGTTAGAAATGAAAAGTTTTGTTTTATAAGCTAAATATTAGGCTTTCTCTATGGATGCAACTGATTTCCGCAAGCTGTTGCAAGAATATTCTATTAATTTTAATTGTATTTTGTTAGACATTATAAATGATCATAAACTAAAGGCGAGTTCTGAGTAGTCACTTTTAGTGAATCAGTTTTCATGAATCATTTTTTATGAAACTGCCTTGCGTTCATATTGTCTCATAAAATATGGTCATTTTAAAACTGTCAACTCATGTTTCAGTCTCTAAACCACTATTCATTTTCTATGACCTGTTTTCATAATATGTTCTCATTATTCATTGCGTTTTCATTTTAATAAAATGATCAGTAAAAATGACAGAAAGTAGACCTCCTTTTCACTTTTAATGAAGAGACAAAATTGTAATTCATTTTATAATTCATGAAAACTGAGTCACTAAAAATGACCAGTGAGAACTCGCCTTAATGAGAAATGATAAAGTACTATTAGATTTCATGACTGAAATGCACCAAGCCTATATACAGGGTGGTCCGAACTGTATTCCGGAAACTTCGGCAGCGTATTCTGCAGATAAAAATAAATAAAAAACTTCGTATCAATGTATGTCCTAAAATGCTTAGTTCGGAGATTTAGAATTTAGAATTTAGAATGAGTGGGAGGGGGGGTTAATCACTGCGACCTTACAGATCCATTGTGTCCCCCTTTCTTGAATCATAACTCACCATACAGTCCCAGGGCTTTGACAAAAGCCAGTATCTGGGACGGTTTTATAGAGGGTAGTTCTCCATCTCCAATATCAGTCGTACCAAAATTCATGGCACGAATGGTTGTCGTCTCGGCGCACTCAGTGATGAGGTGTACTGGTGTTTCCCCATCTTCCCCACAGAATCTGCATTCGCCGTTTCTTCTTAGTTTCAATCTACTGAGGTGTTCATTGAGGAGACAGTGTCAATCCGTGACAATCCGAAGATTGTTCTTACTTAAACCCAGGAAGATCTGTGATTTTTCTTGATCATAAGCCCTCAGAAACTTCTTCGAGTGTCTTAGACCGTTGCAAGATTTCCATTCCAGGTTGCGGATGGAATCTTCCAAGTTCTTGAGTTCCGCCTTGAGTTGGTTACCACTTGGAAAGCAGAACGGTTCTGGTCCAGTTAGTGGAGTGTTCGCTCCTTTCCTAGCTAGATTATTTGCTTTTTCATTGCCTTCTATCCCTTGGTGAGCAGGCACCCAGAATAGGAGGACTTTGTTTTCTTTGCCTAATTTATTCAGCTTCTAATGCATTCTTTGACCAATTTCGAATTGATTGATACTGAGTTGATCGCTTTTAACGCTGCTTGACTATCAGACAAGATGGCTATTTCTTGTTTCCGATAGTTCCTATCTAAGATAAGTTGTACGCATCTTTCGATAGCGTAGATTTCTGCCTGTAGGATACTAGGGTAAGTGCCCATTGGTTCGGAGTATTTAGCTCTCGGCCCAAACACTCCGATCCCTGTTCCCGTATTGGTTTTGGAAACATCAGTATACCAAGTTATGGTATGGTCTTTTAACTGCTGGGCAAGCGTTTCGCTCTTCCAATCCTTTTTATTGCTCAATACTACATTGAGATATTTCTCAAAGTTGTACGTTCTTGGCATATCGTCCACTGGGAGTTGCAGGAGTGGTATTTCCTTTATGACGGTGTTCCAAGCCCCTGATCTGACAATTCTCCCAGTACTAATTCCGTTAGTGACCATTCTAATCATTGTCGCATTGGCATATCTACCAATGACAATGTGCAGTGGTGTTAGATCTAGAATGAGCTCCATTGCTGCTGTTGGACAGGTTCTCATGGCTCCTGTGATGCAAACGCATGCTAGTCTCTGGACTTTGCATAGGTTTAGCCTTGCCGTCCGTTGCTCTAGTTTTGTGTACCAGGCAACTGCTCCATAAGTAATCATGGGTCTTACTGTCATGGTTTCGGAGATACAGGGTGTAGAAGTTTCATTTTTATTTCGATTATTTCCAAATAATTTATGAAGTAACGTCAATATTTGGATGAAAATTGGTGTCTGGGAGTTTTTTGACATGAGCAATTTGATTTTGATGTCAATATGACTTCTATTAGTAGAGGGCGCCACCTACATATATTTTAACTGGTTTAAAGAGTAATAACTTTTCGTCCGTACCTGTATAAAACTACTGAGTAAAAAAATATACATTTAGGACGCTTTCTACGTAAAAAAGGTCTCTTGGTAAAAATCGCTACGAGTAATGGTTTTCGAGATATTTGGAATCGAAATTATCAATACCTGACATCACTGACATAAATTAAACATGTTGACTAAATAGTTATTAGACTGAGATCATAAATTTGAAATGTTTTTGTACCAAAAGTTCAACAAAAACAATTTTATCATCATTTTTTTGCAGAAAAAATATGATTAATTTAAAAAAATAAAAATTTCCCAAATTTATTATTTCAGTGAAATAGCTATCTACTCAACGTGTTTATTTTTCGTCAATAATGGCATGTATCGACTATTTCCATTCTAAATATCTTGAGAACGGTTGCTTGTAGCGATTTTCACAAAGAGATCTTTTTTACGTAAAAGATTACAGAGATGTATATTTTTTTCCTCGGTAGTTTTATACAGGTACGGACAAAAAGTTATTACGCTTCAAAACAGTTAAAACACATGTAGGTGGCGCCCTCTACCAGTAGGAGTCATATTGACATCAAAATCCAAATTTCTCATATCAAAAAACTCCCAGACACCAATTTTCATCTCAATATTGACGTTAATTCAGAAATTATTTGGAAAAAATCGAAATAAAAATTAAATTTCTACACCCTGTATCTCCGAAACTAAGCATTTTAGGACATACATTTATACGAACTTTTTTACCTATTTTTATCTGCAAAATGTGCTGCCGAAGTTTCCGGAATACAATTCGGACCACCCTGTATAACCAATACTGAAAAATTAAATATATCTACTATACGATCACAAAAAAATGGCCTTACATTGAAAACAATTATTGACTTATATTAAAAATAAATACTAAATAAACTCTCTTGGATTGACATTGTTTTTAATCAACCAGGAGAATATAAAGCTGCATCTGCACATATCGTTTTCTGTCAGTTAAAACGGAAGACCGTCTAGAAAACTGACGACAGTTCCACTTTCAAACAAAAAATTTTGTTATATCATTTTTTAGTCAAAATTACTTTGTTGACTTTATAAAAAAATCGTACTCCATTGAATGTATGATTCTAAATTGTCTATAAATATGGAGAGAATGTGGCTATGTCTTGCTGAAATTACCATTAACTCATTTTTTTTAAACTGGACTTATACCACTTTTAAAAACAACAGCTTAATTAAAAATCTATAACTATTATCATAAGACGAATATCATAAATGGCTTCTTTAACTTTAATAATAATAATAATAAACAACACTATATTGTACAAAAAGCCAAATTGGCTTCATCGACAAAGCATGTACAGAACAAACAAAAGCACAAAAAATATACAAATAATAAAAAATAGCATACAATACAAATCATACAATTCAAAAAGAAATTTGCGTCATTAAAATTAGTACATTAATACATGGACATTGCAAGAACACAAAAAAGGCGTGTCCATAAAATATTAAATACTAGATTTTTAACCAGTGTGTGAGTGATCAAAATTTTAAAATTCAAAATTGTTCATGATTAAACATCAACAAATAAGTTGTTTATCGCATATAGGGCTCTCTCCAGTAAGTATAATTTCAGAGCTTTGCGAAATGCGGGAAAGAATGAAAACGACTTGATATTCAAAGACAGATGATTGTACATTTTTTTGGCATTGTACAATGTTCAGTGTTTTATTTTGCAATGTTCAGCGTTTAATTAGTTCTGAGCTCGGGGTTGGCAGATAAAGATCGTGCTCCGCATTCCTAAGTGGATAGCTATGAGATGGCCTTTCGGGAATAGCAGATATGTGCTTGCGGATTAAGCAAACGGATCAAAAATGAATAAAGAAGGAAGAGTCAGAATTTTGAAATTTTTAAAGAAATTCTGGCAGTGAGTTCTACTGTTCAATCCCAATAAATATCGAACTGCTCTCTTTTGAAGTTTGAAAATACGATCAAATTTTGTCGCGCAGCAATTACCCCAGAATGAAAGGACATAACGAAGATGCTACTCAAAAGGGCATAATAGACTATTCTAGAGGTTGATAAGTTAAGTTCATTAGAAACAGATCTTAGCGCAAAATAGGCAGCGCTTAGTTTCTTTGATAAAGCTTCGATGTGCAAATCCCATTTTAACGAGTTGTCCACCATAAGTCCTAAGAATTTCATAGTGTCCTCGGCGTCCATAGTGGTGTTATTAAGTACAAAATGTTGTATAGTACTTTTATATGACAAAACTTTAGTTTTTGATAGGTTGAGGCATAGGAGATTAGAATCGCACCAAGATTTAATGGTGCGTAAATCACTGGATATAGTATTATATAGTGCCGTAACATCTGGGCCGCTGGCCGCTCCAGGTAAAACTAGTATCACAGATTATACAGATTATAATCTTTGTTTTTTCTTTATTGTCGTGATTCCAAGTTTCGGAATCGGGCACTAGTTAGGTGACTAGTTTGCGCACATAGCACGCCCACTTATGGCCTCTAAAATTGTGCACAGCGCCTGACCGGCACACTTATTAGAGAGATATCGGAAAACCGAATAGCGTCATCCAGTATTTACGCGTACCTTATCATGGTTACGATATGCGCGAGTCAATTTTTAGTGCAACACTCGCTAATAACGTTACCGCCTGACGTAATTTGCGGATCAATTACACCAAGCGCTCTTTCTAAATAACCTCTGATAACGTTTACAAATTGCTTAAATGGGCATGTGCAGGTATTTGACAACCGGAGCCGGCCGGCGAGATCTTTTATTTTAGGTTATGTTTGAATTGTTTTGAATTATTGCTTTAGTTTTATTAGGTAATTTGATATTTAAGTAGCTGGGATTAGTTTTAATTAAATAAATATGGCCCAAATATAGATTCCACCTCTTCCAATTCTAAAGAACCTATAAAGAGTCTTAATAGGTTTACAGCAGATGACGACTTAGCCCTTCTAAGAGAATTTGTTGCTTGTTGCTCTAAACCCACTGGCAGACGTTGAACAATAAAGCACTGGAAATAAGCACTTTAGCCCTTTAGTTTTAAAATACCTAGTAAACAGAACAATTTCAAAGTTTTAAATTCAAAGTTAGGTTAAGTTTAAATAGCGGACGCGACGCGATCTCGAAGAACTCTTTCCGATCCGATAACTATAAATGAAGAGAGTTAATACAGTTAATACCGCCTCACGTAAAGGAAATAACACCTGGCCTTATTAACGTCCATGCACGCTATTCGGTTTAGCGATATCTCTCTATTACGCTGTTTATTGTTATTTTACGCGAGTTTATTTTTGCGCACAGGAAATTTGACTCGTTTGCAAATCGTCATAAAAAACAATTTTCGTACCACGAATTAGGGACAAGATTTTTATCTGCATACTTATAGGATACCTAATCTGTCTAGTATCGTCCGCAAAGAGGTAGATTTTACCGCTAATGTCTAGATTTGCAATGTCGTTGTTAAACACCAGAAACAAAATAGGGCCAAGTACTGAACCCTCAGGGACACCACATTCTATAGGCTTACAAGAAGACCTTCTTGCTTTGTGTTGGGTCTATTTCGTCAAAAGGTCTGCATTTGGTAATTCGTAAGTGAAATAGAAGTATAAAAATAAAAAAGCTAATTTTTGTAAACACCAATGCATAGAATCCATATGAAAATAGATAAAGTAAGAACTATAATTGAGAAGCTGTTTATAGAGTTAAAAATATATTATTAATTCTTTAAAATTACAAGTTCTATGTTTTTAGCCCACCGTGTAAAAGCTTATGTTGTTTCGTTTGACTCCTCCTTGCTTCACCCCAGAGAATGCAAAAGGAAGAAAAAGAATAAAGGAATGGGCGACGATAGACGTTTCGTTCCATGAGAGAAATGGTCTAAAAAATGTTTCCTAGGAAGTTCCTAGAATATTCTGTTAACCTCTAATTTACTTTAATAGTAATTGTTTTTCCGATTTATTGTAATTTTATACATTTTATAGGTAACTACAAGTTTGATAATTATTATCGAAAAGTTTATACCAGTACTTTTTAACCAATCAAATGGTTTATTTTGATGAAGTTGGCAGTGGATACACTGGTAATACTAAACAAACAAAAATATATAGTTATTTTTTGTAATTTTTATCTTTGTCAATTTTTAGGACATTTCTGAACATTTTACTGGCGCATAGTCTTTGCAACAAAACTCTCTTCCTGCAGAAAAGCTGGTGGGGTGCCATTTTTCGCTGTGGTTTCTAACAAACAGGGAAGCCTTTTCTCGGTAGACCTTTTCCTTGTCTACGGTACCGCATATTATGTCACTGCTTTTGGGCAAATGCTTAACAATCTGAAAAGAAAAATTTAGTATTATTATCTGCTCCTCTTATTCAAGTCAAAATAAGGCCAATTGATGGCAGTTGCTAAGTTGGTAATAAAAGTATCATAGATGTACTTTATCTGGGGACACGGCAGTTTTTTCGAAGAAACTCACGACACTTTTCAGGTGAGAGTATCTTTTAGTTATATATAATATAAATAAAGAGGACATACCTGCTGTAACTGGCTATATTATCTAACATCTATACTAATATACAGGGTCTTTCAAAACAAATGCGAAAAACTTCAGGGGGTGATTCCTTGTTCAAAATAAAGGGTAGTTTGCTTTATAAACGTTGGGTCAAAAGTCAACCATTAGGGAGATATCGCGGTACAAAGATGGCGGAAAAATAATGTTTTTATTCTTTATCTTGAAAACGAAAAACTATAGACTAATGAAATTTTATGGAAGCATTACTGTTATGAAAACATACTTTCTGGTAATTTTCTCAATTTTTTAAAATGAGTGGAAGGTGTTGAAATAAACTACCCCTATCATTCTTGTTTCAAAAAAAAGCTTATCAAACACGTGCAAAAGAAATTAATTTGGATAGTTTAGTTTGTTTAGAAACTTTTTTATCTCTTATGGTTTTTTGATAAAACTCACCGATTTGAAATTAAAAAATAAAATGTAAAGCATTACATATCAGGACAAAAAACATTTTTAGATAAAGAATCTAGTGGGCTGCTCTAATTTTTTTAGGAAAAAATCTAGTCGGCCGCTGTCACTTTTTAGGATGTTTCTAATATTATTTTATTGACATTACTCTACTGCAATACGTTATTATCTAGATTCTTATTATTATCGTTATTATCACTAGATTCTTTATCTATAAATGCTTTACATGTTATTTTTTAATTTCAAATCGGCGAGTTTTATCAAAGAAACACAAGAGATAAAAAAAGTTTCTAAATAAACCAAGCTATCCAAATCAATTTTTTTGCATGTGTTTGATAAGATTTTTCTTATTTCGTTAACAAGAATGATAAGGGTAGATTTATTCAACCCCTTCCACTCATTTTAAAAATGAAAAAATACCAGAAAGCTGTGTTTTCGTGGCACAGTAATGCTTCCATAAAATTTCATTGACTATCTCTTTTGTTTTCGTTTTAAAAAAAAAAACATTATTTTTCCGCCATCTTTGTACCGCGATATCAATGGCTAATGGTTGACTTTTTGAACACCAACGTTTATGAAACAAACTACCTTTTATGGAACAAGAATACTGAAGTTACCGCATTTGTTCGAAGAAATCACCCCAAGTGACTGACATACTGATTATCACGATCCTGCTCAAACCACTCAACGTAAAAAGCTCAGTTTTTGGCATACAGGGTTGATTTCTAGGGTGTAGAGGTTCGATAAGAAGGGATTTTCGAAATTCCAGTTCAAGAGAGTGAAACCACCCCTCAAATATTACAATATTTTTTATTTAAAAAACGGTCAAGTTTCCGAAAAACGCTTAAACACGTATATTTTATTTTGTTTTTTACATATTTTAAGATTTTTAAAAATGTATACAGGGTGTTTCGAAAATCTGGTCATTGATTAATCACGATCCTGCTTAAAGCGTTTGACGTAAAAGCTGATTTTGGAAAACAGATTGACTTTAGGGTGTAGAGGTTCGATAATAAGGATTTTTTCGAAACTCAAGATTCTAAGGGTGAAACTATCCCTCAAATATTAAAATATCTTTTATTTAAAACCGGTGAGTTTTTCGGAAAAAACTCTTAAACGCGTATATTTTATTTTTTGTTGTTTTACATATTTTAAGATTTTTATAAATTTATACAGGGTGTTTCATAAAAATATGACCATTGAGTAATCACGATTCTGCTTAAACTGCTTGACGTTTAAAGCTGATTTTTGGCAAACGGATTAACTGTGGGGTGTAGAGGTTCGATAAGGAGGGGTTTCTCGAATCTCAAATTCCAAGAGGGTGAAAACGCCCCTCAAATATTACAATATTTGTTATTTAAAAAACGGTTAGTCTTTCGGGAAAATGCTTAGACAAGCATAATTTATTTGTTTTTTTTACATATTTTGAAATTTTTTAAAGAATCATACAGGGTGTTCCAAAAAGTTGGGTAATTTCTTAACTACCTATTACAATATTTGTTATTTAAAAAACGGTTAGTCTTTCGGGAAAATGCTTAGACAAGCAAAATTTATTTGGTTTTTTACATATTTTGAATTTTTTTGAAAAATCATACAGGGTGTTCCAAAAAGTTGGGTAATTTCTTAACTACGATTCTGCTTAAACTGCTTGACGTAAAAAGATTATTTTTGGCAAGCGGATTTTTCAAAAGTCAAATTCCAACGAGATGAAACTATCCCTCAACTATTACCAAGTTATATAATAATATCGCCATATTGATTTTTCTCATGCTGACATAAATGTGAGAAAATTTTATCCAGTTTGTATGTTATAGTATTATATATAAAATTCGTAAAATAAAAAATTCCTATAAAAGTTAGTATTGCATATAAAATTCTCGTGTAACAGTTTCAGTTACTATACTCCTCCGAAACGGCTTAACCGATTTTGATGAAATTTTATATGTATATTCAGTAGCTCTGAGAATAAGTTGTTATCTATTTTTTATACCCCTAAGTGATAAGGGTGGCCCACCCCAAATTTTTATTTTTTGGACAAAATTTTTTATTCTTTCTTTTTTATGATTTGGCATTAAAAATACACACAACTCTAAATTTTTACCCTTCTACCATCAACCCCTTTTTTTATGGAGGCTTTTTTTAAATTGTTTGTTACCATACTCTCCCGAAACGACTTGATGTCCATGAGTGATAAGGGTGTGGCCGGTCGTAGCTCCAGCGTTAGTGTGTCGATCTGGGGAGCGCAAGGTACTGGGTTCGATCCCCAGCCAGTACGGTAGTTTTATTTATTTAAATAAAAAATATTTATTTATCTAAATAGAGCGACCAACGAGCCGCCACCTCAAGGAAGGCAATGGCAAACCACCTTGAGTATATTTGCCTTGTACAGCCCCTCAAATAGTGCCGTTCGGATTCGGCAATAAACTGTAGGTCCCGTGTACAGGGTGGACCAAATTCGACGCTTTTAAATGGAAACACCCTTTTCTATAGGAGATAGACGAAAACTAATATCGGTGTCTGGAGCTCAATTTTTATCAAAAACATGATGGTGGAAACCGCACATTGATATCTGTTCCCGTTTCGGAGTTTTAACAAATCGCTGTAACTTTTTTGCTATGGAAAATTTTGTATTTTTATGAAAACATTTCCAAAGCACCTTTTTACGTAGAATTTAATGGTTTAAGTATAATTTTTGTAAAATTAATAATTTAAGAGTTATCAACAGAAAAATTTATTTATTTCGGACACCCTCTATATTTTTAATGAACTGAAAAGAATTTAAAATTACCTTTCCAAAAATATAGCACACTTGATATTTTGTTATAATCCCCTTCGAAATACAGAATTTTTAAAAGTTCGCCAGTTTTAACTAGTAGGCTTGGGACCCCTTATTGATGTTAATGGAACTCGAAAACATATTTTTCCAGCAAAACGAAGCACCGCCTCTGAACGCTGAAGTTATCAGCAAATTTTTGCAGCCAATTTCAAGAATAATTGAATATCTAACCAAGATCCCAGCCGTTGGCCGTCGAGGCCGCATGACTTAGTGCCCATGGATCTAATCCTATGGATATATTTGCGGAAGAATAAAGGTCCCTTATTCTTCCGTATAATCTAGACAAAAATTAGAAATACTTAGTTATTAAAACTGCCCCGTCTGTCCATAACAGAAGATGGTCGATATGTCGAACACCTGTAGCAAAATCTCATGTCTTGGTTTGCTATTTATTTTTATTGTTACTAGATCTAGTCCAAATGTGTTGATGTTGGTTAAATATATTTTAAATTGTTATAAAAGTCTGCATCTCTCATAGCAAATATTATTTTCGTTTTAATTGATGCTCGCAGCTAGAATTTTTTTGCATTACAGCCGGTGCCGTTCAAAGCCTACTTATTTAAAGTGGGCGAATTTTTATATACTCTATATCTCGACGAGGAATCGAGCAAAATATCAAGTGTGTTATATTTTTGGAAAGGTAATTTTAAACTATTTTCAATAAATTAAAAATATACAGGGAGTCCCATATAAAAAATCAAATTTTCTGTTGATAATTCTTAAATTATTAATTTTAAAAAAATTATACTTAAACCATTAAATTCTACGTAAAAAGGTGCTTAGGAAATGTTTTCATAAAAATACAAAATTTTTCATAGCAAAAAAGTTAGAGCGATTTGTTAAAAATGCATATTTTTGAAAAACACCTAACTATATACTCGACGTGTTTATTGTTCGTCAATAATGGCATGTTATTCGACTATTTCCAGTTCTAAATATCTTGAGAACGGTTTTTGCTTGTAAGCGATTTTACAAAGAGATCTTTTTTACGTAAAAAAAGTCACACATGTATATTTTTTCCTCGGTAGTTTTATACAGGTCGACAAAAAGTTATGGACGCATCAGAACAGTTAAAACACATGTAGGTGGCGCCCGTCTACCAGTAGGAGTCATATTGACATCAAAATCCAAATTTCTCATGTCAAAAAACTCCCAGACACCAATTTTCATCTTAATATTGACGTTAATTCAGAAATTATTTGGAAAAAATCGAAATAAAAATTAAATTTCTACACCCTGTATCTCCGAAACTAAGCATTTTAGGACACATTTATACGAACTTTTTTACCTATTTTTATCTGCAAAATATGCTGCCGAAGTTTCCGGAATACAATTCGGACCACCCTGTATAACCAATATTGAAAAATTAAATATATCTACTATACGATCACAAAAAAATGGCCTTACATTGAAAACAATTATTGACTTATATTAAAAATAAATACTAAATAAACTCTCTTGGATTGACATTGTTTTTAATCAACCAGGAGAATATAAAGCTTCATCTACACATATCGTTTCCTGTCAGTTAAAACGGAAGACCGTCTAGAAAACTGATGACAGTTCCACTTTCAAACCATTTGTTATAACATTTTATAGTCAAAATTCCTTTGTTGAGTTTATAAAAAAATTGTACTCCATTGAATGTATATGATTCTAAATTGTCTATAAATATGGAGAGAATGTCTTGCTGAAATTACCATTAACTCATTTTTTTTAAACTGGATTTATACCACTTTTAAAAACAACAGCTTAATTATAAATCTATAACTATTATCATAAGACGAATATCATAAATGACTTCTTTAACTTTAATAATAATAATAATAATAAGCAACACTATATTGTACAAAAAGCGAAAATAGCTTCATCGACAAAGCATGTACAAAACAAACAAAAGCACAAAAAATATACTAATAATAAAAAAGAGCATACAATACACATCATACAATTCAAAAAAAAATTGCGTCATTAAAATTATGGACATTGCAAGAACACAAAAAAGGCGTGTCCATAAAATATTAAATACTAGACTTTTAACCAGTGTGTGAGTGATCAAAATTTTAAAATTCAAAATTGTTCATGATTAAACATCAACAAATAAGTTGTTTACCGCATATAGGGCTCTCTCCAGTAAGTATGATTTCAGTGCTTTGCGAAATGCGGGAAAGAATGAAAACGACTTGATATTCAAAGACAGATGATTGTACATTTTTTTGGCATTGTACAATGTTCAGTGTTTTTATTTTGCAATGTTCAGCGTTTAACTAGTTCTGAGCTCGGGGTTGGCAGATAAAGATCGTGCTCCGCAT
This sequence comes from Sitophilus oryzae, assembly GCF_002938485.1. NCBI lineage: Eukaryota > Metazoa > Arthropoda > Insecta > Coleoptera > Curculionidae > Sitophilus > Sitophilus oryzae. The sequence continues at coordinate 2,235,575 of NW_022146424.1, forward strand.
TCCTAAGTGGATAGCTGTGAGATGGCCTTTCGGGAATAGCAGATATGTGCTTGCGGATTAAGCAAACGGATCAAAAATGAATAAAGAAGGAAGAGTCAGAATTTTGAAATTTTTAAAGAAATTCTGGCAGTGAGTTCTACTGTTCAATCCCAATAAATATCGAACTACTCTCTTTTGAAGTTTGAAAATACGATCAAATTTTGTCGCGCAGCAAGTACCCCAGAATGGAAGGGCATAACGAAGATGCTACTCAAAAAGGGCATAATAGACTATTCTAGAGGTTGATAAGTTAAGTTCATTAGAAACAGATCTTAGTGCAAAACAGGCAGCGCTTAGTTTCTTTGATAAAGCTTCAATGTGCAAGTCCCATTTTAACGAGTTGTCTCGACGTCAATAGTAGTGTTATTAAGTACAAAATGTTGTATAGTACTTTTATATGACAAAACTTTAGTTTTTGATAGGTTGAGGCATAGGAAATTAGAATCGCACCAAGATTTAATGGTGCGTAAATCACTGGATATAGTATTATATAGTGCCGTAACATCTGGGCCGCTGGCCGCTCCATGTATAACTAGTATCACAGATTATACAGATTATAATCTTTGTTTTTTCTTTGTTGTTTTTCGTGGTTCCAATTTTCGGAATCGGGCACTAGTTAGGTGACTAGTTTGTGCACATAGCACGCCCACTTATGGCCTCTAAAATTGTGCACAGCGCCTGACCGGCACAGTTATTAGAGAGATATCGGAAAACCGAATAGCGTCATCCAGTATTTACGCGTACCTTATCATGGTTACGATATGCGCGAGTCAATTTTTAGTGCAACACTCGCTAATAACGTTACCGCCTGACGTAATTTGCGGATCAATTACACCAAGCGCTCTTTCTAAATAACATCTGATAACGTTTAAAAATTGCTTAAATGGGCATGTGCGGGTATTTGACAACCGGAGCCGGCCGGCGAGATCTTTTATTTTAGGTTATGTTTGAATTGTTTTGAATTATTGCTTTAGTTTTATTAGGTAATTTGATATTTAAGTAGCTGGGATTAGTTTTAATTAAATAAATGGCCCAAAATATGGATTCCACCTCTTCCAATACTAAAGAACCTATAAAGAGTCTTTATAGGTTTACAGCAGATGACGACTTAGCCCTTCTAAGAGAATTTATTGCTTATTGCCCTAAACCCACTGGCAGACGTTGAACAATAAAGCACTGGAAATAAGCACTTTAGCCCTTTAGTTTTAAAATACCTAGTAAACAGAACAATTTCAAAGTTTTAAATTCAAAGTTAGGTTAAGTTTAAATAGCGGACGCGACGCGATCAGAATTCTTTCCGATCCGATAACTATAAATGAAGAGAGTTAATACCACCTCACGTAAAGGAAATAACACCTGGCCTTATTAACGTCCATGCACGCTATTCGGTTTAGCGATATCTCTCTATTACGCTGTTTATTGTTATTTTACGGGAGTTTATTTTTGCGCGCAGGAAATTTGACTCGTTTGCACATCGTCATAAAAAACAATTTTCGTACCACGAATTAGGGACAAGATTTTTATCTGTATACTTATAGGATACCTAATCTGTGCTAGTATCGTCCGCAAAGAGGTAGATTTTACCGCTAATGTCTAGATTTGCAATGTCGTTGTTAAACACCAGAAACAAAATAGGGCCAAGTACTGAACCCTCAGGGACACCACATTCTATAGGCTTACAAGAAGACCTTCTTGCTTTGTGTTGGGTCTATTTCGTCAAAAGGTCTGCATTTGGTAATTCGTAAGTGAAATAGAAGTATAAAAATAAAAAAGCTAATTTTTGTAAACACCAATGCATAGAATCCATATGAAAATAGATAAAGTAAGAACTATAATTGAGAAGCTGTTTATAGAGTTAAAAATATATTATTAATTCTTTAAAATTACAAGTTCTATGTTTTTAGCCCACCGTGTAAAAGCTTATGTTGTTTCGTTTGACTCCTCCTTGCTTCACCCCAGAGAATGCAAAAGGAAGAAAAAGAATAAAGGAATGGGCGACGATAGACGTTTCGTTCCATGAGAGAAATGGTCTAAAAAATGTTTCCTAGGAAGTTCCTAGAATATTCTGTTAACCTCTAATTTACTTTAATAGTAATTGTTTTTCCGATTTATTGTAATTTTATACATTTTATAGGTAGGTAACTACAAGTTTGATAATTATTATCGAAAAGTTTATACCAGTACTTTTTAACCAATCAAATGGTTTATTTTGATGAAGTTGGCAGTGGATACACTGGTAGTACTAAACAAACAAAAATATATAGTTATTTTTTGTAATTTTTATCTTTGTCAATTTTTAGGACATTTCTGAACATTTTACTGGCGCATAGTCTTTGCAACAAAACTCTCTTCCTGCAGAAAAGCTGGTGGGGTGCCATTTTTCGCTGTGGTTTCTAACAAACAGGGAAGCCTTTTCTCGGTAGACCTTTTCTTTGTCTACGGTACCGCATATTATGTCACTGCTTTTGGGCAAATGCTTAACAATCTGAAAAGAAAAATTTAGTATTATTATCTTATTCAAGTAAAAATAAGGCCAATAGTTGCTGAGTTAGTAATAAAAGTATCATAGATATACTTGATCTGGGGACAAGACAGTACCCTGGCCAACTTGAGCACAACCGTACCATACTTTTTTTCGAAGAAACTCACGACACTTTCCAGGTGAGAGTATCTTTTATTTATAAATAAAGAGGACATACCTGCTGTAACTGGCTATATTACTAACATCTATACTAATATATAAAATCCTTAAGTGACTGACATACAGATTAATCACGATCCTGCTCAAACCACTCAACGTAAGAAGCTCAATTTTGGCATACAGGTTGATTCTAGGGTGTAGAGGTTCGATAAGATGGAATTTTTCGAAATTCCAGTTCCAAGAGGGTGAAACCACCCCTCAAATATTACAATATTTTTTATTTAAAAAACGGTCAAGTTTCCGAAAAAACGCTTAAACACGTATATTTTATTTTGTTTTTTACATATTTCAAGATTTTTTAAAAATGTATACAGGGTGTTTCGAAAAATCTGGTCATTGATTAATCACGATCCTGCTTAAAGCGTTTGACGTAAAAAGCTGATTTTTGGAAAACAGATTGACTTTAGGATGTAGAGGTTCGATAAGAAGGGATTTTTCGAAACTCGAATTCTAAAGGGGTGAAACTATCCCTCAAATATTAAAATATTTTTTATTTAAAAACCGGTGAGTTTTTCGGAAAAACTTAAATACGTATATTTTATTTTGTTGTTTTACATATTTTAAGATTTTTTATAAATTTATACAGGGTGTTTCATAAAATATGACCATTGAGTAATCACGATTCTGCTTAAACTGCTTGACGTTTAAAGCTGATTTTTGGCAAACGGATTAACTGTGGGGTGTAGAGGTTCGATAAGGAGGGGTTTCTTGAATCTCAAATTCCAAGAGGGTGAAAACGCCCCTCAAATATTACAATATTTGTTATTTAAAAAACGGTTAGTCTTTCGGGAAATGCTTAGACAAGCAAAATTTATTTGTTTCTTTTTACATATTTTGAATTTTTTTTAAAAATCATACAGGGTGTTCCAAAAAGTTGGGTAATTTCTTAACTACGATTCTGCTTAAACTGCTTGACGTAAAAAGATTATTTTTGGCAAGCGGATTTTTCAAAAGTCAAATTCCAACGAGATGAAACTATCCCTCAACTGTTACCAAGTTATATAATAATATCGCCATATTGATTTTTCTCATGCTGACATAAATGTGAGAAAATTTTATCCAGTTTGTATGTTATAGTATTATATATAAAATTCGTAAAATAAAAAATTCGTATAAAAGTTAGTATTGCATATAAAATTCTCGTGTAACAGTTTCAGTTACTATACTCCTCCGAAACGGCTTAACCGATTTTGATGAAATTTTATATGTATATTCAGTAGCTCTGAGAATAAGTTGTTATCTATTTTTTATACCCCTAAGTGATAAGGGTGGCCCACCCCAAATTTTTATTTTTTGGACAAAATTTTTTATTCTTACTTTTTTATGATTTGGCATTAAAAATACAAACAACCCTAAATTTTTACTCTTCTACCATCAACCCCTTTTTTTATGGAGGATTTTTTTAAATTGTTTGTTACCATACTCTCCAGAAACGACTTGATGTACATAAGTGATAAGAATGTGGCCGGCCGTAGCTCCAGCGTTAGTGTGTCGATCTGGGGAGCGGAAGGTACTGGGTTCGATCCCCAGCCAGTACGCTAGTTTTATTTATTTAAATAAAAAATATTTATTTATCTAAATAGAGCGACCAACGAGCCGCCAACTCAAGGAAGGCAATGGAAAACCAACTTGAATATATTTGCCTTATACAGCCTCTCAAATAGTGCCGTTCGGATTCGACAATAAACTGTAGGTCCCGTGTACAGGGTGGGTCAAATGCGACGCTTTTAAATGGAAACACCCTTTTCTATAGGAGATAGACGAAAACTAATATCGGTGTCTGGAGCTCAATTTTTATCAAAAATATGATGGTGGAAATCGCACATCGATATCTGTTACCGTTTCGGAGTTACGGGGTGTTTTTCAAAAATGTGCATTTTTAACAAATCGCTGTAACTTTTTTGCTATGGAAAATTTTGTATTTTTATGAAAACATTTCCAAAGCACCTTTTTACGTAGAATTTAATGGTTTAAGTATAATTTTTTTAAAATTAATAATTTAAGAGTTATCAGCAGAAAAATTTATTTATTTCGGACACCCTCTATATTTTTAATGAACTGAAAAGAATATAAAATTACCTTTCCAAAAATATAGCACACTTGATATTTTGTTATAATCCCCTTCGAAATACAGAATTTTTAAAAGTTCGCCAGTTTTAACTAGTAGGCTTTGGACCCCTTATAGATGTTAATGGAACTCGAAAACATATTTTTCCAGCAAAACGAAGCACCGCCTCTGAACGCTGAAGTTATCAGCAAATTTTTGCAACCAATTTCAAGAATAATTGAATAGCTAACAAAGATCCCAGCCGTTGGTCGTCGAGGCCGCCTGACTTAGTGCCCATGGATCTAATCCTATGGATATATTTGCGGAAGAATAAAGGTCCCTTATTATTCCGTATAATCTAGACAAGAATTATGAATACTTAGTTATGAGAGGGTATCTTTCACCCCCATTGAGTTAATTAACTCCGCGAGAAATGTTCAAAAACTGCCCCGTCTGTCCAGAACAAAAACTGCCCCGTCTGTAACAGAAGACGGTCGATATGTCGAATACCTGTAGCAAAATCTCATGTCTTGGTTTGCTATTTATTTTTATTGTTATTAGATATAGTCTAAATGTGTTGATGTTGGTTAAATATATTTTAAATTGTTATAAAAGTCATCTCTCATAGCAAATATTATTTTCGTTTTAATTGATGCTCGCAGCTAGAATTTTTTTGCATTACAGCTGGTGCCGTTCAAAGCCTACTTATTTAAAGTGGGCGAATTTTTATATACTCTATATCTCGACGAGGAATCGAGCAAAATATCAAGTGTGTTATATTTTTGGAAAGGTAATTTTAAATTATTTTCAATAAATTAAAAATATACAGGTATCCCATATAAAAAATCAAATTTTCTGTTGATAATTCTTAAATTATTAATTTTAAAAAAATTATACTTAAACCATTAAATTCTACATAAAAAGGTGCTTGGGAAATGTTTTCATAAAAAATTCAAAATTTTGCATGGCAAAAAAGTTACAGCGATTTGTTAAAAATGCATATTTTTGAAAAACACCCCGTAACTCCGAAACGGTAACAGATATCGATATGCGGTTTGCACCATCATGTTTTTGACAAAAAATGAGCTCCAGACACCGATATTAGTTTTTGTCTATCTCCTATAGAAAAGGGTTTTTAAGAAGAAGATAAGGGTGACCCACGCCATTTTTTTGGAACAAAATTTTTTATTTTTATTTTTTATGATTTGGCATTAAAAATATCTAACCGAGGGGTAAACCGCAGAGGGAAAAGTGTACACCGTAATTCCTTTTACTCAAATAATTCCTCAGAATTCCTCGTAATTCCTTCGGAATTCCTTGGAATTCCTGGTCTTCAAGGTCAAGGTCAACCATTCAAGGTCTTCCTTGGAATTCCTTGGTACGAACTCGGTAACTCTTTCAGTCTGAACCAGCGTTGCCACCTCGGTTTCGCAGTTCCGCTATGAATTTTCTGGTGATTTTTATAAATGTCTAATGTCTCTATAAGTACTAGATCTAACAATAAAATCTAAAAGTACTATTACGAGATTTACGTTTTTTTAGTTAAATTTTAGGACTAATAGGGTATCATGAGGTAAAAATACTGGAAATATGTCGGCACTTACTTATTAAAATTAATTTTTCTCGGGATTTTTTGAAAATGATAGGTACCTAGTTATACTCGTATCTATAGGAAAGGAAATTAATAAAACTTCAGTTGCACGTCATAATACGATCACCAGTAAATTCCATAAGATTACGCATGGTATCATTGATGAAGTGCACCTAAAGTTGTATTAATTTCCCTATAGTATATACCTAGGTATTATTCCGAGGAAATGAAAAAATCAACTTTACACTTTCTGGAGTACTGAATAAAAAAATCTTATGAGGGTTTCTTTAAAATGGCGAAATCAGGGAACGTTATAAGTAGATCTCTCGGGGGTGGTTCGGCCGTACTATTGGAAAATATTTTAGATATATAATCGAGGGTACAATATTAAATTAAAAGAATATCTAACCTGTAGATATTTGATATTGGGAAATTTTGGAAGCGAAAACGAAAAACGGATAGTAAAAAATCGCCTGCAAAACGTTTTTCTTTAAATTTAGTACTACCTATTATAGTATTCATGGTTTACTAATGTTCGTTAATTTTTTATAAAGTTGCTTGTAATTCCTCTTAATTCCTGTGGAATTCCTCTAAATTTCTAAGGAATTCCTTGGAATTCATTGGAATTCTTACGGAAATAATTGGAATTCCTAATAATTCCTATGGAATTCCTTGGAATTCCTCGTAATTCCTATAGAATTCCTTCATAGTGTACACCATAATTCCTCTGCGGTTTACCCCTCGTATCTAACCCTAAATTTTCACCCTTTCACCATCAACCCCTATTTTTTAATAGCGATATTAGTAATTCAATAATTTTAATTTAACAACAAATTGTTAAATTAAAATCACCGATCATCAACATTCTAAGGTACTTCTAAACGTCTCACAAACTTGGCAATTGCACGGCACCATAATTATAAAAGAATTTTGCCAAAAATTTTGTAGTTAAACAACTGCATTGGGAGACTTGGTAGACTTTTTTACATTTCCTTTTTGATGGGATTCAGAATGTTCTTAAATCATCGCAGATGAAAAAAAAATATAGTAAACTAGCGTGTACCAGCGACTTCGTTCGCGTCGAATTAATCATTTGTAATAGTGATGATAAAGCAAAGCAAGAATTTCCATTAACATACAAACTGGATAAAATTTTCTCACATTTATGTCAGCATGAGAAAAATCAATATGGCGATATTATTATATAACTTAGTAATAGTTGAAGGATAGTTTCATCTCGTTAGAATTTGACTTTTGAAAAATCCGTTTGCCAAAAATAATCTTTTTACGTCAAGCAGTTTAAACAGAATCGTGGTTAAGAAATTACCCAACTTTTTGGAACACCCTGTATGATTTTTTAAAAAATTTCAAAATATGTAAAAAACCAAATAAATTATGCTTGTCCAAGCATTTTCCCGAAAGACTAACCGTTTTTTAAATAACAAATATTGTAATATTTGAGGGGCGTTTTCACCCTGTATAAATTTATAAAAAATCTTAAAATATGTAAAACAACAAAATAAAATATACGTGTTTAAGAGTTTTTCCGAAAAACTCACCGGTTTTTAAATAAAAAATATTTTAATATTTGAGGAATAGTTTCACCCCCTTAGAATTCGAGTTTCGAAAAATCCCTTCTTATCGAACCTCTACACCCTAAAGTCAATCTTTTTTCCAAAAATCAGCTTTTTACGTCAAGCGCTTTAAGCAGGATCGTGATTAATCAATGACCAGATTTTTCGAAACACCCTGTATACATTTTTAAAAAATCTTAAAATATGTAAAAAACAAAATAAAATATACGTGTTTAAGCGTTTTTTTCGGAAACTTGACGTTTTTTAAATAAAAAATATTGTAATATTTGAGGGGTGGTTTCACCCTCTTGGAACTGGAATTTCGAAAAATCCCTTCTTATCGAACCCCTACACCCTAGAATCAACCTGTATGCCAAAATTGAGCTTCTTTCGTTGAGTGGTTTGAGCAGGATCGTGATTAATCAGTATGTCAGTCACTTAAGGATTTTATATATTAGTATAGATGATGTAAAAGATTTATATCATTATACTCGTATTTACTTTAGCTAAGCTATTTCCTAAACCTAAACAAAAGCCGTTCATTTATCCCATTAGCATATTCACCCCCAACTTTCTAATCGGTGGGAATCCGGCTTACTGTGTCCGGCTAAACTGTGTTCTACCTATATAGTGGGCGTAGGTCAATGAAGGGTACGTCGAATAATAATGGTAAACGCATTATTAAAGAGGGAACATAACCTCTATTTCCTCTCTTTCCACCCTTGTGCGTCATTACGCTCCTTCTGATTGTTTTGTTTGTCCGTTCAGGTGCGTGTGAGAGTACGTATGGACGGCCGTGATTTTTAATTTATGTCTTGAATGTGGGAGAATTTTAGGGTTTGTATAATGGGGTGGACAGCCGTTGGTTGTATTCAGGTCACTTGTTGCTATCGAATTTCTCTACTGAATATTCCTTTGCTCCAAAATATTATATTTCAAGGATAACCTCAAAAATCGTAATGACGACGATTTTTGAGGTTATCTTTGAAATACCAGAATTCATTATTATATTTTTTGTAATATTGTAGATTGACATATAGATAGTGATGTAAAGAGTAATATTACCGGTAATTTTGGCAATATTACGTAATATTACCGCAAGATCGGTAATATTGGAAATATTGATTTTTTCCGCTCTACTTTCTATTTGCCCAGCTCTATAATAAGTATGTTGGCTGTAGACACTTTAAATTTACCATCGTCGATAGCCGCAATCGAAAGAACCCTTAGTCCTTATCGATTTGTTTGTGGACAATGACCAACAAATCTCTACTATGGTGGAGAAACTCATAGCTGGCATCCAAAAAGTAGGACTTAATTTTCTTTTCCTAGTTTGGTCAGCTTCTCCAGACATTTTTTGACCAACTTCGAATTGATGGTTACCGAGTTGATCGCTGTAGATACATTTTTTTAAATTACTTAAAATCGGTTGTCCAAAATTGTTCAAATCTGAAAAAAACTTTGCTGTAAAATCAACAGAATCAATATTTGGACAGATAGTTCAAAATTTGCATGGGATTTTCTGTTTCCAACGACAAAGCACCACCCGGTATATTATTAGTAATCGCAGACTCAATCCCCTATTTTGAAATACCATATAATCAAATGAAAAGACGGCATCCCATATATCTTGGAAATAAACACCACTGTCATTTTGTATGCAATATTATATGGAAAACGTCATCGATCGTCATTTCTAAGCTAACTAGACGCCGTTTTGTTTTCGATCACAATAAGGTATAGTTTAATTTCGAACAATATTACGTCGTTGTTATAACTACCCCCTTACTTGATATGCATCGGCAAGCGTAACAAATCATTTCAGCTCTTCCCTTCTTCGACAAAAAGCGAAGTTTTCTAGTTTTTTGCCTGGCCGGCTTGATTGAAACACTAACAAGTACGGTCGAACAAACACGAGGTACCACCTGAGCGGCCAACCAAATTAAAGAGGGTACAATATGAGTTGGGCTTTGTTTTGAGGCATTTTGTAATAATAACAATACATTCATACGGGAGTAGACGGAAAAGTTCTAGACTTCACTATACCAAGTGTTTTTCAAAAGATTCTCTTTTGACTGTCCCTACTTAAAGGGCTCGCCCCTATAACTGTTTTTATTTTATCAGATAAAAAACGTGATTTGGTACTATACCATACTACCGGGTGTCCCACTAAGAATAGCTCTCGGCTGTATCTCGGAAAATATTTAGTCGTAGAGTTTGCGGAAAAAATATTTATAACTAATGAGACCATGAGAAATTGCTAGAAATTATTTTCGAGTTTGTAGGACGGCCGCTAGAGGGCGTAACGCTATGGAAAATAACAAAATGGAATTTTCATCATCTTCAGTAAATTTTGGATCTTTGTTATTAGAACTATTTTCCCCTATCTGCTAAAATAAAGTGGTAGGGGGAGGTTAAATCTGTTTTTATTTAAATATTAATAACTCCGGACTGGATGATCGGAAGCCAACAAGCGGGGGCTCATTTAAAAGAGCGTTTCTTACTCTATATTGTACCATATAAACAATAATAATAAGCTTTTGAAGGTATACGCTAGAGGGCGTTGTCTTACAATTTAACAAACATTGCGCGTTTTTTTCAAAAAAATTAAATGCGATAGAGGTAAACCTCGTGAGATGGAAAATTTCCGACGACGACTACAGCAAAGAATGCGGAGAGGAAGAAAAAACCATAGAGCACCTGCTGTGCCACTGTCCGGCACTGGAATACTAACGCTTTAAAACTTTCTTCTTCTTTCAGTGCCTATCCTCTATGGATGTTGGCAATCATGTTGGTCAACATAATCCTATTGACAGCCGCCCTGAATAGATGTACGGTCGTCATTCCCGTCCACTGTCTAATATTTTTCAGCCATGATGTTCGTCGGCGTCCCTGACCTCTTCTACTATCTATTTTGCCCTGCAGTATCAGTTGGATAAGTTGGTATTTATCATTACGCATCACATGCCCAAGGTATGCCGTTTTTCTCACTTTCACACTATGTACTATTTCTAGTTCCTTTTGCATTCTCTGGATCACGGTGTTGTTTGTAACATGGTAAGTGTATAATTTCTAGTTCCTTTTGCATTCTCTGGATCACGGTGTTGTTTGTGACATGGTAAGTGTATAAGATCCTAAGCATACGGCGATATCACCACATTTCAAAGACTTCCAAGCGTCTAGATGTAGCATCTGTCAGGGTCCAAGCTTCCACTCCATATAGGAGCGTGGAGAATACGTAGCACCTTAGAACCTGTGTTCTTATAGCAATATTCAGGTGCATATTGCATAGGATTTTTCTAAGACGGTTAAAAACGGTTCTGGCTTTTTCTATGCGGCATCTGATCTCTCGTGAGTGATCCCATTCCTTGTTCAAGCTGCAGCCCCCCCTGTACCTGCTGTTTCCAAGGTTTCGTTATTCGCCCTAAACTGGTGGTACTGCGCTTCGTCATTTTTACTAACTACTAGAATTTTGGTCTTCTTGCAGTTAAGCCTCATACCATACATATCACATGCCTCTACAACTCGGTCTATTAATTTCTGCAATCCCTCAGCACTATCTGCTATGAGAACTGTATCGTCCGCGTACTTTAAATTACTGTACATTAAATTATTTAAAACTTTAGGGCAATGTATTTTGGAGGGACTAGAGGAAGCAGCAGAAGCCAACATCAGCGCCATCGGGAACTTTGCAAAGAGCTGGAAGTGCTTTAACTCAAAGAAAGAATAAGAGGAAGGTTTTGTAAAACAATACAAGGGTATCGCAATGGGCCCAAGGCCTCCGAGTGAGGGATCAAATATGATCCCAAACCCCAGCAACCTAACCTAACTTAACAGGGTGTCCCCAAAAAAAGTTACATATCAAAGTTGTGTTTTTTGTAACGGAACACCCTATATATTAATTGATTTTTGGATTCTAGGAGAAAAATAAAGGTGAGTTTTATAAGAGAACTATATAACTAAAATGTACCGGTTTTTGACATATTTAACATTTTCTAGAAATAAAGAACAATTTTTAAATTTTACAATAAAAGCCACTTAAATTGGACTTTACCCGATATAGCCTAATATGTAGTTAAATTAACTATTGTACTTTAAATCAAATTGAAACTTAATCCAAAAAGTTATACAGGGTGAGACAAAATTAATATCGAACATTGGTCACCGTTAAAAGCATGTTACTTTTTTATTTTAAATGGAACAGTATATTATTCCGATATTCAATGGAGAATTCATTAAGATTGCCTACCCCTCAAACAAAGATTTTCCTAGATATTTTCATTTACATGATTTGATCTGAGTAGATCTTTATTATTTGATAAAATCTTGATGGCTGTGATAACTTCAACATAACTGTCTAATTCGTCCAACTTTAACAACTAGTTATCATTATGTGTCAGTTAAAACAAAAAAAAAATTCTCAGAAATTTGCCGAAAATGCAAATTTATCCTACATCAGAGAGAATTGATACCATTCTATTAGTTGCACACTGCATTCACCACTTATTAGAATACTTAAATGCTCCTGATTTTATCTAGTCTGGGTTTTTTATGGGGATATGTTAAAGACAGTGTTTACAAAACTCGACCAGCTATTGTCGACAACATGAGAGAAATTATTGTAGCTGCTTTTCGAGGTAGAACTCAAGCCTTTTAAAATGAAAAGACCCTTTTGAATAGACAATCATTTTATGCCGTTAACAGGAAAGGAAGCATTTTGGGCATTTGATTTCATCTAGCTAATTTTTGTCACATAATTATAGGTTTATATCTAGTTTTAATACTGTAACAATTAAAATATGTTTTAAACGTGTATCTTTTTATTACCACTGAGTATTTTACTCTACAATCTTTAATTTTTATTAAATTAAAAAAAAGGTCATCATACAGCCACCTAGATTTTTTCAATAATAAAGATCTACTGACGCAAAATCATAAAAATTAAAATATCTAGGAAAATCTTTGTCTGAGGGGTAGGCAACCTTAATAATATTTTGGAGATATATAAATTCCCCATTGAACATCGGAAAAACATACTGGGTGTTCCGTTTAAAATAAAGGAGTAACTTGCTTTTAAAAGTGACTAATGTTCCATATTAATTTTATTTCACCCTGTATAACTTCGGGTCAAATTTCAATTTGGTTTAACATACAATGGTTCAAAATTTAGGCAGCCTGTTATCGATATTTAAAATTTACTCTTCATTTTCACAAAATGTGAAATATATCAAAATCTTTAGATTTTAGGTATATGCTTCTTTAATAAAACTCACCTTTGTTTTTTCCTAGAATCTGAAAATCAATTATTATATAGGGTGTTCCATTAGAAAAAACACAACTTTAATGTGTAACTTTTTTTGGAGACACCCTATATAATTCTATATATTTTTATAAAATGCTTTCAGTTAACCTACATATGCTGCCAAAATTTCATTTCGATATAAACTACCGTTCTCCTTGGAGCTTCCGCGACGTATGAGAGGCGCCACCCTGTACGTAGTAGTTCTATGTCCACGGCATATTGGGACACCATGTATAATATAAATAAGAATAGAGTATTCAATTGTTTTTGGTCACTTCCTGTTTCACCGGTAAATCGGTGTACAACAGCAAAATAAAACACTAATCACTACAATACACTACACACTTTTCACATCGAAGCTCTATCAAAGAAACTAAGCACTGCCTGTTTTGCGCTTAGATCAGTTTCTAAGGAACTTAACTTCTCAACCTCTAGAATAGCCTATTATGCCCTTTTTGAGTCACATCTTGGTTATGCCCTTCCATTCTGGGGTACTTGCTGCGCAACAAAATTTGATCGTGTTTTCAGACTTCAAAAGAGAGTAGTTCGATAGTTATTGGGACTGAACAGTAGAACTCACTACCAGAATTTCTTTAAAAATTTGAAAATACTGACTCTTCCTTCTTTATTCATTTTTGAATCCGTTTGCTTAATCCGCAAGCACATATCTGCTATTCCCGAAAGGCCATCTCATAACTATCCACTTAGGAATGCAGAGCACGATCTTTATCTGCCAACCCCGAGCTCAGAACTAGTTAAAGGTTCAATACTGTACAATGCCAAAAAAAGGTACAATCATCTGCCTTTGAATATCAAGTCGCTTTCATTCTTTCCCACATTTCGCAAAGCTCTAAAATCATACCTACTGGAGAGAGCCCTATATGCGGTAAACGACTTTTTTGTTGATGTTTAATTATGAACAATTTTGAATTTTATAATTTTGATCATCTCACACACTGGTCAAAGGTCAAGTATTTAATATTTTATAACTCTAAAATTATATCTATTTACTGCGTACTGTTCTAAAATTGTCCATGTATATTCTTTTTGTAATTTTTTTGAATTGTATTATTTGTATTGTGTATTTTTTGTTGTTTGTATTTTTTTGTGATTTTGTTGTTTGTGAGTGCTTTGTCGATGAAGCTCTTTTGGCTTTGTGTACAATAAAGCGTTGTTTGTTGCTGTTGTACACCAAAACAGTTTAATAATTAGTTTTAACCAACATCGTATGCTGATGGTGTGATGGTTATAGCGAAACGCGCGTCAAGTGCAGAAGTAAAATGCTTTGGTGTATGGTGGTGAATTAGTGTTTTTAGTACGATGAGCTCCTGTGCTTCCTTTTTTTATTATTGCTGGTTGTAAATAAAATATCATAGAAACGTCTAAAATATATTTGCAAAAATTTCCTGTCAGCTGATGCAGCAGCCGTTAATAGATGTCACGGCCCGAAAGATCGGAACGAAAACGAATGTAAACGAAACAAAGACTAAATTATAATCAGTGCAGGTAGTCGGGTAAAAAGGGGTTTTCTACACCCCAAAAGGTACAAAAAATATAAGTGGACCGGTGAGAAAATACTTGGTCCGTCTGTCCGGCCATTATGGACGGTCATCGGGGTGAGTAATGAAATGCACTCCCACGGGGAAATTACCATGAGGTAGCGGTGGGGGCCATACACCCCTCTTTAATTTGGTCCGCTGGTCAGGTGGATATGGAGGATGTCTGTGCAGCCGAATTGGTCGACCGTGATTTGATTGTCGGTCGTTTTCTTTTTATAAAACTAACCAACAAAAAATGCTTCTTTTACAATAATAACACTATATGAATAGATTTAAGGGAAGGAAAAAAATCACAACTTTTTGTAAACGCAACCAGTGGTAGTGCAATTTTCAAGTGGAGAAAGATACGTCAAAATATATTTCAATGTATTAGAATATCTTCTTCAAAAGCGTATATCTCCAATAAAAATAAAACTATTGTCGTGAAAAATGCACCTTAATGTTATAGCATTTTTTTAAATGCCTTACATTATTAAACTATTGCACAGGGTGTTTCAAACATTTAGTAAACCCAAACTAAAGACATTTTGTTTTCTCCACATTGACTGTATTATTTCTCTTTAATTTTTATCAATTGCCTTAGTGGAGTGCTTTAAGCCCTTATGAGACACAAACCTCGGAATTCATTTACTGTATACGAATTTTTATAAAACTTTTTGCATTGTATTGTTAATAAGATATATTTCAAAGTTTATCCATTTAAATTCGTTGCTTTCACTTTACTATTTAAATAAACACACATATACAAATGCATACATACAAGATGGCTCCACATTCCGGAAAAGCTCTGTATCAGGATTCCTATTTGAGATTTTCACTTCAAACTTTCTACAAAATATGTGTTTAATGGTAGTTCACATTTCAAAAATATTTTTATAGATATACAGGGTGAGTCAAATTCCGGTTTCAAAAATATCTGAATACCATAGAGTATATTAAGTCGTTTTTGAATTATGACCAAATCCATGAGGACGTCAATCTAGACATCCAGGAACCTTCGTATGATAACTTCTAATCGAGACGATCGACTTATTGTAAGTTTATCGCAAAGAACCCGCCGTTTGCCAGCTTTTCAAATTGATAATGAATTGCACTTAAGGAACGTACATATTAACTAACGGACTATAAGAAGAAGATTAAATGAAGCAAATCTTATGTCAAGAAAGCCTGCTTCGGGACCAGAACTTACTAGATGTGTTGACTAGGCCCAAAAGCAAAGGCATGGTCTTAATGTAAAAATTATGAAAAAATGATATAGTCTTCTTCAAAAATGAATATTTCCAACAAAAATAAATCTATAGAAATGAACCAAAACACAAACCGAGAAAGGATGTATCTAGACGACAAAATTATTTTTAAATTTCTTGCTCTTTTAACATATTTCACAGAGTGTTTCAAACTTTCATCAAAAATATCAACATTTTGTTTTCCCTCGTATATTTAACAGATGGGGAGTTTCATTTTTAATTTAGAAAAAGATACTAAAAAATCAAATAATTTGGCAACACACTGCTTAAAAAATCATCAAAATCGGCCCATTAAAATAAAATATATTAACCTCTTTAAAATACATCAAAGTTTTAAGGTGTCCATTTTTCGTGCCGGTGAATGTATTTCAAAAACTATATACATTTTAGTCATATACTTTTGTAATGAAACAAACCTTTATTTTTTTACTAGAATCCAAAAATCAATTAATATATAGGGTGTTCCTTTACAAAAAACATAACTTTGATGTGTAACTTTTTTTGGGGACACCCTGTAGAACTCTACATAATTTTAGAAAATACTTTAAATTGACTTACATAAGCTCAGAAAATTTCACTTCAATACAAACTTTTGTTCTCCTTGTAAAAACGTATATAACTTCGTATATGACGCTCCACCCTGTATAATTCGATTTCAATCAAAATTTCAATGATTAGAATATAAGCAGAATAGGTATAGCTTATGTATTAGATTTATTTATTTCAATAAATTTACTTAGAAAAAGAATTAAATAAATCAAAATATTAAGAAGAAAATAATTAAGAATTTACTAAAATTACTAAAATAAAAAATTGAAAGCAACGAAAAAAAATGGGTAAACATTTTAGTATTTTATCTATAAAACACACACATATATTCACAGTAATTTAATTCTGAGGTAAAAGTCTCTGGGCACTCCACTCCTACTCAAATCCATTTTTCTTTTGCCTTTTTTTGTCTCAAATCCAAACTAGCGCATAACCTCTGTGATTAAATCGGATTAAAACGTTAAACTTACCATCTCCAGACACCTGTGCGTGCACTGTTTATTTCCGAAGGCGTTGTTCATGAATGGCGCGTCGATTTCCTGCGTCAGTACCGGGTCCCCCTTGGGCTGGTCCTTCGAGCCCCTTTTGAACTGGCTGCTCAAAAACACGCCGCAGGTACAGGGGGTATCTTCTGGTCTCGCAATTTCCGCTTCCTGTAACGTCTTTATTGAATAAATAAAGGGTTGCTGGCTGGCAGAAATAAAAAAGAAAAAAAAAAGGGCAAGCGATTCTTCGAGAATATAAAACAAACAAAAATAAAACGGAAAATTTATTTTTACAACTGATTATTAAATTCTTGAAGCAATTTAAATTAACAAACAAACCAGAAAATCGGACTTTTTTCTGATTAATTTGTTGCCAATAATTACAAATGTTTTTCGGCAACCGTATTCCGTAATAATACAAATTCCAGATAAAACATTGAACATGAACAGTAACGATCGGAAAACATGATATACAGGGTCCGGTAATAGTGCGTCGGGCATTTGTAGCTCCTATACAGGGTGGTCCGAACTGTATTCCGGAAACTTCGGCAACGTATTCTGCAGAAAAAAATAAGTAAAAAAGTTCCTATAAATAAATGTCCTAAAATGCTTAGTTTCGGAGATACAGGGTATAGTAAATTAAGTTTCATTATTATTTCGATTTTTTCCAAATAATTTCGTAAGTAACGTCAATGTTTGGATGAAAATTGGTGTCTGGAAGTTTTGTAACTTGACAAATTTCATTTTGATGTCAATATGACCCCTATTTGTAGGGGTGCCACCTACAACATAAGTTTTAACTGTTTTGAGGAATTTCTTTCGTACCTGTATACAGTACGTCTGCTGGATCTGTGTCTATGAAAGGAATGCGGACAAAAAACATTTAGATAAACAGCAATATATTTTATACGTCGACTTGACGCGTACGTCACCGCAAATAGCACCGCCCACTCATTTTATTGGCTACTTGCAAATTTGTCAAATTTTTATTGATGGGACGCGTCGTCTAATTTTTTACGAAAAACATCGAGAGAATATCGTTTCCCCTATCACGGATACCCCGTAGCTACAGAACGGACAGACTAAGTAACATTACTAAGTGAAAAAATATACATCTCTGTGACTTTTTCCATAAAGAATGTATCTTTGTAAAAATCGCTACAAGCAACCGTTCTCAAGATATATAGAATGGAAATAGTCATTACATGCCATTATTGACAAAAATTAAATACGTTGAGAGTAGATAGTAGTTATTTGACTGAAATAATAAATTTGGGAAATTTTTATTTATTTAAATTAATCATAATTTTTTCTGGGAAATAAAACAGTCTCTGCTAAACTTTTGGCACAAAAACATTTCAAATATATGATTTCAGTCTAATAACTATTTAGTCAACATGTTTATGTCAATGATTCACAGATAATGATAATTTCGATTCCAAATATCTCAAGAACCATTGCTCGTAGCGATTTTTACCAAGAGACCTTTTTACGTAAAAAATGTCGAAAATGTATATTTTTTGACTCAGTAGTTTTATACAGGTACGGACGAAAAGTTATTACTCTTCAAACCAGTTAAAAAATATATAGGTGGTTCCCTCTACAAGTAGGAGTCATATAGACATCAAAATCAAATTTCTCATGCCAAAAAACTCCCAGACACCAATTTTCATCCAAATATTGACGTTACTTCATAAATTATTTGCAAAAAATCGAAATAAAAATAAAACTTCTACACCCTGTATCTCCGAAACTAAGCATTTTGTAACATATATTTTAACGAACTTTTTTACTTATTTTTATCTGCAGAATATGCTGGCAAAGTTTCCGGAATACAGGTCGGACCACCCTGTATAATAAAAAAACTTAGGAATTTTGTATAAGTGCAAACCTAAAAAAAGCCACCCTGTAGAAGTTAAAATATTTTCTTGTAATATATCCTAATACATACTTTAGGTTTGCGCTTTTACAAAATTCTTAAATTTTTTTTATTATTAAAGCTATAGATGCCCGACGCACTATTGCCGGACCCTGTACATTAGCTGTCATTGTCCTTTTAGATTCTTTCTTTGGACATACTATACTAAACCCAATAAAGATTATAAGCTAAAAAATATACTAACCTGAGATTTGCTCTGATCTTCTTGGTTTTCTTCGATATCATTAGTTATTATAGCTGAACTTCTCGCGAATACAGCAATAAGAACAAGACAATAAAAAAATGTGAACTAAAACAAAAAAATATATATATGTTAAACATAAATAAAAGCATAATAGTGTATAAGATATTTACCCTTTTCATAATTGCGGTTTGGTTGTAATTATACTAAGACTAATTTATTGTTGTATATGTTCATTGGAAATTTTTTTTACAAAGTAAAATGGCAAAACGTGCATTAATTACTCATAAATGGGGTCAGACAAAGTTTTATTGAAAAATGCTGAGGGCAGTATATTCGACGTTGTTTAGTAGTTATTATTTTTATATCGGCACCGTAATTTGCAGTTTATAAAGTAATTATATAAGGTGTTCTAATTCTAAGCGAACAAAAAAAAATATTTTCCCTGGGCTCTTCCAACTGTACTTGGAATTACAATTAGACACTGCCAAAATCATGGATTTTGGCACACCCGATCTAAGGGGGGGGGGCAAACCGGGGCACCTGCCTCGGGCGCCAGTGTCAGGGGGCGCTAAAATCATAATATAATATGGTTGAAAATCAAAAAAAAATTGCTCCACAAAGCGCAAAAATTTCTTCAATCAAGTAATCATTTAATTTTAAAACGTCCAGTTGGTTTTTGAACATTAGAATTTAGAATCTAGAATGAGTGGGAGGGGGGTTAATCACTTCGACCTTACAGATCCATTGTGTCCCCCTTTCTTGAATCATAACTCATCATACAGTCCCAGGGCTTTGACAAAAGCCAGTATCTGGGACGGTTTTATAGGGGGTAGTTCTCCATCTCCAATATCAGTCGTACCAAAATTCATGGCACGAATGGTTGTCGTCCCGGCGCACTCAGTGATGAGGTGTACTGGTGTTTCCCCATCTTCCCCACAGAATCTGGATTCGCCGTTTCTTCTTAGTTTCAATCTACTGAGGTGTTCATTGAGGAGACAGTGTCCTGTTAAAAACCCCGTGACAATCCGAAGATTGTTCTTACTCAGACCTAGGAAGATCTGTGATTTTTATTGATCATAAGCCCTCAGAAACTTCTTCGAGTGTCCTAGACCATTGCAAGATTTCCATTCCAGGTTGCGGATGGAATCTTCCAAGTTCTTGAGTTCCTCCTTGAGTTGGTTACCACTTGGAAAGCAGAACGGTTCTGGTCCAGTTAGTGGAGTGTTCGCTCCTTTTCTACCTAGATTATTTGCTTTTTCATTGCCTTTTATCCCTTGGTGAGCAGGCACCCAGTGTAGGAGGACTTTGTTTTCTTTGCCTAATTTATTCAGCTTCTCTATGTATTCTTTGACCAATTTCGAATTGATTGAGACTGAGTTGATCGCCTTTAACGCTGCTTGACTATCAGATAAGATGGCTATTTCTTGTTTCCGATAGTTCCTATCTAAGATAAGTTGTACGCATCTCTCGATAGCGTAGATTTCTGCCTGTAGGATACTAGGGTAAGTGCCCATTGGTTCGGAGTAATTAGCTCTCGGCCCAACACTCGATCCCTGTTCCCGTATTGGTTTTGGAAGCATCAGTATACCAAGTTATGGTATGGTCTTTTTAACTGCTGGGCAAGCGTTTCGCTCTTCCAATCCTTCTTATTGCTCAATACTACATTGACATGTTTGTCAAAATTGTACGTTCTTGGCATATCGTCCACTGGGAGTTGCAGGAGTGGTATTTCTTTTTTGAGGGTGTTCCAAGCCCCTGATCTGACAATTCTCCCAGTACTAATTCCGTTAGTGACCATTCTAATCATTGTCGCATTGGCATATCTACCAATGACAATGTGCAGTGGTGTTAGATCTAGAATGACCTCCATTGCTGCTGTTGGACAGGTTCTCATGGCTCCTGTGATGCAAACACATGCTAGTCTCTGGACTTTGCATAGGTTTAGCCTTGCCGTCCGTTGCTCTAGTTTTGTGTACCAGGCAACTGCTCCATAAGTAATCATGGGTCTTACTATCATGGTATACATCCAGCGCAAAATGTTAGGGGAGCAGCCCCATATTTTTGAACATACCCTAAAGGCTTATTCTGTCCCGTTTACGAAAAATGCCTACCTATATATCATATTAATTAAACTTTTAGTTACGTCATCGAGAGTCCGATTTTTAAATTCATTGTTGCCAACCATGGTCATATTCGGCGCGGGAAACTGGAATTTAAATTTCGCGCTGGGGATTCAGGTGGTAGCTCTGCTGTAAAAAATGTCAAATTGCTGCATTTATTTATTTATTTCCTGACATTGTCATTCGTTTTGACACTTTCGTTTTGTATTACGAATTTTTGGTTTAAATAAATAGTGTTGTGATACTAACACAAGAACTGTCCTGAAATCAAAACTAAATTAGGTATTTACTTTAGATGGTCTGTACTTACTTTGCTATAAATATGGTAATTGTAAATCATACAGGATGTTCAAAATTCTACACCAAACTTTCTAAAATATGAAATCATTTTTCTTCGTTTTTTTTTTTAAGGAATACCCTGTATATTATTTTTTCAATAGACATGAACATTTTTTGTATTTGGAGTATTTCAAATTTTTTTAACGGTTTCCCAGATATTCGCGATTTTATATTTCATATAGCATTTTCCACAGTAAATTTTTATCAAAGCCACCCAATAATTTTTTCCCGTATTTTACAGTTGAAAGAACCATATGAAATAATACTGCGTATGTCTTCGGAACCATTAAAAATTTTGAAATACTTTAAATGCAAAAAATATTCATTTTTTAACTCTCCATTTAAAAAAAAACAAAGACAAATTATTTTATATTTTTGGAAGTTAGCCGTAAAATTTTGAACATACTGTATGATTTACGATTACCACATTTATAGCAAAGCCCCAAGTACAGACCATCTAAAGTAAATACCTAATATATTAGTTTTGATTGTAGGATAGGTTCTTTTATTTTTAATATTTTTTTAAGAAAAGCTGAAAAATATATATTTTTTATTTATTTATTAATATTTCTGAAACTATCGAAATATATTTATTTATATCTTAGGATATGCAAAGTGGTCTGAAAGGAAGCCAAAAATGCAATTTTATACAGGGTTTTCGATTTAAAAAAATATCATCCCGATCCACTCGCACTTTTTTGAGGCACCCTATAGAAGTTAAAATATTTTCCTGAAATAAATCCTCGTAGATACTTTAGGTCTGCACTTAAACAAAATTCTCAATTTTTTTAGTCTAGGAACTACAGGGAAGATAATGCCCGACTCAGTATTACCGGACCCTGTATAACTATAATTATAAAAACATAATATAACTAAACCATATCGACAGGTGAATTGCCATCACTTATCGATAAGTACAATCTATTATCGCCCATTCCTAATGTAAACTGAATGAAGTAAGAAAAAATGAAAAGAAAATCATATTCCCTTATATTTATATTGTGTCAAGGAAACGCAAGAATGGAAAGAAAATGTGAAAAATACGTCGAAATTTTTATAAGGTACCTACCATGAATATGGCAGTACTGGAGGCAAAATTTTAGTGGGAAGGAAATCTCGTATTTACGTTGCAACCGCTCCCATGCAGATCCTGCGTCGGCCTGCCACTGTGTGCACACCCAGACCGACCCCCTGACCCAGGTTTGCTCGTTTTCGTTCTAAACTTAGCAACAACAACGTACAGTGAAAATCGTGATCGCTGCTAGCCGACAATCTTCTCAAGAAACAAACACAGATTTAAATGTAAAATCTCTGACGAGGGGTAGGGGACTCAAAAAACTCACAATCTATTAGGATGTTTATTTCAAAATTTAATTTGATTTAAAATTGGGGCGACATATTGGTATGAACCTATAGCACATATTAAGTACATATAATATCAGAAAAATAATTATCGAATTCAATAAGAAAACTAAGAAAACGCTAAAAAGGTGGAGCGGACTGTTTATTTACCTATGAAAACGTAACTCCTGGTTCTTTCTTATCGCTGCGGCTTTTACACTTGAAAGGGGCTGAACAACTAATCGCCATTGTAATAAAGTTTGTACAAAGTTCACTATATACAAACTATTAAAAATCGCTAAAATTGTCGCTGATAACTCATTCGTCGCCATCAAAAAAATGTCACAAATTCTTCTGCAGCCCGTATATGTCCTTATATTCTTTAGTCATTGGAGATAACAATAATATTTGTTGGGAACAATAAAAATCAATATTTCGTTAAAAATTTTACCTAAAAATAATGTATTAAAAGTATTGTTCACTTAAAATCAAAAATGAAGTTAGCAGGTTATCTTTCATTGACGATATACCGGGTGATGCATCGTCGTTGGAAACATAGGAAATCCCATGCAAATTTTAAACTGTTCAAATATTGGCTTCCTAATGATTTTACAGCGAAGTCGTAAATAGATTTTTTAAAGGTTTATGCATGGTAAATACACATGCCAAATTTGAATAATTTTGGGCCAACCGATTTTGAGTAAGTTAAGAAAGATTGCATCTATTTTTATATTAGAACCAAACAGGTAACAATCAAACACCAGTCAAAAACTGACATACCTTAGGTTTACAAACTAATATTAAAAAAACTGTAATATGATTTTGTCATTGTCAAAAATAATTTAATATTAATATTCAGGACAAATTATAGTCTTTTATCTATGGGACAAATTAACCGAAACAGAATAGAATAGAATAGAATAATTTATTAATGTCATTACCATACAAATAGTGGCTTACATAAGTCAAAGTATAAAATAAAATACATATATAAAACACAATTAACCTTAAAAATTAACACAAAATACATAAAGTTAAGACCATCATATTAGATGTGTGGGTACACAATGACAATTACTCTAGTTAATACACTGTAATATAAACATAGGGTGGGAGTTTCCAGTTTCCACATTCTGTTGTAGAAGGAATTTCCATCAAGTGAGATTAATATGTATATCACTTGAAAGAAACTCCCTCGAGTCATACAGTGGATTTTCAAGCAACCAGTCACGAACCCTGCCCTTAAACACCTTATCGGACAATAGTTTATACCCATCCGGGAGTTTATTGTAAAACTTCACACCCCAGTATCTAGGCCCATCTCGAGACCTTTCTAACCTATGTATAGGGATACTGAAGTGCTCCGCCCTACGAGTGTCATGAGAGCCGTGCTGAGCATTTGTGGGATATTTTTCCGTATTGGCTTTAACATATAAAAGATTTTCCAATATATAAAGATTTGGGAGAGTAAGTATATTTAACATTTTAAAGGTTTCCCTGCAATCATCCCTGTAGCCCAATCCTCCGACAACTCTCACAGCCCTCCTCTGAAGCGCGAAAACCCTGGGCCACTGAGGTGCGTGACCCCAAGCCAAAACAGCGTAGGACATCACAGAATGAAAAAGAGCGTAGTAAGCCGTCCACAATACGCAACAGGAAACAGTACCTGACAAATTGCGCAGAACGAAGAGCGCGCTTCTTAGCTTCTTGCATAGTTGCTCAATATGAGCATTCCATCGCATTTCACTGTCCAACTGAACCCCTAAAAATGGAACAGATTCCCTGGAGAAGCAACAGTCCTCAGGCACACTCCTCAAAGAAAAAATTACACGATTTGTTTTGGCCTCATTTAAAACTAGGTTATTTTTCCGGAACCAGTCAGCCGCCCTCGCTTGAGCGTCATTCGTGCCTCCCTCTAGGTCTTTTAGCTCTTTTCCTCTGACCGA
Source organism: Sitophilus oryzae (assembly GCF_002938485.1). Taxonomy (NCBI): domain Eukaryota; kingdom Metazoa; phylum Arthropoda; class Insecta; order Coleoptera; family Curculionidae; genus Sitophilus; species Sitophilus oryzae. The sequence goes on from NW_022146424.1 coordinate 2,260,538, forward strand.
AACCGCTGTATCATCTGCGAACAAAACGTAGTGGTCGTCACGTCGGATATGTGGTAAGTTGTTTATATAAATCAAAAAAAGTAAAGGACCCAGTACTGAGCCTTGTGGAACACCATTTTTAAGAGGTCTTGGGTTCGACCACACATCATCAACGACCACCCTCTGTATTCTGTCCTCCATGTAGGATTTCAAAAGGGCAACACTACCCTCACTAAATTTATAATAGTCGAGTTTTTTAATGAGCAACTCGTGAGACACACAATCGAAGGCTTTACTTAAATCGCAAAATACCGCGCCAACATGTTCCCTACCCTCAAAGCCATCCAAGATGAATGACACGAGGTCCAGAATAGCCAGCACAGTGCTGCGTCCGGACCTGAAGCTGAACTGTTCGTCGTTCAGCAATAAATTCTCTTCAAGGAATAACGCCATTCTTGAGGCCATACATTTCTCAATGATTTTTGAAAAAACAGGAAGCAGTGAAATCGGACGATAATTACATATATCATTCGTGTCCCCCTTTTTGAATACTGGTACGACAACAGCCTCCTTGAGACAACATAAAAAAATGCATTCCCTAAAGCACAAATTAATAATTTTTGTTAGCGGTATAAGGATAAGTTCCCTTATCATCTTTATAATCCTAACACTGAAGCCAAATTTGTCACGCGAATCTTTATTTTTTAAGTTAAGTATTACGTCCCTGACCTCATTAAAACCCACATCTCCGAACTTGAATTCCTCATCCGGCAGATGAGTAATCCGAAATGGAATACCTATTCTTGCGTAGAACACTGTCCATTTCCGACCAAGACATACACACTAGAGAAAAAATAATTAAAAATCATTAACATGACAAATATACTGTCTAAGGTAATTTCCCGCGGAGTAACATTTTATCATACTCACTTTTTCTTCATGTGTATAACAATAAAATACTACTACTGAATATTAAAATTAAGTTACGTTTGAAAATGGTTTGATGGTTTGTAATCGGTTTTGACTGGTGTTTGATTTGACCTGTTCAATTTTAATTTAAAAATAGATGCAGTTTTTCTCAAATTACTCAAAATCCGCTTGTCCAAGACTGTTTAAATTTGGCATGTATGTTTACCAAACGTAGACCTTTAAGAAAATTATATAAACTTCGCTATAAAATCAATATACAACCCAATATTTGAACAGTTTAAAATTTGCATGGGATTTCTTATGCTTCCAACGACGATACCACCACCCAGTATTACCTAAAGATCATCCTAAAACCTCACAACTAGGAAAAGAACTACTAGAATTAATAATAATGGTCGAAGTCAGAAGAAAGGCCGACAACTTTTGACAAATAAGTTTGTAAGTGGGCACCCCGAATCTATTCAAATATTTTTCAGCGCCGACCTTGATATTTTGCTCTTGACTTTTGTGTGCGACGAGACAAGATTTTACGAATGTCTAATGAGCTTTATTATAGCTGTTATTAGATTGTTTATAAAAAAGCAGACAGATATTACAGATACTATATCTTTGTATACTGTTGTTTTAAAATAGTGTGATAGGTAAGAAAATATAGAATTTATCAGATGTTTGTATGTTAGTTTAATTATAGATCGAAAAATTACGGTTAATATCTCATTAGCTAAACCGTTTTAGACGCCATAACGTCCAATAACCATTTATAACTACTTTACTAATGTGAATAGAAATTGCTAGGTCATGTTACTCATGAACCAATGCCAATTTATCGTAAATATTGATTATAGACTCGGTGCATGGTATAAAGAAAACAAGGTATGATCGATAGCGGCTCCAATTTCGTTAAGTTTGCGCATACCACCTGTGACGTCATACGCCATACAAAAAAATATCCATATTGTTCAATTGCCACCAGAGATATGGAAGTGGGAGAATGAGCTTTGACGAGTGCGCATCCAAATTTTTGTCGACGGCAAGATGGCAGACATCTTCCAGGTCTCGCTGTCACTTCCCCTCTTTAATTGACATCTGTTTGTTTTGTTTTTTTTTTCGTTTGTGTTGTTATCTAGTTAAAATTTATTATTATCTCAATTATTCTAAACACTAATTCAAAAAGGCTTGTTGTATATTGTCATAGTCATTCTAAGAAAGCTAATACGCCGGGAAAAATGATTAGTTTTCATGTGTAAGTTTATACAACATATCGTGTTTACAGATGATCCAAAACTGTTTATTTTTAGTTTTCCTAAAGGCGATTTGCAAAAATCGTGATTGTAATTGGGAATGGTCAAAAATAAGTATATGATGTGGCCATTTAAAGAGGATGTTTTTATTACGTGTGGAGGAAGAAGATACTTGGAATCAATGTTCGTGCTTCTGTAAAACAGTGCAATCTTATAGTGTCCATGAAAGCACAAGTTCAAGTGTACCAGAAATATGTCAAATAAGATTGGTCCTTACTTGATAAGAAGATTATTTGGAGGAAAAGAAAACATAAGATAGGGTATTTTAATCGAACAGCGAAAATTTAACATTTTTATTGTAAAGTTTGTTGTAGGTAGTTGTAGTTTTATGCTAAATATTTCTAACATTAGCAGCAGCAGTGTTCAGAGTGTCAAGAGGAGGAGAATTCAGTTAATTAGATTTATGCACAGTTACAGGTATGAAGGCATTTTCAAACATAGTATCAAGTTCTATAGTCAACATTTTTAGTATTCCTACAACTGTAAAAACAAGGAACATTGGACTGAAAAAATGGCAAGATTTATATAGGAAGAAAGGGTATTATGCCAATAAGAAAATTAAATCTGTAGGCAGAAGTTTCTTATTTAAAAACTGTTATGGGGCATATATTAATTTGTATCTGTGCCACAAATCACTGAGAAAAATCATATAATATTCATAATTGTTAACGAGATGATATTTAAAGAGTGTTAAAAATGAGACTATTAGTCATGAAGCTTACAGTGTTACTTTGTTTCAATATTACACTTTTATTCTTGTAAAATCTATGATGAAGTTCAAAAGCATTTTGCAATGGCCTTAAATTGTGAGTTGTGAGCCAGGATTTATAGTAAAGGTATTTGATGCAATGAAACTTAATCGGTACCTTCCAGTATGTATTTTAGTAAGGGGATTGTCAATCCCATGTTTTTAAATAGATAAAATACAGGCCAAAGTTGACAATATTACAGTTGAGAAGAAACTATTTTATCTTAAAAAAAAATTTCTTAAAATTCTGAGATCATATAATCTAATTTTCTTAATAATAAATTAGGTATATGTACATACAGAATTTTGTTATGGACAAATAAGGATCGACAAGCTTCTTTTGTGCAAAAAATAAATGATTTTTTCTAGTATTACGACAAACCATAATGTGTTTTACAAACTTACCGGTAACAGTTTTTGTTTATAATAAAATATTTAGGAATAATTTGGGTTGTTTATCAATATATTAATGACTTGAATTTTGACAAATCGAATTTGTATCAAAATAATTTTACGAAATATAAAATTGATGTTCTATTACAAGATTGAGTTTTTATTGTCGACAAAAACCAGGATAAATACTAATAATAATACCCTTAATAAAATCAATGATGTTTATGTATTATGAAAATATTTGTTAGAGGACATGTTATGTAACAGTTTTTGAAACATAATTTGAAGGGACGAATAAAAAAAATAAAACAAAAACATATTTTTTCTAGGTTTATATTAAAAATACAAGGTAGATAATCATCAAAAATAATTATGAACCAAATGTTTTTTATGAATATACAACTTGAACAAAAAGTTGTTTAGAACAATTTTTACCAAATTTGCAAAAATTTTAAATTGAAACGCGTAATTCAGTACAAGTAAACATGAAATATTGTAAATACTTATTTAATATCATTTCGAGTGTTTTACGACGAAAAGGTCATCTGTCCGTAGCGTCTTTTGTCAGAATATTCGTATATTTAGTGTATTATATACCAATATTGTACGCAGTTTTGAAACTGATAATTAAATAAATCATATTAATGTTAACTAACCATAATGATAGAATTTCACTAAATTTAAATTGCCCCCCGTATGGTTGAAAACAGCAAATTGATATTTGATTACTTATAGATTACCACCTATATACAAAATGACACGAAGACCTGGAATATGGCGCCCAACTTGATTAGACCTTCTGCGCATGTTGACGCTCATTCTCTATCCCTTCTATTTCTCTGATTGCCACTAATAAAAAAAGACCTAAAATAGGGAAGAATTAGGACATAACCCCAAAAGTTATGTTTTGACATCGATCTTGACATTTCAAAAATTATTTTCACATTTTGACACAATCAAATTTCACAGATGACACAATCTGTTTGACAATTTGAAATTGGCGCGCAGAGCTTGCCGACCAATAGTGCAGTTTATCACCTGTGACGTAGTGACCAACCTGCGCAATATCATACCTTGTATTCTTTGTATCATGGACTCGGTGCATTCTCCGCCGGTGCTGCCATCATCGGAGAATATCGTAAACAATCGATATGTACAAATACACATGTTTAAATAGCGAGTATAAGAAAAATTTATTATTTAATTACTTTAAAAGTGTTAGGAAGTATATTTTGTAAAAATTCTAAAAATAAAAATAAAAAAGTAAATATTTTGATATCTTCTGAAGGTCTAACTGTGTATTATATTTATTATTCCAGCTAAAAAAAATTACATGTGTTTAACTACGGTAGCGAGCGTAGTTTTAATCACCAGTTTTGCTAGTGGGGTCATAATTGGGGCTATTTCGGCTATAACGAAATTTTTTAAAGGTATATAACTATAACCTTTTTATTTTACACTTTGACAATAGATAATACTAATTTCATTCTCGACTTAAGACTATTTCCGAACAATAGTGTATTGAGTAAGGAGGAAAAATTATACTTTTTTTGACGAGGTTGTACGTTTGACGGACTAGCGTAAACAGGGAGGCACAAAAGTACATTTTTACTCCGAGTAGAATATACTATATTTTTACAAATTAAACATTACAAATAATTTTTTTAATCAATTTCAAACGTTGCAAGTGATATAAAAAGTAATGCCTTGTAAGTAATCGAGTAACAATTTATACACTCCTTGAAATTGACGCTTAATATCAGTTTAATAATATATTTTTGTACTTTTGTGCTCTGGACGTTGAAATGACAAAAATTAATACTCTTGTGGCATTTAAAAAAATCCTTTTGATCTGAAGCGAGCGACTTTTTTTGCGGAATATATTGGTGACCGATGAGGGAAAATGACAAGCGCCGTAGAAAAATATTTCAATAACGTCGCTTCCGTGTTTAATGTACAGGGTGGTCGAAATTGGTCTGTTTTAACAGAGAAAACCTATTGCCTGACTAGACAGAGCAAAACCGACATAGATGTCATGGGCTCGATTTCTGAGAAACGTTTAATGGCCTAAACCGCCTGTTCATATTTTCACTGTCAACCGAGATACGGAGTCTTCTTGAATTTTTTACCATTTGGGAAATTGCCCATAACTTTTCTATTTCCGGGAATAATAAAATTCTGTAAAAACGTTCTTAAGGCACTTTTTTAAGCACAATCCAGTGGCGTAGTCAGTTTTTTTCTATACTTGCTTTTTTAGTCAGAAATAATAAAAAATATATTTTTTTAAATGGAAATCATAGTTGGCTATGAACTTAAAAAAAATGCTGGCGTTTAACCCTTTCCAACGATATAAAGTTTTTTTGTATTTATTTCTAAAAATGGGAGAAATATTACGTGTTTTTTATCTTTGTATCGAAGCGGGCCTTGATTTTCTGTTGACCTATACTTGCCTAATTATTTTTTATCATAATATAATATTCTATATCATTATTTATCTGCATAATTAAAGACTTTTGAAAATGTAAATCAACATTCTATATTAGTACTACCATTTACAATTAAAAAGCCAGGGTTACAACTGCACTATTAAATGGAGAATTTAGAGAGAATTGGATTGGAACAAGGGATCCCATATCTTCGCCTGCTAGGTCCTGTGATAACTAACTCCTTTTGACTTTTTTATGGGGGAAATTAAAAGGCCTTATATATATATATTATAAGGGAAGAACCATTGGAACGAGAGAAGAATTACAGAAGGCTACTAGGCAAGCTTTTGGACTTATTACACCAGTTCGCCTAATAAATTGTTGTAACTCTGTGCGCAAAAGATCTTTATTGTGTATTCAACAAGGGGGTGCTCAGTTTGAACATCTTTGATGATTTTTTAGAAAACTATATTCGTCACTCAAAAAATACTTTTTTTAGTTTTATTCTTTGTTTATTGTATCGATTTCAATTGTAATTACTAATACTAATATAGAATGTTAATTTACCTTTTCAAAAGTCTTTAATTATGCAGATAAATAATAATATAGATTATTAAATTGCGATAAAAAATAATTAGACAAATAGGTCAACACAAAATCAAGGTCCGCTTCCTCAAAAACCTAATATTTCTCTGATTCTTGGAAATAGATGTCCATAACTTTAGAGCATTGGAAAGGGTAAAACGCCAGCATTTTTTTAAGTTCATTATTATTTCTGACAAAAAGAGCAAGCATAGAAAAAAACTGACTACGCCACTTGATTGTGCCTAAAAAAGTGCCTTAATAACGTTTTTACAGAATTTTATTATTCCGCAAAATAAAAAAGTTATGGGCAATTTTCAAAATAGTAAAAAATTCAAAAAATCCCCGTATCTCAGTTGGCAGTGAAAATATCAACAGGCGGTTTACGCCATTAAACGTTTCTCAGAAATCGAGCCCATGACATCTATGTCGGTTTTGCTCTATCTAGTCAAGAAATAGATTTTCTCTGTTAAAACAGACCAATTTCGACCACCCTGTACACATAAAAATAATATTTTTTTTATTCCTTCTTTAGTTATTTTCACAATGCTTTACACCAACAAAATTCATCTGCTACCTACTAGATACCACTATTAAAAGAAGATTCAAGACCAAGTTATGATTAAGTCATAAATCACACGGAAATGTATATTATTAAAGTGTTTATTGATTAAAACCAGTATTTTCAGATAACTATCGTACAGTAATCTATGTTTTAACCGATGTTATCTAATGTATGCCCGTGATAAAATAATAAAACAATAATGTTACACGACGTAATTCGCTACATTCAATTTATCACATCGTTGAACAGGTTGGCGTTGCGTATTAAATTCCTTTCAGATATTGTTATAAATAACTGGGAATTATTGTTGTGGTTTACCCTAATTTGTCTTTCTTGCTTATATTGATTAGGTGGTGTTTGGACATATAACACTTTCGATATATTTGAGAAATAGCCAATTTATTAAGACGAAGCACAAAAATAATTTAAATTAATAGTAAGCATATGTATATACGAGTAATGTTCATAGATCCTACAATCTTCATAGATATGTCATAAATTATTATTACACACGACCTTATTTCTGAGGGTTTGGCGAAAGTTTGAAACAACCTGTAGAATCGTTTAATAAGATAAAGATTTAAAGAAACAAAAATAAAATCAATAAGGTGAATTTATGCCATTAAAAAATCAAAAGCTGTGGTCATTTCCGATGAAACAGGAAGTGAACGAAAACAATTGAATACGTCATTCAATTCTAATTTATGTCATATACTAACTAGGGAATGCTATCCCGCAAATGCGGGATCCCTCTGTGATTCCGCGGGATCAAATTTGCGGGATTTACCGTGCAGGATCTGCCGGATTGACATCAGGGGATTCCCCTTACGGCTTGGCCATTAAAAATAAGTGAAACAAACAGGTTAGTTGTTAGATTTCTTTCTGACGTGCGTAAGTGAAGAAAAGCGTTTAACTGGTACTTGTGGACAATTTCGTCCAATAAACTGCCGGACATAATTATCGGGACAAGCAAAATTTTAGGGTAAATTTAAAATTGAATATCTCTTGAACTAAAAAAGATTTTGGGATGCGGTTTGGACCAGGTTTGAGATGCATCTATTGTGATTAAGATACTATGTGGTTTTCGAAAATATATTTAGCGAATTCTCGTATACAGGGTGTTTTATAAGAGTGTGAAAATTTGATCAAGAATATTTTTTACCGCAAATTTACAATTTTTAAAAATCAAAATTTTTACCGTTTAAGTACGACTAATCTGTATTGAAATTAGAAAAAACAATTTGATCGGGTTTTTAATTTTTTTTGTTTTAAGGAAAATACGACGTTTTTTCGAAAAATATGCATTTTCAGTCATACGATGGTCCTAAATGGTACAAAAAGCTTTGTACATTCTGCATATGCCTAAAAATTATTGATATAGAGTGTATCTAAAAGCAGATAACTAACACAATATTATATTTGTATTTATAAAATAAGTAGATAAATTATAATAAAATTTAAGTTTTTTAATATTAAATATATTTTTTGAACACCCTGTATACATCGGTCCAAATTTCTGTACAGCTAGTTTAAGATACACGCTATATCAGTATATTGTGGGCCTATGCAAAATGTATTATGCCTTTTATACCATTTAGAACCAAATGTATGACTATAAATGCATATTTTTCGAAAATAACTCGTATTTTCCTTAAAACAAAAAATTAAAAAAAAAACACCAAATTGTTTTTTCTAATTTCAATACAGATTAGTCGTACATAGTTAAAATTTCGATTTTTCAAAAATTGTAGATTTTCGGTAAAAAAATTCTTACACACTATATTATATATTGAACTATAGTATATATTGTACATTATAGTATATTTATATATTACATTATAGTACATATTGTACACTATATAAAACACCCTGTATACGAGAATTCGCTAAATATATTTTCGAAAACCACATAGCATCTTAATCACAATAGATGCGTCTAAAACCTGGTTCAAACCGCATCCCAAAATCGGAGAGAGAAAAGAAGAGCATTTATTGTTTACAATCGCGCAATTTTGCGGATCCGCGGGATTGATTGCTTTAATCCCGCGGATTTGCGGGATTGAAATTTTGGTGCGGGATTGAAATTTTGGTGCGGGATTGCATTCCCTAATACTAACAATCAAATCAAATCAAATCTCATTTTTTTACCTGAAAAAATAAAAATTATAGGGAGAGTCGCTTTTGAGACGCACCCGGTATAGTTTCTCAAATACTTTTAGTGAAAACTCAGTTACAGGAACATCCTGTATGTGCATTCTAAGTAATTAATCATTAATTTGCTTTACAGCTAATACATCTTTTCCACCGAGTCGTCTTAACTTTCTGTTTGGTCGTACGGTACTTCTAGTTTTGAAGCGACGAAGATTTCCCACACGTCGCGGCCAACGTTGCCTATAGTAGTACCCCAGGAAACACGCCTCTTCTTCTTTAACTCGGCCGATGACCACTGGACAGTGTCAACTCGCCTGGGTACCACCGTAAAACCACTTTAAGTTTTTCGGTAACTCGTAGCAACCCACCGAATTTTTGGGTGGTCTGAAAGCGGAAAGTACTCTTCCACCGAACTCTCTAAGCCGCCTAGCAGGAAAAGTACAGTCCAATTAAGTTCGCTAGGTGTGTAATTTTTAATTTCTCACAATATTCCGCCTAACCAACAAAAAATAATGATTTTTCAGGGATTTATAAATCTAAAAGAATTAATAATTCTTATTTACATTTTTTTTTCACAGAATGTAGCAACAGGATTGGGATTAATAAAGTTACTGCAAAAACAAAAATAAGAACCACTATTTATCTTTTATTAGAACAATAATTCGTATATAATATAGTATATAAATATAAAATGTACTAATAAATTCATAGTACATACAAAAAAAAAGAAATATTAAGACAAAAATCCATCATCTAAAGAAATAATATACAACATGACAATAATTTGATACATATCGGGCGCTTGAAGGAGAAACCAATTTGTGTTTGTTCAAAAAATTAATAGTTTTCAAAAATGTTGCTCACCTTTGAACAGTAAATTGTCAAAACCTGTACGTCTTAAGATTTTGCTATATAACTGTAAAATAAAAGCAACAAGCTTTTCAACAAAGTGTCACATAGGATAGATTCTTATTTAAAAAAGTGATTTTGGTCACGCCTGCAATCCCCTGATATATATATTTGAGATCATAGATAGGATTTTGTCTAAGAGATAGTACTGATTGCTACTTGTTAAATTGCTACCCTGTATACAATATACAAATGGCGGCTGGTAGAATTTCGATGTACTATATCTCTGGTACTATGAGACGACATTTTTGTATTATTAAAACCGATTTCAAAATTAGCGATTTTTCTTCATTTTTGCTTATACACCATCAATGCCAACTTTCTTTTTTTTTTAAATATTTTTTGTCACATTTGATCGAAAAATTTTAAATATCGTCAAAAAATCACAATTTCTGTGAAAATACAACGGTTTATTATTTTTTTACTTGGGAAGTAAATTAAAAAATGTACAGGGTGGCCTACTAGTGCAAGGAAGTCCAATATCCAATATCGTCATCGTTGTCGAATATATGAAAAAAAGTTTTATACAGATATTGCATGGTTTATAAAGGGGCATATAAATATTCTAAAAATATTTTGTTGTATACAGGGTGTCACAGAAAAAGTTATGAGAAACTTTTAAGTTTTTTTTAAATTGCATCCCCCCCATTTTTCTGTACATATTTGGATTCAAAATAAATTCTTCATAGAGTAAGCTATTTTTATTTCCAGCCTTTTGCGGTGTAGTCATTCTATTTCATATTGTTTATTAAAACTTTGGTTAAAAACACTATATCCCAAAAATTGGTTGAAAACTAGAGAGAATTATCTTATACAGGACAATTTTTATGGTGCCGCAAACATCGCAATATTTAAAATGCTCTATCTCATTTTTTAAAGCAACACCCTGTATATTATGTTTCTTTTAGATGCAGAATAAAAAAATTAACATTTTTTGTATTTAAAGTGTTCCTAATTTTTTAACGGTTTCGAAGATATTCGCGGTGTTTGCCGTATAATCGAAAAAAACGGCGTCAGCAATGGTTAGGAAATGAAGATCGCTATCATTTTATATGTAAATTTATAAGGAAAATGTCTTCGGTCGTAATTTCCCAGCCAACTGAACGCCATTTTTTTTAGGTCATTTGGAGTCCAATGTCTTTGGAGTCAGTCAATATGGATTAAAACCTTATGACAACTTTTTTTATGACACCCTGTATACAATAAAATATTTTTGGGTTATGCTCCATTATAAATCATGCCAACATATTAGGTATAAAACTTTTTCTTCGACAACAACGACGATATCAGGCTTATAACGTATATAAGGGCCACCCTGTATATAAACCGCTGTCACTTTGATAATTCTGACAATATTTAATTTTTTGTATAAAATATGTCAAAAATAAAAAAAATGATTTAAAAAAAATTGCGTTGGTGGTGCGCACAAAAAAAATAGTCAAAAATTTTAAAATCGTTCTTAATACAATAATGTCTCTAGTAGGCCCTAAGTTAAATTTGGTGTGTAATAGAGAGATATAAGACATCGAAATTCTACCAGCCTCCCCTGCAATATACACACAATCGAAGTTTTATTTAGGTTTGTCCATAATCAACTGCGCATCTCCATACAAAACGACCTTTTCATCTCCACAGCCGTTGCCATCATCGACTACACACTTAAACCCGACTTTAATTATTTTCCTGACCTCTATGAGTCGAACAGTCACGGTTACAGTGTCGTCGACGAAACATTTGTTTGGAAAGATCAAAGTTTGTTTGACGACTAGAGTTCCGCTTCCGGGAAGTTTCGTCCCCATTACGCACGACACCAGCGAGTTTAAATAAGCGCCGTGCACCAGCGCCCTCTGTGAACCGGCAACCGAATGCACCGCGTTCGCGTCCCCGGAGACATCTATAAATTTCTCTATGTCTTGTCTAGAAATCTTTTTTCGCAAGCTAGCTTCCTGTCCGACTTTAAACTGTTGGGAAAAAGATCTAACAAAACTTTTAAACATATTAAAACCTTTAAAATAACACGAAACCTTAAAATAAGTCTCACTGAACACCTCTCCTAGGTTTGTAAAATAAAATATAACAAAACTTTTAAAATAACACACTACCTGGATTTATACAGACTTAAAATATGTCTCACTAAACAACTTCCCTAGATTTTGGAACCTAACATCTTCAGACTTTTCGTATTCCAGTAATTTGGGTAGAAGATCTTGTGGAACCGTGGTTGAACTTGATTCGAACAGATAGAATAACGTTGTTAGAGCATTCAAAGCAATATCTTCGTTTTTGTGACCAAGAAACTGCGACACTAAGTGAATACCGTTCAGTGTGATGATATATTCCCTACTTTCGGGATCTATAAAAGTCACAATTATATATTACATAACGTAAATTTGTATTTTATTCTTACCACAGCATATATTGCAGATACCAGCCAGAGCAAAATGAATAAGTTCTTCAGAATTTTCTGATAACTGGGCTAGAAAAAGATCTATTATGTGCAGTTGTGCTATATATTCGTAGTTAATTGGATCATAGGCAAAGTTGGCTAGGTTTGCCAAAATCTGTTTCCGGGCATCTGAAAAATATGAATCGTTCAAGTTCAAAAATACACAAAAAATTTGTAGAATAAAAAAAAGAAAAATACCATAGGATTTTGATGTAGCAAACTCATTCACTAGTTGTTTTAGGTACTCGTACCGCCCAATACCATCCTCTCCTGTCTTCTTAAGTAATTGTTCTTTTCTACTAAACATTACAAAATGTAAAAATTGTTATCTACCAAAATATTTATTAACTCGAAATTGGGAGGTAAAATGTGAGGTTATTGTCAGCTTAACTTGTCAAAGTTTAAATACCTACGGCGCCACCTAGTAACTGAGAAAATATAATTTCGAAGAAATCATTTTAAGAGTCGAAAGAAGTTGAACTGAAGCATGATAGATGGCGACAATAGAAAATATTTAAAATTTTACTCTTTCAATTAATTTTTTTGTCTATTTCAAAAATGCTCTTAAGAAATATTGCTACCGGAGTTGCTACTAGTATTCTATAGATAGATATTTAAGGTAATTTGGATGATTTTCTTCCCCAAAAATAAAATTACAGAGAAACACTAATACTTTACAAAAGAATTATGTTGTTTTATCTTCGGTATTTGGAAAAATAGAGAAAGTGATTATTATTGTTACGCTTAATTTAAATTATTGTTGATCCATTTTTGAAACTAAGTAATTTTAAGAAAAGATTAGAACAATAATACAGATTAAATAAAAACAAGAAACAATAAATTGATGAAGATACCATTTGGCAATGGAAGTTGAATGATTTTATCAGATATAGCAATCAAAATGTATATAAAAATAAATGTTTCAATACAAACCGGTAGTAGACATTATTTGTTTGCACTAAGAGGAAAACAAAATGAAGATTACAGTTGCTGTATTTTTATTAACTATTGCAGGTTCAGGTTGGGCCAACAAAGATCTAAATTATGAGTTACAAATAAATAAGAAAATTTTGGAGAATTTACTACAAAAATTAGAACCTCTACAAGACGAGTAAGTAAATTTTCATGTAGCCTTTAATAATAATTTTTAATTTGATTGATAATATCGAAGTATGAAAAACTTCTTTTACCTGTATATTTGGTATAAACCAAATTTTCAAATTATATGTATAATAACTTAATATAATATAATATAGTTATTATAACTTATTAAGTATTTAACCAAACTGGTATAAATAATTTTTTAATTTTTACTTTTCAAAATCCAAAAAAAAAATTTTATTGTAAACTTTTTGGTAGATATTTGTAATAAAAAATGTAGACCATAATATAGAAACTACAGTATCTGGAAAACATTACTAATTTTAAACATAAAAAATTAATTTTACCATTTCAAGATAAAGAGAATGCTTTTAAGTATGCAACTTTTTTTGAAATCAATATAAATATTTATTTACTATTTGAAATCAACCACTTCATAGATTGATAAGATAATAAGATGGTAATTTTTGAAACGTAGACTAAAAAAATGTTTCATGTCAGTAATTGAATTAGGTTTCAAGAAACATAATTTTTGAGATTCGCGGACGAATCCATGTGCAAAATTTGTCAATCTGAAGTAGCACTCATTTTATAATAAAAAAACATTTCAGTCAGAGCTTTACATCTTTAAAGTATTTATACCGTATGATCGAAAAAAAAACGGCGTCAGCGATGGCTATGAACTTAATGAAGATCGCTGTCATTTTATATGGAAAATTATATGGGGAATGTCATCGATAGACATTTCCAAGTCAACTGGACGCCATTTTTTTTTCGATCATACGGTCGTACCTATACAGGGTGCTACAAATTCGAGGTACGAGCATTGGTATCTCGGAAACCGTAATAGATACGAAAATGACCAAATTGGGGCAAAGTTGCCCCTTGGCATGTTGACCAAGATGCCATCAAAAAAGTTTTAAAAATTTCAAGGATTGATGAGTTTTTTGGAAAAAACGGATTTTTTTGAAAATCAATTTTATTTTTTCCTGTCGTTACTTTTTAGAAAATCAAAAAAATAATTGCACATTCTCATAGCCACTTTATTAGGGTTATCTGATGGTATTTTTAGATTTTTAAATTAGCTGATAATTTGTGAGATACAGAGGCCAACTTAATTTTTTTAAATACGGACCTGCATTTTTTATTTCAGACTTTGAAAGAACTCGGTCTCCTGAGTACAATGATATGCCACACTTGTAACATTTTTTTTTGTTTTGGGTACCTTAACAGTAACAAAACTATTTAACTGTTATTTAAAATAATTTGTCCGACTCTGGTTTTTTAATTTATTTAATCTGATTATATTCAGCACAACAATATTGATCAGCGCTAATTAACATTGAATAAGGAAAATCACGCCAAATGAAAGATTCAAATAATTAATATCCAGGTCAGCAATTTAAAGATTATTTTAACTTTTTTATTGTTAATTTGAAATCTAAGTCTAATAATCTAATAATATGCATAATATTAATCGTAGTTATTATAAATAAATCAACTTCTACAAACTAGTTCCTAATGTTCTGCATGTTCGAAAGGGTTACCATCCTTCATAATGCACACATTAATTTGTTTTTCGTTCAATCTTATGTATAGCTCTTAAAACAGATCTTCTTCTCATACTTCCGAATGCATTTTGTACTCTTTAATTGTTTTTATTACTTCTTAATTGTTTTTGTAACTTAATGTTGAAACTATTGATTTCAAATGTCCAAAACAATTTTTATTGTGTGTGTGTGATTTTCCTTATTCAATGTTAATTAACGCTGATCAATATTGTTGTGCTGAATATAATCAGATTAAATAAATTAAAAAAAAACAGAGCCGGGTTTTAAATTATTTTAAATAACAATTAAATAGTTTTGTTACGGTACCCAAAACAAAAATAAAATAAAAAAAGTATCAAGTTGCCCTTTGTATCTCACAAATTATGAGCTAACTTGAAAATCAAAAAATGCCGACAGATAGCTCTAATAAAGTGGCTATAAGAATGTGCAATTCGTTTTTTTGATTTTCTATAAAGTAAAGACAGGAAAAAATAAAATTGATTTTCAAAAAAATCCGTTTTTTCCAAAAAACCGAGCAATCCTGGTTTAAAAACCTTTTTATGGCATCTTGGTGAACATCCTAAAGCGCAACTTTGCCCCATTTAACCATGTTTGTATCAATTACGGTTACCGAGATACCAATGCTCGTACCTCGAATTTGTAGCACCCTGTATAGTTCATATCAAATAAACTTTTACTTACGTGATTAAGCTTGACCGGCACAGCGTTGCCCACTTTTACATAATTTCTTTTAATCAAAATATTTTGGAAAACAAAAATAAATTAATTATAAATAATATTTACATCAACAAAACTCACCTTCTTAATAGCACTTAAAAGACATAAAGGACCATTACAACAGCTTTCCCGTTCAACGTTTCCTAATAAAGTTGCGATAAGTTTTTTTACGGCTATTAAGCTATTTTGTACACTTCGCACTAAAAGAGGTTCTAAAAAGAACAATGTTCGGCTGCAAGGTCTGCTAGTAACCATTTTTCAGCTTAAAATATCACAACGCTATTGATTTAAAACAATAACTCGTAATACAAAACTAAAGTGTCAAAACGAATGACAATATATCAGGCAAAGTATCAGAAAATAAATAAATAAATGTGGTAACTTGACATTCCCCAGCAGGAAATTTAAAAATCGCGCCCTTAATTGACCATCAGGATTGCACATTTTACTGTTATTTATTGTAGGTTGTCTGTTGGTACTGAAGGCCACATAACAGCAGTAATTAACGACTATGCAGATCAATTATTAGAGAATATTTACACATACTCTGTCAACAAAGGCTTTGACACTATTGCCTTAGATGATTACGATAATTGGGTAAATTCAAAAATCCAAACATTTCTATTTTGCTTACATTAAAACTCTATATATTTTCAGTTTTTGACAGCTAGCGTAACCTTGACCAATGGTACTCTAGGAGGCCTCACCAACATCCAAAGGAGTGATGACGTAGTTGTCACGTATACCAGCAGCTCCAAGCTATTGGACGTGACCATACCAATAACATTTAAGAAAATCTATGTAAGACATATATTAGATGGATAAAACGAATTCTCTTGGGCTTATAATTGACACTTTTGCTATAGTTTCAGTACCATTATCATGTCATTGTTCTGTTGATAGGACCTGAAGGTACTATGACCGGAAAAATCCGAGATCTGAGTATGGAACTTAAGCTATCTTTTGATTTCAACGAGTACCAAGCAACTTATACAAAAGCTTCAATAAAAAGCTCTGGGTAAGAATATTTTTTTTCTTTTTTTAGAAACAAAATAAAAGAGTTTTTCAGAAGAATATGTCTAATATAATAGCCAATCCTCTTCCAAAATAATAAAACTATATAAGTGCAAGTAACCAAAGGTTCTAACATAAAATGTACTTTTCACTAGGCTCAAAACAACCTTGTTTTAAAATACGAAATACAGATGGTTATTTTTTATTATGTTTTAGCCATATCGATGTTACTTTTGATGGCGGTTTAGTGGAAATAGTAGTAAACATTCTGTCTGAACTGGCAACTACTATCCTACATCCTTTGATAGTGCTTGTAATTGAAGGTGAAATAAACAATGTCTTGGGTAAGGTAGTCGAAAATATCAACGAGTCTATCAGCAACATTTTAAATCCACAATAAACATACTGTTTGAATAAGTTTTGTAAGTTTTAATATGAAAATAATTGGGTATGTATAGATGTAGATACTTATTTACTAAATATTAAATAAAGGTCTATTTTTTCTTAATGTGATTTTATTAGGTTGAAGCTTTCAAACTATATTTGATATCAATTAAAGTTTTAGTTACGTAATCGAGGGCGCCATTTTTAAACTCATTGCTGCCAACCGTGGACATATTTCGGCGCCGGCGCCGGGCTGACTAACTGAAATTTAAATTTCGCACTGGTTATTCAGGTGGTAGCTCTGCTGTAAAAAATGTCAAGTTGCCGCATTTATTTATTTATTTCCTGACATTGTCATTCGTTTTGACACTTTAGTGTTATTGTTACTATTATAGTTTTGTCTCTGGAACAGCATGCGGCCCGTCTGGCTGCCGATACCCGTTGCGTTAACTGGTTGTCCCTAAGCAGTCCCAAGAACAGTTAATAGGACTGCTCATTCAGCCAAAAGTGTCCGCCAGGTGCATGCGAAAACTACTCGCTTTGTGACGTCATTGTAGTCCTTGTCATGCTTATTAGTCCTTATCCGGCAACCAATAATACACACACGTGCATTATTGGTTGCCGAATTCAAAACGTTCATTATTTGGTTTATTTATTTAAACACCTTATATGTATGCAGTATAGAAAATTAACTGTATAAATCGTATTAAGTACTCGGATAATGCATTTTTAAGAACAGCAGTTCCCAGCATCACCTTTTGCAAGCATTCTTTTTAGAGTACTTCCATATTTTGCTTTAAAATAATTAATAAACAAAATCGTTTACTTAGTAAGCACTTTGTCAC
This sequence comes from Sitophilus oryzae, assembly GCF_002938485.1. Taxonomy (NCBI): domain Eukaryota; kingdom Metazoa; phylum Arthropoda; class Insecta; order Coleoptera; family Curculionidae; genus Sitophilus; species Sitophilus oryzae. The sequence goes on from NW_022146424.1 coordinate 2,278,600, forward strand.
AATCCACAACACAAAATGAACGTATTTATACACTCTATAGCTCTAAAAACTTTAAAGACACCTTTTTCACATTTAAAATTGACAGAATAATTAATTCAAAATTTCTCAGCTGTTATTTTTATAAGTTTACCATAGGCAACTAATAATCTGAGTTGTTAAACTACACGTAGTAATTAATAAAATACATTTACTACATGTCACAAGTAGTTTTTTAAATGTCGAGTAGTAAATGTGTAGTTTATGTAACTAATGTAGTTTTTTAAATAACATTGAAAACATAACCTAAAAACTTTGTTGATCAATTTAAAGAAATAAAAAATCTATATTTTGTGAATTTGTTCCTTATTATGTGATATTTTTGATACTTAGTAGCAGGGTTCGGAAGTAGTTAATGAAGACGTAATTTACCTGATTAACTACATGTAGTTTTTCTTCAAAAACTACGTATTTTCCCGTTCATTAACTACATGAAAACTAAGTTAATAAACTATGTCTTGATATTATGAATAATTTTGCTTTCTATTCTAATCTTTGAATAAGAAGACTAAGGAAGGAGCATATCAAAAATCTTAGGTCCACCGCGATGGGACTCAAATATTTTTTTTTATTTTACGTTGTGAATAAATGTTGGTAGTTATTAAAATTGTTATAAAAACATATTATTATATTAAAAATAGATAAGTTTTAATAATTATTTATTAACACAAACATCCGATACGCTACTGAAGCAGGTAAGTCAAATTGACGTATCTAAATTCTTTGACATCTTATCTTTGACAAGTAGTAAATAAAAGCTAAAATGCAAGAAAAATATATAATTTAGTTAATTTAAGTGAATTTCATAAATGATCGATTTACTACCCGTATGTATATTATATAGTCACTTACTACCGAAAAGTTGTTCCATTATTTCACTCGATTTTTGCCGAGATCTGCCGCACGCTACACAACCAATTATTTTAGAGTCTCTTTCGGTAAATCGCGATCTGTTAATTGAAGTTCTGCCACAATTTCCATCTAGATTTACTACCTTTATACAACTATCAGTAGTAGAATAAATAATAAATAACATAAAATAAGCTCCGTAAAGACTGACAAATCCACAAAATTTCAAATCAAATTCAAATGTGTCAAATGAATCGTCAAACAGAACTGTCAAGGATCCCCACCCTAGAGAGCTTTTATGGTGGCTTTTCCGCCCACCATGCATGAATACATGGATAGCATTATGCTCCTTCCTTAGTCTTCTTATTCAAAGCATTATAGACACAGAGAACATGATTACATGTTCTCTGTGTTATATACTAACAATGCTAACAATATATACATCATACTTTCTAAGATTATGCATTATTATACAGGGTATATCCTAAATGCGTAATACCCAAAACCTAAATATTTTAAGGGGTTTCTTCCTCGGATTCGTCTATCTCTTAATCGTACTCTGTATTAAATTTTAATTTATTTTTAACTCCATACGCCGTAAAAATGAATAATCTCAAAACTAGATGCTTGAGACTATTAAGCATATCGGAACAAAATATAAAAAGCCGCTTCCTTTATTTTGTAAAAACCTATTTGCAAAACAAACACACTGGTACTTCAGTTTTACCACAAACCATTTAGATTTACCTAATAAACCACTTAAAGGACGCCACAGTTTGACAAATTTATTAACTCAAATTTTAGTATCATTAGAAAAATAACAAAAAATATATAATGAGTTAATTTAAGTGAATTTCATAAATGATCGGTTTAACACGTATGTATATTATATAGTCACTTACTAGCGAAAACAGGCTCATTAGTTGTTCCATTATTTCACTCGATTTTTGCCGAGATCTACCGCACGCTACACAACCAACTATTTTAGAGTCTTTTTCGATAAATCGCGATAGTGTCACTGTTAATTTAAGTTCTGCCACAATTTCCATCTAGATTTACTACCTTTATACAACTATCAGTAGTAGAATAAGTAATAAATAACATAAAATAAGCTCCGTGAAGACTGACAAATCCACAAAATTTCATTCAAATGTGTCAAATGAATCGTCAAACAGAACTGTCAAGAATCCCCACCCTAGAGTCCTTTTTCCGCCCACCATGCATGAATACATGGATAGCATTATGCTCCTTCCTTAGTCTTCTTATTCAAAGATTCTAATCTAAAGAGTTATTCATTGCATGTATAACATAATGTGGATATGAAAAAATCTATTATGGAATAGGTTGATACCAGTGAGTAAATAAACACACAAAAGTCGTAAGTCAGTCAGTACAGAATTTATAAAAATATGAGAAAGTAATCAATCATATATATTTTATTAAAATAGTAAAATATCTCTAAACCAGGATAAAATTTTCGAACACATTTTAGTCTAAAAACATCTTATTCTCGTGAGAGCCAACACCAAAACGGTTACAATAAGGGACGTAACAGATAACAGCAATAACATAGTCAGCCAAAAACAGAACAATCCGTTGCCGTTCAGCCTATCTTGAAGAGTTTTTCCACTTCTATGGATATCAAACGCAGAACTACTGACATTTAAGTTTTGTACGGGTACAGCTTCAAGTATTACGGGATCTTCAAAATTCATTGTTCAGAGAATTGAAACTTTGAATTGAAACTGATTGGTGTCAAACGCAGGTGTCAAAGTTACAGTTAATGTTGACAAATAGGTTATGTCAGAGTCAAAGCATATGATGTAAGCTGTAAAGTCTCTAGATATTATACCGGGTTTTGCATCGTCGAGCGGGACATAGGAAATCCCATGTAAATTTTAATGGGGTCAATTATTAGCTTCCCTAATTATTTTAGGGAAGCCTTTAATTCTATTTAAGTTTATTGAAGAGCTTACAGTTGAGGGTTGGGACCTTTGGTGTTACACAGCAAAATATAAACACTAAATCATCACAATACACCAAAACACTTTTACTTTTACACTGTTGAAAACGCGTTTCGCTAACCATGTTAGCATCATCAGCAGATGATTATAAACTAAAGTACAATCTACAAGTTGAGCGTTTATATATCAGTGGGCAACGAGTGGGCGTGGCAAAATCTAGCCAACCGAGTCAGAGCCAACTGAGCGTAACAAATAATTTTGCCACTAGAGTAGTAGGAACCTTGAACTTGAAGGAATTGGACCGTTGACTCTGTTCATACTATCTTTACATTTATTAATTCTAATGCTTTCATATGCATCTAATTGCCTGTAATTTGACAATGTGTTGACATACAATGTTCATTATCAACAATATGTTCGGCAACGCAAGATTTATCCGGTCTACCATATCTTATCTGAGCTAAATGTTCTTTAAATCTAGTTATTATTGATCTTCTAGTTTGCCCAACATATTTCTGATTACAATCTTTACAAGAAATTTCATAAATACCCGATCTTTCCAGTGGAGGTGTTTTATCCTTTGGATTACCTAATTAATTAATTTGTATTTATTATTACACTATCCCACAAGTTTATAATTGACATTCTTAAAAATTAATTTTAGATCACGGGATAACTCTCTATCAAACAGTATCGAAAAAATATTTAGACTACAGACTTTCTACCATTTGAAAAGTCGAATGATTAAGAAGTTATTTTAAAATATACCTACGGGTTCTAATTGGGTGTTTGATTCGAATAGTGTTTTGGTGTATTGTGGTGATTTAATTTTTTATATTTTTATTGAAGAGCACTAAAACCCACATTTACAAGAGGAATAACTTTAGATATTTTTGATCTTAGAAAACGTAAATTCTTCGTAAAAAATGCTTACAAATTTCCATGTCGTTTTAGAGAAAATTAAAAAAACATTAAAATGTTTCTATGGGAATATATACCCGTTTACGAGTTATCGCCCGATTTCTTTTAAATATTTCTCCTTTCTTAAAACAATTGTATTAAACTATGAGCAAAAGTCAGGCAAAGATAACTGTCAAATGAAGTTGTAATTTCAGAAATTTACCTATTTAGTGCTTTATTATTATTATAAACTCCTTTGAATAAGAAGACTAAGGAAGGAGCATATCAAAAATCTTAGGTACACCGCGATGGGCCTCAAATATGGCCGACTTAAATTCCGGTTTATCAGTGTCGTTCTAATTTTATTTAAAAAATGTAAAACTATGATGTAGGGTAGACGTGGGGTAGACTCAATAATTTGTTGTTTTATTTTACGTTGTGAATAAATGTTGGTAGTTATTAAAATTGTTATAAAAATATATAATTCTAATAAAAATAGATAAGTTATAATAAGTATTTAACACAAACATCCGATACGCTACTGAAGCAGGTAAGTCAAATTAACGTATCTAAATTCTTTGACATCTAATCTTTGACAAGTAATAAATAAAAGCTAAAATGCAAGAAAAATATATAATTTAGTTAATTTAAGTGAATTTCATAAATGATCGGTTTACTACACGTATGTATATTCTATAGTCACTTACTACCGAAAAGTTGTTCCATTATATCACTCGATTTTTGCCGAGATCTACCGCACGCTACACAACCAATTATTTTAGAGTCTCTTTCGGTAAATCGCGATCTGTTAATTGAAGTTCTGCCACAATTTCCATCTAGATTTACTACCTTTATACAACTATCAGTAGTAGAATAAATAATAAATAACATAAAATAAGCTCCGTAAAGACTGACAAATCCACAAAATTTCAAATCAAATTCAAATGTGTCAAATGAATCGTCAAACAGAACTGTCAAGGATCCCCACCCTAGAGTGCCTTTTCCGCCCACCATGCATGAATACATGGATAGCATTATGCTCCTTCTTTAGTCTTCTTATTCATAGCATTATAGACACAGAGAACATGATTATATGTTCTCTGTGTTATATACTAACAATGCTAACAATATATACATCATACTTTCTAAGATTATGCATTATTATACAGGGTATATCCTAAATGCGTAATACCCAAAACCTAAATATTTTAAGGGGTTTCTTCCTCGGATTCGTCTATCTCTTAATCGTACTCTGTATTAAATTTTAATTTATTTTTAACTCCATACGCCGTAAAAATGAATAATCTCAAGACTAGACGCTTGAGACTATTAAGTATATCGGAACAAAATATAAAAAGCCGCTTCCTTTATTTTGTAAAAACCTATTTGCAAAACAAACACACTGGTACTTCAGTTTTATCACAAACCATTTAGATTTACCTAATAAACCACTTAAAGGACGCCACAGTTTAACAAATGTATTAACTCAAATTTTAGTATCATTAGAAAAGTAACAGCTTACAAACATCTGTGGGCATCATAATCATAATAATAATTTATTATTTATTAACATATCTTTGATAAAGATCATTCTATAGACGTTCATAATAATTTATAATTAATCAACAAATTATTTACACATGTCTGAAATTCCACAGTAATTAGATGCTTATGATAGCATCAAAATAAATAAATGTAAAGACAATATGAACACACAATAGTCCCATTCCTTGGTTCTCTGTTCCTATTGCTCTATTCTGCTCGATTGTTTGTTTGTCTCACTTCGCAGGTTCTTTCAGGTTTAGTAACAATATACTAATCCAGTTTTTATACAAACGCTGGCATAGTTAGAATGTTTAATAGACGTAATAGATATTAATTTGTTTTATAATTATTATAGTACGAGAGCTAACAACGTCGAGAAAACAAGTATTTTAAGAAATCTGGCTCTTGGATTTATCTTTTACTATGCTCTCTGGAACAGCGTGCGGGCCGTCTGGCTGCCGGTAAACGTTGTGTTCTCCAGGGGGGTGACAGTGAAATAGGAAAATTGGAAACAGTCATTAGTGTCATTCCTGTCATTCTCCTCACGACAAGTATGGCCGCCTAGACAAGGACAGCATTGTTTTTGTCTAACTATTGTCTAACTTCACAGTTTAGAATTGACAGATTTCAGTTTCAGAGACAACTTCAGATTTGTTCTAGAACAAATTCGAAAATTGTGTCGAAAATATTCGACGCCATTTTAATTCATTCCGTTTAGTTTCGTTTTGGAAGTTCAATTTAATATTTCGGCTGAAATTTATAATTATAAAGGTAATAAAGTATATAAAATATATATTACATGAAGAATCCTGGAGAAAATGACGTTTCTGCCGTAGTAGGTATGTCCCATGTATATGAAAAATAGGTAGTAAATAAACACTGTTTTTACATTTTTTAGATGCAAGAAAATGGTGTTATAATCTCTTTGATCGGCGATTTTTTTGAAAATGGAAACAATTTACAGCAAGGTAAGATCATTTTTAACTATAGCCAACATCATTTATCTCCAATATGTGCGATTTATTGTCAATAATGCAATAAATCGGACTGATAATCTGATTATGTTATCCGACTAAAAGTCTCTTTTTGCTTCTTTTTGATTTATAAGCCAGGTCTCTTTGGGAATAATGGACGCTTTTTTAAACAGTATATTTATATTTTATACCTATTGATATTTTTACATTGTTAATTTTAGTATAAAAAAATTTGTTTTTCTGTTTTCAGGTTTTTGTATAAGGCTCCCGTTTTCATGTCCCTGTGTCCCTTTTCTGTCCTTGAAGTCTGCGAATACGTGTGTTTATTTACAAATTACTGTAAGTCATGCTTATACCTTAACTAATTTACGTTAAAAGTACATATAATTAACTAATTGGTATTGAAACAATACAATCCTCTATATTTTTATATTTATTTAGTCACGTTGTTCCATATTTCAAATAAATATATGTGAATAAATTATTTTTTGGTTTTATCTATGAAAAGAAAAAATACAAAATACATTTGAACTGAAAGAGGGCCCGCCATTGAATAACCGGAAACGGAAGTGAAAATTAAGCCATCATGTCCTTATCATGTTAACCTGTCAATTGAAAAATTAGTTCTCCAGACGACAACGAAGGCTTTCGGTGGCGTATCGTGTTTCCACGATTTAACACAGAGTTGACACTTCTTTCTAGTTAATTATTTTATGGTGTTCTCTACTGTGCATTGAAAGAAGATAATATATTTTTATTAGTCCTTTAAATTCTAGTATTAAATATAAACCGAGCGAGTCTCCATAGCACGGAGCAAAAAGGTTCCGCCAGGTTCCGCCTATGAAGCGAGGAGTCCGAGTTCCTCTGCGCGCTGCGCTATGGAGACTTGTTCGATTTATATTCAATACTAGAATTGAACGGACTAAATAAAAAATATATAGAATCTTTCTCCGATGCGCAGTAGTACACGCAACCTGTATCGGCAGCCAGACGGCCCGCATGCTGTTCCAGAGAGCATAGTAAAATATATATCAAAGAGCTAGCTTCATTAAAATACTTTCTCGAAAACGTTGCTAGCTCTTAGACTATTAATTAAATCGATAATAATCTTAATTGTGTGTCTTATCAAGACTTGAATTTCAGTCAATTGATGTAAACACTTGAACTATATATCTATTCACAATTACAGTGATGCAAGAAGACAGATTGAGCTAAAAATGACAGCTAAATTATCTATTCAAGTTTTTTCACATTCGTTAGATAAAAAATAGATTTAAATTATTACGTTATAATAAAATTTTATTCAAAGAGAGAAAATACTTCAGTAAAGGTGTGAACTTAACGATTTAAAATGAGAGTTCTATTTGTGGTATTTTTGTTGTGTATTTCCTCTTCTTTTGGATCTGAAAATGAACCAGTTGGAATTAAAGCTAAGGGTTTAGTTGAATTAGATTTGGCAGATACACAGTTTGTTAGTGAGATTAAACAGGAAGTTCTCAAATCTGTTCGCAGTTGGAGGTAAGGAAATGCTTTAATTATAAACTTTAATAACTCTGATTTCGGACAAGCATAATCTATTGAATTTTGTAGCGATATACAAGATGTTCCAAAAAAGCACGGCCAAATTTCAGGAGATGATTCCTCAAAAAAAATAGGAAAACATTTCCTCTAAGAGTCGGTAATATGTGTGTTAAAAAAAGAGATTTATATTATAATTATTTTCAATACCCTGTAGCCAACTTTTTTGAAATGTGTCAATGTTATTTTTAGTAATAATAGCATACTTTATGTGTAATTAAATTAAATTAACTTCAATGGCGCCAAATCTTATCGAAAATAATTGAGAAAAACCACGCAAATGACTTTTCTTACAATATACCATTTAGTTTTTGTGTGATATAAAAAAAAGTATTGTAAATCAAAAAATTTATTCTTAGTTGTTATCAGTCATATAGTGGCCCAAAACTTAATATGTAACTGTTTTCTGTTACATTATATTAATTTAAAGTATACCATTTTCTCAAAAACAAATTGAACATAAAAGCACCAAAATATGAAATAGGTGCACAAATATTGATCGCTTAACGTTTTATCTATAAAGCTTTTAATTTCCGGACCAATGTTTATAGAAACATTTTTTATATTCCTTATCAGGAATCACCTCCTGAAATTTGGACATGCATTTTTCTAACACCCTGTATAGTATACCTACCTCAATTACTAATCAGTTATACGTCTGCGCCAGTTTTATTTCTCATAATCGTTATTCTAGATTGCGAGAAACGTTAGAAGCTGATGTCACAAACTATACAAATGAAATCTTAGATAATGTTGGTCTTTACTTGGTGGAAAACGGTATGGATCCTATGGAACTATCCGATGAACTAGTTGATGTAAGTTAGATAAAAAACAAAGATCTTATCCGACTATTTCCGAAGTTATTTGGAATAAAAAACAATTTTCCAAAAGATATAATACCAAATTTCACTTTTAATGCCCTACAGGTTAGGTTAAGTTAGGTTGCTGGAGTTTGGGATCCTGTTTGATCCCTCTTTCGGAGGCCTTATTGGGGCCATTACGATACCCCTGTATTATTGTATCAAACCTTCCTCTCATTCTTTCTTTGCTTTGCCGATGTCGCTGATGTTGGCTGATGTTCTCTGCAGTAGTCATCGTTGGAAACCTTTCAGCTCACGAGGTTTACTCCCGTGGGGAAGTTTCCAGTGATGACACCTACACAATTATGTGTACTAGATTCTTTTTGTGCTCTAGTAGATGTTTTGTCTTTTTGCTATATACCACTGGCCACAGTCTTCGAGCTGTAGCGCAGTCCTCACGGTGTTGCCAAGTCTCTTGTTGCTTAGCCTTGATAGTATAGTTCCCATGGCTTCCTTCAGTGTGTTGATCGTCACAAGTGGTGGGTCATCTGCCACGGCCTCTACCCTGGCCCTCTCTTTGGCGACTCTGTCTTTCATACAAATTTGATTAATTAGACTTGTTATATTATATAATAATAAATGTTTTTTTAAACGTCATAGAAGTATTAATTTTTGCGACGTGATTGCAATATAAAAAAGTTATTTAATATAAAAAAGTAAAGCACTTTTACGCCTAAGCACAAAAGTACGAAAATATATTATTAAACTGACATAAAGTGTCAAATACAACGAGTGTAATATGGAGTCTAACCATAATTTCTCGATATACAGGGTGTCCCAGAAATAAGTGCAAGTATTTTAACTGGTAGTATAGTTCAACCCCAGAAACACGCCTATGAGGTTTTTTTCGCGAAAAATAATTTGGAAAATTCGAAATTTTTTTTTAGTTTTTAGTTAAAAAAGATAATTTTGTAATAATGTGGCAACATAGGTATTAAATTTAATTTACAAGAAAGAAAATCCAGAAAAGATCCAGTGGTTCTCAAAATTTTAACGCAACTAACCTCGACACTGATAAAAAATATAAAAAACAAATATAAATTAGTAAAAATCAACCAACCCCACCAAATAACCAACTAACCAATGAATTAATACCCTCCAAATAACCACGCTAACCAACCCACCAAATAACTAAACCAATCCAACCAAAAGAGTGAAACCAATGCAATAAGATCACGCTATAAGCAAAAAAAATATAAAAAAATCTTGGTCGGCGTGAGATTCGAACCACGGACCATTCGCTTACGAAGCGATAGCCTCAGCCACTGAGCTACAGGTGCTCTTGCAAAATGCTTAAGGCTAGGCATTACTTTCCGCCGACATGAACGACGTCACAATATCTATTAACGGCATTTTAGTAGGCTACCGTTTAACGGCTGTTTAAGTACATCGTTAAAATAACTCCGTTATTTTGACTAATTTGAGAAACGAATATACTATTGTTTAGAATCGGCAACATTATTTAGGACTCGCCATTTAATCTGAAATTTTAGTTTAAACGCCGAATCTTAACAGGTTTAGGCAAGGTTTAGGCTTTATTTTTAACCAATCTTTTCAAATTTTAAAATAGCAATTTTAAATCAGCGGTTCCTAATCAACGGTTTAACACCCCCCCCCCTCCTCCCCTCCTTTTTCATAGTCCAATGTCCTTTTTTTTACTTTGCAAAAAGGTGGCAACCCTACTAAAAATATAATCTACGTTTAAGAATTTATTAAAATTAATGCCAATATCATTTTTAGCTGCTCCTTTTAGGGAAAATAAACATGACCAACGGATGGTTACAAGAATTGTCTTCAATAGGAACCTACGAAAATGTATACGTTACTTACTCCAACGACACTAAGAAATTGGAACTCTCTTTGCCTCTCAGTTTTGACTCTCTATTAGTAAGTAAACAAATTTCAGACAATCGAGCAATTTAATAGGCAAATCTCAAAATGCCAATATTTTTAAAACTTAGAAAGTTGACTTTATTTGTACACTTTTCAGATTACCTACAAATACAAATACACGTACCTACTTATAACGATATCTGGAAACATCAAAGCCAAGATATCAGACGTCAAAATCAACCTACATCTTGGATTTGACTTCTCCACTTACCAGGCGTTTGTTAACAAGATCGACGTAAAAAGCTCTGGGTATTAGACTAACTTTTTTTGGGGGTTAAATATTCTCATATCTTTTTCTATTTCCAGAAAAATCGATTTTGAATTCACCGGACTGGGATTGTTAGACTGGATGATAGATGCATTTAGTAGTGTTCTTACCACCTTGTTCCACAATTTAATCCTGGGAATAATCAATGCTATTGTATATAATCCAGTGCAATCGGTGGTATCGCAAATTAACAGCGTCATCAATAGTATCCTACATCCAAACTCTACCTCAAACATAATGATGTTGTAAAGAAAAAGAGTTATAATTTGGAGAGGTGTATTTACACCTATTTAGATTATTTTCTAAAGTATTTATTTTAAAAATAACTGCTTCAAGATAGATAAGAGTTTTATTTCTAGCGTTAATACCTTCACCGTTAACCTGTCCGACGAATCAGAGAATATTTCGACAAACGACAGAAAATACAAAAAATACTGTGGCAGACTATAACTGTCACTGATATGTTCTATCCTCTTGTAAATGTAGATTTTAAGAGAAGAGGGACTTAATCACCGCCACCTTATAGATCTATTGTCTATTGTGTCTCCTTTTCTTGAGTTTGTTTACCCATCATACAGTCTCAGCTTCCCCTAGGAGATGCAAGACCTTGTCGTTGGTGGGGAAACTCTTGGTCAGGTGCTGGGGGGAATCCCCCTAGCGCCTGGCTTGGTCTAACAAGCATCTCACTCATCGTCTTGTCTCTGGCTGTAGTGTCGTGGCCAGGGAATTGCACCAAGACATATAACGATGCCGGACGAGGCTACCCCTGTCCGTCATACCAGGTACCCTCTACTGACTGTGGTCATGTCTCGCGGGTAGAGGGTGTGAGGAGGGGGGTCTTGGCTTAACCGCCTGGACCAAAAGGAGACATCCTCACCAAAAACCTAAATCCTACGATGGCGGGACCAGGTCAAAGGGATGCGTGGCTAGATAGAGGATTAGCCATTACTGGCCTCAACCTTGGGGCATCAAGGGGCACCCCATTGTATTTACCCCTTACTTCTACATGCGGGGCTCTGTAGAAGTGGACCGACTATCCCTAGCGACTCGTGAGAACACTATGAGATCTAGCATTAAAAACAACACCGGTGAAGCTGTGGGGAAGCTCCCTAGCGACACTGGGAACATTACAAATGAAAGTTCCATGGGACCAAATCCAAAGGAAACTACAAGAGGGGCGGCTGACACTTGCTTGGGATCATCCTCCACAAGTGGCGCACAAACTACCACCTTCTCCAGCAAGGATCGGGAGCCTACCTCTAGACCCAATAAGCGACACAAGCTACCGTTTCGTCTACCCGGCCTGGTTCAACCAGGCAGGCTAGACGATCCTCTGAGAGTAGGTCTTAACGGAGCAGAAGCACGGAGATACCTCCGACTGCTCCACGAAGGACTTGCTCCAGAGGAAGCAAAAGCGAAAACACTTCTCCGAAAAGGGGAGAGTAAAGAAACCAAGATACAAACTGACCCATCTCCATCAAAGGGCAAGAGAGGGAGCGAGAACCTCTCACTTCTTCTCCGGCAGGGACAGAAAAAAGCCAGGATGGAAAGCCGTCCAACACCGGGAGGCAAGGAGGGACGTATCACCAGCTTTGCCGCTATTGCTGGACAAGTGAAAATGGCAGTGCTGCCAAAGGATTTCCCAGAGGTTGCTCTGACCACCGACCAGCAAACGTCTCTAGAAGAGGCTATACTGGACAAAGTAGTGGCGATCGGGTCACGACACAACGATCTACAAAATGTAGGTCAGCTGCGTTTTGTGGGAATACACTTTCGGGTGGGCATGATCCTCATAGATTGTGTATCTCAAGAATCGGCGAATTGGTTGGTGGAAATCGCACCTAAGCTTAAAAATTGGCAAAGGCCGGAACTGGTTGTAGTGAAAGGAGAAAACATCCCTAAAGGGGCGGCCATCACGGTCGTTCTTCCGAGGAGCAAGGGGAAAGACACCACCTACCTGCTGAGCCTTATCCAGGGTCAGAACTTCAATGTAAGGACATCGAGATGGCGAGTCATCAACTCGAGGGAGGAGGGTCATGGTCAGGTCCTCACAATAGGAATTGACCTCAAATCCAAGGAGGCAATAGAGAAAGAGGGACATATCCTCTATTATAGATACGGGACACCACCGGTATCAGGTCTAAGGAGAGACCAAGTTAAAGAGGTGGAGAAAATGGAGACAGATCCTCCAGCCTCCATCTCACGGGGTTCGTCAGCCGGAGGCAAGCTCCTCGACTGTGAAGGGCGGCACGGGGAGGCCAAACTCCAACTGTGGAAGGATGTGTACCCTCGGAGGAAGAACTGTTGTTAGAGATGGATAACCTGTCCCCTCTACAACAGGGGTATGATGGGTTATAGACTGTGTGATGACTCAAGGAAGAGGACTTCTCTTACTCATTCTACATTCTACTGTCTCAGGCTTTTGACAAAAGCCAGTAGCCCCACTTTTTCAACCTTTCTAAGATTCATTTCGAATTTATGGATACTGAGTTGATCGCTTTTAACACTGCTTGGCAGATTAGATGGATATTTCTTGTTTACTATAGTTCCTACATAAGATAAGTTCTACGCATCTTTCTATAGGGTAGATTTCTGCCTGGAGGATGCTGGGGTAGGTGTCGTATTATTATAATTTCGTTGATTTTTTTCTGGCATCTTTACATCATTTATTCGAGATACATATTTCGCTCCATATTGTTTTCTGGTACATATTAATAATTTAAATATTAAGTTTTAGTATCACCTCATAGATAAAATAATCGATTATATTAATCGAACCATACTGTAACGTAATAGAAAACACTTGAAATATTTTAAATAGGTACAAGAAGACAGACAACAGATCGATATCTGACTTTTACACGTGTGATGATAAAAAATATTCTAATTTGATTTAAACAAAAAACCAAACAGTTGCTTGAAACCGAAAAGTTAACGTCACTAAACCGATTAAAGATTCAAAACATAGGTTAATTTTTTTGCAAACTAAAGTTGAGATTAAAATCCACAACAAGCAAACATATGAGCAGGTCATTTCTTGAAGAAAAAATTGATCAACAACAAAATCATCCCTTTTATCAAATACTAGATGTATTTCAATACCTAAAATCAACACAGATGTTAAATTTTAAAAAATATGTCTTTATGCAACATTGTGGTGCAAGAAACTCGAACTTAGATACGGTATAGAGTATGTTCAATGAGTCAGAAAAGATTTCGATAAAAGACATCCAAAAAAATTACAGAAAACATAACTGTCAATCCTCTGGTTGGATAGACTATAATTTTCCAGAAAGGTCTAATAAAGCTTTTTCAAAAAAAACATCCTCTATTTTCAAAGAAATTGATTTAAAAAAGTTACTGTATATCATAACAATATCTTCTATTTTAACACTTAAAAGAACACTTTCAAGCACTTCACATATTTATAATTTAGGTATCTAATCTATTGCATCCCCACCACAAAGATATCTTTAACACCATATATACAAAAACCTAGTCATATTTCATTAAAAAATATATATCTTTCCGCCTAAAAAATGAAAACTATAGCAATCTTGTTTTTTCTTATTTCAGTTTCCTGGGGAACAGAAACCAGTGAATTCGAAGCATTCACAAATGATATAGTTGAAGTAAATTTAAATGAAGTAATTCCAATTGAATTGAAAGAAAAACTTCTACAAGGAATTCTTACAGATTATGTTGATAGGTAAATACTCGAATATATTATTTTGATTAAATTATCTTGTCTTAAGTAAGGTAATGTATATTATGTTATAGTTTGAAAGAATCGTACAGTGCTGATGTTACATCTTATGCAAATGAAATTTTGGCTAATGTTGGAGCATTCATATTAGAACAAGGTTTAGATCCTGTATCGCTTCCTGATGAATCAATAAAAGTAAGTATTGGGTAAAAATCATAAACAATAAATTAAAAAAAATACATGACAATAGATTTTGAAGAATAGGAATAAAGGATTCTCATAAATTTTTACACCAGATAACTATACTTAGTTGTTTCTGTTTCAGGTTCTCACTAGCACATTCCATCTAACAGAAGGATCATTAGAATCACTGTCTACTATAGGCACCTATGACAACGTTATTGTATATTACAACTCAGATACAAAAATATTAGACCTAACTCTACCAATTAGCTTTGAAAAACTTGTGGTAAGTAAATAATCATTATCTGAATAAACAGAACTATCCTAAATCCATGTAGTCTTAACAAAATACAAAATATATAAAATCTAAAAAATAATGTTATAGCACAGTTATAGTGCATAATATATTTCAGATAAAATACAAATACAGAACTAAAGTTCTTTTGGTGACTGTTAAAGGAGATGTAACAGCAAAAATCACAGACGTTAAAGCGAATTTAAATCTTGGATTTAACTTTAGTAGTTACCAAGTATTTGCTGAAAAAGTCAACCTGAAACATTCTGGGTAAGCATTTTTAAAGAGAAACACTATATACAATAATTTCGCTTGTATCACAGTTTTATGCAATATATTAACTACTCATTGCCATCCTCATATGAGCTTCTTTTTGTCTAATACAAAAAATAATCATCAAAGGCAAGTCTGAGACAAAACGATTATAAACAAAGCTAATTCAATATCCAACTGAGTATTGGATAAGTACAAAGTCTATTTTTTAATATTATCTGTAAGAGTTACAATAAACTGAAATACTATAATTTTAGATAAATATTTCTATTTATAATTTCAGAAATATACACATTGATATTACTGGTTTGGGTGTTCTGGACTATCTCTTGGATGCTATGACAACAGTATTGACAACACTTTTCCATAACCTCATTTTGAAAATAGTGGACAACGTTATTGATACACCAGTGCAGTCCATCGTAACTGATCTGAACAACATAATCAACAATATTCTTCATCCAAATTCCGGCAACAATACTTTATTTTATTAGATAAACGTGTGTTATGTCTATAGTAAATTACATTTACTAGGTCATGCATAGGCTACCATCTGACTGTGACGCCATTTTTGTTTGATCATACAGTATATTATGACAATAAATCTGAGATACCAAACTTCAAAACGAACGGTATTGATCAAACAGCACACAAAAAAATAGTATTTACGTTTGATCAATATACAGGTCGTAATAAATTTTCTAATTCTTGTTATTTTTTTTTATTAAATTATGAACCCAATAAATAATGATACAATTGAAAAATTATCAAAAAAACTTCTGCTTTGTGTACTTGATGAGAACCTAGATAAACTTTCAATATTGAAGAATATCTATGGATGGTCTGAAGGAGAACAAACTATCATAGAATACAAAAGTATAGAAGAACTATATTCGTCATATGAAATACAAACCAGTGGTTTACTTAGTGATACGAAAGAAAAGATAGATTTGGTAGATTTCCAGAAAGACTGTTCTTTTATTGAGGCAACTCTAAAGAAAACGTTTCAAGAACTTAAAGAACATGGAACTTACACTGAACTTACTGCTCTTGTAAATATATTTAAACAACTTCAAACGGATGAGGCCAGTTTTTTACTGAACACAAAAAGTAAAGAAGAAGAATATATAAAGTTACAGAGCATATACTTAAATGAAAAAGAAAATTTCTTGACTAGGATTCATGAGACAATGGTTAAAATAGGAGAATTAAAAGATGAGATAGAGGTAAATAATGTTATATCACAGTTTAAAGAATATAAATATATCAGTTGGCCCACTCTTTGCCCGTATCAAAATTCCTCCCGCCGCTCCCCGCCTGTCTTGTAGACTTGGGTCAGTCTACATCCGTTGGTCGACGTGTACACAGCGTTCCAAGTTTATTTTAGTTTTGTTTTCGGTCCGACGCATAGGGTGAACCAAAAATAGTGTTTTAGTTGTTTTGTTCGAATTGTGAATAAAATGTCTACTGGAAATATTTGTGCAGTGGATGGTTGTGAAAGTAGAATGACAGACAATATATCGTTCTTTAGGTGCCCAAAAGATGAAGGAAGGTATATCTTTATATAGTATAGGATATTAAGTATATAATAATTAAAGTATTAAACATATTAAGTATATTATAATTATGGAAACCCAATTATGAATAAATTGTTTTTTAAAAAAAAGAAAAGATTTTACTCGAAATATGCACAAAATATTTATTTTTAACAATTAGTTTATTATTTTAGTAGATATATTAGAGTAGTAGTAGATACGTTACTATTATGTTTTGGATTTGCCAGTATTTACCGGTTGGCAAAGTGCATATTAAATTATTTTTTAAGCTATTTGCATTTTTTTTATATAGCATGTTTTGCTTTTTAGATGTTTGTATTTAACTTTAACTACCTACCTGGAAAGTCCAAATTTTATCGTCAGGTAATAAAAATGCGTGCATACCACTTGTTCTGCTATTGACAAGTTTTTTATAGTTTTTACTAAATTTTATGTAACAGTAAATATAACAATTGACGAGCACATGGGAAAAACGATGAGTATCCAGAAATGATAAATGTTCAGGAAAGCGTTTTTTTAATTCAAATTACGCATGGACTTTTATATCGTTTTTCCCCTTTTCAAATGCCTGTTTCTATGTGGCCGTTATCGATATTCCCGTTTATTGAGGTACCAAAAGGTACCCCCCCCCCTTTTTGGTACTTTCATTGTTTTTTCCGTGTGCTCTTCAATTAGTAGTAAGTATTGTAATAAATTATATTTGCATATTTCTTAAGTTATAGTATGTTTTGCTTTTTAGATCAAAAATTGTAGTCATTTCCGGTGAAACAGGAAGTGACCGAAAACAATTGAATACGTCAATCAATCCTAATTTATGTCCTATACTAACATACCAAATCTCGTTTTTCATCTGAAAAAATAAAAAAGTTATAGGGGGTGAGCCACTTTTGAGAAGTACCTGGTATAAAATATGGTATGTCCTCTGGAAATAACGCAAAAAAAACATAAAAAATAAGTTTCTCCAAGAAGGAAATAATAATTCAAAAGTAAAATTTATTTTCTGTCATTTTTTGGATCCCGTCTGTCGAATTCTTCCCTTATTCTTTAGACAAACTTTAGTTATAAAATTTACCCTGTATATATCAATTAATATAGCCACCTATATTCGTCCTGTTTATATCCATTAATATAATATATTTTGTATACTTGGTTTTAAAAAGAACACTACTATTAAAAAACTTCCAATTAATAATAAAATATGATATGAAGTTTTTATATATTAATATATTTTTGGAAGGATTTTGTACAAGAGAGCAAAATAAAAGAGGCATACATAAAAAACTGGGAAACAGCGGAAACTGAACTAAATGATTTTACAATGAAAGAAAAAGAAGAACAAATAAATCACAAAATAAAAGCTACACAACAAAACTTTGCTAAAGAAAGTAGAGTTCATCAAGAAGTTAGGAATATGTTTAATGAAATTGAAATGGTAAATTATAAATTGAATTCAAATTAATTGAATTGAAATATAGCAGAAATAATAAAACAATGTTATTTTAAAATGGCACACTTACTTTTGCAATTTCAGGACTTGCAAAACGAAATTAAACAATGGAAAATAAGATATGAACATGATTTACAAATAATGGAAGAAAAAATAAAGATTCTGAAGGAGAAAAAGGAAGCCCAACAGGAGAAAACAGCAGAAATGATAAAAAAGGTTTCATGAAAGTCTAAAATAAAATTTTTAAAAATTAAACAAAAGACAAAGTCTCAAATTCACGCTATTCTCTAGTATATTATGTATTTATTTTAAAAGTATCTAGTTTTGTTATCTAGTTAAAAATTATAGAATATTCTTCATATTATTTTTATAAAAGAAATGTTCGATATTTTTTAATAAAAATTTATGATCTGTTTAATATGATTTCACATTGGATTTACCAAGCATTTCTAAACGTTAGTTTTTTTTCTTTTAGTATTTTATTAGGCAGAAGGCCATTGATGATTACAATGAACATAAAATCCAACAAGAAATGGAACGCCAAGAGAAAGAAAGAAAAGATAGGGCTGCAACAAAAATTCAGGCCTGGTGGAGGGGTATTATGGTTAGAAAAGGTTTTGGAAAATATAAAAAGAAAAAAGACAAAAAAGGAAAGAAGAAAGCTAATGATAAGAAAAAGTAATATTACTATTTTTTTTTCTATGTTGAGGTTTAAATATATTGTTTTATTCATAAATAACCCATTATACTACCTTATTTAAAAATAAAATGAAGAACACATGACTGTTAAATGAGAAAAATCATGTATTTACTATTTTTTCAAAGTATCTATTTACAAATAAAATCATTTTACACTTACATTCTACAATTTCCAAAGTGTTTTATAATCTTTTATAACTTCTTCAGCTGAAGAGTGCTTATGGAACATAAAGAAGCCTTGAATTTGAGCAGGACTCACGTTTCTCTTTTCACTAAACACTTTCTCTGCAAACTCTTCAGAGGATTTGTCCACATTTTCACCTGGATAAAACCGCAAGAACATTTGTCGAATCTGTGATTTTGAACACCAACCGATGTATTCTTTTAAGTCAACTCTACCAGGTCTCACAAGGGCTGGATCTAACCTATAATAATACAAAATAATTATATATAAAAATATATTTTAAATGGTTTAAACAAACACTCACCTCTCTATATAATTGGTTGTCATAAAAACTATTCTAGCTTCAGTACTGGCAACCCCATCTAAACAGTTCAACAATCCACTAAAAGTGACCCTATTCAAACCTTGATAGGCAGCTTTTTGTTGTTCGGAATCTTCACGAGACACAAAGGCAGCATCAATGTCTTCTAAGAGAATAATACTTTGTTGGGGAGCCACACTAAGTAAATGGTTGAGTCTGTCATCTGATAAACCTCTTTCGGAGAGGTTTAGGACACATATTCCAAAGTCCAGTTCACCTGCCAAGGCTGTAATGTATGACGATTTGCCGCAACCGGGAGGTCCATATAGTAAGTATCCTAAAAATATTATTTATTCATACCATAAAAAAATAGAAATTAAATTAGTACCTCTTCTATATGGTATGCCCCTCTCTGTATACCATGAGGGATTGTTTATAAATTCTCTACAGTCAGTTAATACTCTTTCACTTATGCCTGAATCTAATACAACCGAAGATATAGGTCTTTTTTTCCTGGGATGTCCAAAAGGTCTCCATTCACTACCTATTGCAGTGTACATTATAGTCTTTCCTTCGTGTTGCTTTAGAGCCATCTGTCTAGCTAACAAAAATTTAGATTAGATTAACAATGAAAGAATAAAGATTTACAAAAAAAACTTTTTTTTACTTTAAAATAAAAATTACATATTCTAACAAGACAATACACCTCACCTTCCTCTAGAATCCTAAAATACAGAGCTTTATCCCTTCCAAAAGCTGTTAATTGTACAGTTTCCCACGGAACTCCCATATGAAGATCTAAAGTATGCTGTTCCCTCGTTCTTTCAACTCTGATCCACGTAGATCCATACCTACAAATAATACCACCAATAAACCTAATAGTTCAAATATTAAAGGGTCTATTTACTTAAAAAAATGCGTGCCTATACTAGGAATAAACTCGTATTTAGTCTTGATATATCCGCTATCCTTCTGTTCGAAACTGGTTTCAACACTGAGATGTTGGGTTTGTCGGGCCCCTTTAGTCGTCATCCATTGCAATAGCCACTGATACGACTTATCACGGCAGGGTACTTCCAAGGTAATCATGTAATGCCTTCGGAAAAGGATTAATGAGGTTTGATAGCCTTTTCTCATTAGGGCAGCCCCTGCTCCTAGGCCAAAAAGACCGAAACCGGCCCCAAAATATGGATTATCGGACAAAGAACTTATGTAGTCTATTAAAGACATCGTGGATAGTTAGGAATATAAACTTATTAAACTATATTCTATATGTATTATATAAAACTGATCAAAAACAAGAAAATATAACCTAAAAGTAGATAGATAGACATCAGATTAATTTTAATCTATGGTCTATGGTCACTACTAGAGATGGGAGATATTATTAGGAATGAGGATTAAATTGAAAACATTTTAAAGTTTTGTCAGGATTTGATTAAAAATAAAATTAATTTGGATTTCTATTAAAAAATTGTATGGTTTCTTTTAATAATACATAAACAACCAAACCACGTAGTGTATATTATGTTGTAATACAAACATTGTAATATTAAAGCATTTGAAATTTAGATTAAGATTTTTTTTTGTTTAATATCATTTATTCAGTTAAATATTTAGTAATTAAAAACTAGCTAACTAATTCATTGAACAGTTTACAAAGTAAAAATACAGATCATGAACACTGACATTTTAAAAAATAAATAAAATTATATTTATTGTAATATTTTGAGCTAGGGAGTGATTAGCATATTAATTACCGAAGACAGATATAATGACTTCGGCTGTTTAGATCGAAAATAAAGATATGTCACCTCGTACCACCATAAATAGCATATGTTGTGAGAGAGTTCCCCCTATTTTTTAGGCCATGGGTACGTCACACTCACATGGGGGTAGCACGCGCTATAATGAGCACCATATCGACTTCGAAATATAATATTAAGAATAAAAGATTCTTTGGTTTGTGATAGAGCATGCGGGATTCCCACGATAGATCTCCCACTGAAATATTTTGAAGAAAAATATAAGACAGATCAAAAGAAAAATATTTATTATGATATTAATTAATTTATAGTTTATTGTATTAATATACTATTTGAGATATTTCTATAAGACAATGTAAATTCCATTGTTCAAAAAAAAAACAGGATATATTAAGCTTCGAACAATAGTACGATTATCAATGGGTTAGTTTTAATGTGGAAAAAATTATTCTTTCTGTGTAAATGCAAAACAATAAAAAAATAATTATATGATGAACTGGTTTTCTGTTCTATTTCATTTCTGAAAGTTATTACTAGGTCGAGAATGATAGAGGTCATTGGGTTTCACTTTTTCTGATTTTTGGTTTGTTTTTTAGCAATTTTTCTTAATTTCTGAAACATTTTATTATATTTTGATCAGACTTGATTATATTTCTAATAAAGCTAAAAAATAGATTTACAATGAAAATACGTAAATTCCTACAAATGTGCAAATAAAAGACTACTTGCGAATTTACAGTCTTATTAAAAAATCGTCATCATATTGTGAAGACCCACGCACGCAGAAAAGAAAATGGAATTTGTAGATTTTTATTTTGCAACATCTATTCCTCAGAGTAACGAAGTAATATAGAATTTATTTATTCATCAATATTGTGGTGGCTCAGCTTAAATATGATGACATGACGATGGAAGATAAAATTAAGAAAATAAACCTACAAAACATCAGAAACTACAGAAATGAAATAAGCAGTTGTAGAATGTGTTCCCCTTTCTTCTTCTGATAAAATCTGTAAATTGGGTTAAATCTTAGTCTTTTAGCTTAAAAATGGCGTCCTAAAAAGCATATTCTACATTACTTTTTATTTTGCCCCCCCCTAAAATAATTTCCTGCATCCGCCCCTAAAAGGGTGTGTGTGGCCGAGACAGAGAACCACAATATCTAGATCGGAGATTTTTTGCACGTCATTGTTTTACAACGAGATCTATTGATTAAACATATTTTCAATATGGCGGCACTTCCGGAAATACCGGAAGTTGACAGCAACTTTCTTATTTTAAATAGGTGCCCCCATTTTTTAATACATACTTAAATTCTCTGTAAAATTCTATGAATATTGATGTTAAACACTGTATATCTGACATTAACCGTTTTTGAGAAAAAAAAAATATTTAAAATTTTTGGACGAAAAAAACTACCTGTCAAAAAAATTTGTATAGCCTAAAAGTCAAATTTAATGATTACCACAGCCACTGTGACATAAAGAGAAGACATGTGGCTATCTATTTCAAAAATTAAATTGTTCGAATGTCATATAATAATGGTGGTAGCTGTCAAGGAAATGAGTGATTAAAAAATTATCATAAATAATTTTTTTTCAAATGGAAATCCATTTTTTTTATTTCACTAATGAAACGGTTTCTCAATTCATTACTTGTTAACTATACATGTTCCTATACCTAAAATAAATCGTTTTTAAGTTATTTAAGATTTAGTTTGAAAACGTATATTTTTATTATTTTTCTTCATTTCATCTAGCTTCCTTTGACATTAAGTGTCAAACAATTTATTTCCATCTGTCAGAAAACGAATTATTCGAATTTCCTATAGTATAAATACTGCCTGCTTAAGAATTCAAAAGGTGTATTTATAAAAAGTTATCTCGTATTTTTGCTCTTTATTGATATCTAATTTGATATTATTCATAATATTCCGTATGATCGAAAAAAATACAGCGCAAAGTTGGCCCGAAAACGATTCTGCTTTTTGAACAAAGCGTTATAATATGACATGGCCAGATCTATTATTTTACATCACTTGACGTTTAAAGTCATAGGCTACTGGTTAAAATCAAGAAAAATATACGCTTTAAAACTAAATCAAGCCTTTTCACTAGCGAAATAAAAAAAGTGGGTTTCCATTTCAAAAAAATTATTTATAATAATTTTTAA
The DNA here is from genome assembly GCF_002938485.1 of Sitophilus oryzae. NCBI lineage: Eukaryota > Metazoa > Arthropoda > Insecta > Coleoptera > Curculionidae > Sitophilus > Sitophilus oryzae. Next base: position 2,302,049 of record NW_022146424.1, read on the forward strand.
TCGCTCATTTCTATGACAGCTGCGGCCATTATTATATGACATTCGAACAATTTAATTTTTGAAATAGATAGCCAAATGTTTTCTCTTTATGGCACAGTGGCTGTGGTAATCATTAAATTTGAGGTTTAGGCTATACACATATTTTTGACAGGAAGTTTTTTCATACAAAAATTTTAAATATTTTTTTTTCTCAAAAACGGTCAATGCTAGATACACAGGGTTATTCACCACATACGACACGGAGTATTGTAGCTAAACGATGAGATTTTTACAAATTGTAAGTTTGGGGTTCGTTGAAGGACTATTAGAGCTACAATTTAAAAATATTTTTACAAGATACAGAGTGTCCCAAATAAATAAAAAATATTAAAGTTGTATTTTTTTAAATGGAATACCCTGTATATTATTACATTTTTAGTTTCTACGATTAAAATAAAGGTAAATTTGATTAAGGTTTATTATACTTAAACCTTACCGTTTTTGAAATATTTTCAATTTTCTGAAATTGCAGTAAAAATTTTAAAGCTTCATTTCTCCAAGGGTATCAAAGGTTTAATACTAAATATTTAATGAAGTTTATTTATTGATCAGTTATTATGTTGCAATAGTAAAAATAATACTACCTTATACAGAGTGTCTAAAAATTTATTTTAAATAATTATTAGCTTCAAACGGCAATAACTTCTTTAATTTAAATGGAATGCCCTGTATATTTTAGGAGAATCAGATGCACAATTAAATTGTCTATCAAATTGTATTATACCGTTTTTTACCTATCCCTTCAAGTTTTCGTAGAAAATGCATTTTCTTATAATTTAGACCTCCTTTATCAATATATCTATGGAATATTGACATTTTAGATTGTTTTTAAAGCAACAAATGTACAAAATGTACAGACTAGTAATATTATCGTTTTTAGCAAAACGATAATATTACTAACCATTAACATAAAAAGAAAAACTATTTAAATCTTTATAAAAGAGTATACCATTAATTAAATATAACACCATTATTTCCGCCCATATCCTAATTAATTACATACTTAATTGTGTTCGTTAATAAATTATTATAAATAAATGTGGATTTGAGTCAGAAATCAATATAATAATAACTTATCAAATTAAAGTCTCTGTTGTTATAAATAAGCATTTATTAAAAAATGAAATATCATTTTTAAGGTGTTACTTTTTATCACACTGTCTAATGCCCATACAAAATCCAGTTTTTTAGTATTTGGAGCAATTATTATTAATCAACGCAAACAGTCAGTTAATGTAGTTTGAATACTGGAATCACAGCTGGAATCATATTAATTGATCCTCTTTAACAAATATTTAAACAGTTTTTTTTTATTTTTTAATGAAATAAACGAATTATATCTACAATATTAGTATCTGTACTCTTTAAAAATTTGGTACATATTTAAAAATAATCTAAAATGTCAATAGTCCATGGGTATATTGATAAATAAGTTCTAAATTACAAGAAAATGCATTTTCTACGGAAACTTAAAGAGATAGGTAAAAAATGGTATAATATAATTTGATATACAATTACATTGTGCATCTGATTATCGTAAAATATACAGGGTGTTCCATTTAAATTAAACAAGTTATTGCCGTTTGAAGCTAATAATTATTTAAAATAAATTTTTAGACACTCTGTATAAGGTAGTATTATTTTTATTATTGCAACATAATAACTGATCTGTAAATAAACTTCAGTAAATATTTAGTATTAAAACTTTGATACCCTTGGAGAAATGAAGCCTTAAAATTTTTACTGCAATTTCAAAAGTGAAAATATTTCAAAAACAGTAAGGTTTAAGTGTAATAAATCCTTAATCAAATTTACTCTTTTATTTTAATCGTAGAAACTAAATACGTAATAATATACAGGGTGTTCCATTTAAAAAAATACAACTTTGATATTTTTTACTTATTTGGGACACTCTGTATCTTGTAAAATTATTTTTAAATTGTACCCCTAATAGTCCTTCATCGAACCCAAAACTTACAATTTGTAAAAATCTCATCGTTTAGCTACAATACTCCGTGTCGTATGTGGTGAACAACCCTGTAGAGTGTTTAATATTAAGATTCATAAAATTTTACAGAGAATTTAAGTACATAATAAAAAATGGGGACACCCATTTAAAATAAGAAAGTTGCTGTCAACTTCCGGTATTTCCGGAAGTGCCGCCATATTGAAAATATTTTTAATCGATAGATCACATTATGAAACTATGATGTGCAAAAAATCTCTGAACTAGCTGTTGTAGTTCTCTAGAAACTTCTAATGCACGCTCAGCCTGGGACACCCTGTATAGCACTGTAATCACAAAACTTCAATATATTTCCGTATTGTAACGGAATTTTAAATTATGTCTTTATTTTCGAGAAAATTTAATCCAAACATAAGGAATATTTTGTTGGTGATTAACCATCGAAATCTTAAAAATAAAGAAGTTGTCTAAAAATGTGTCTCAACCAAGTCTCTCTCACAAGTCTCTTTTTTAATAATGGTTGTCTCAGTTGTGTCTAAAAATACGGATAGAGTATAATCCTTTATCTTTAATTTTCTTCTTCATTTGTGTAAAAATATCTAACCAGTTTTACAAAAAACGTTAAATGCCGAACGCTTAATTTGCTACTTTTTCGGACTAGTGAAACGGACCCATAAGTTTTCTGTGAACTTGCAGCTCTGATGAGAGAGATCTTCATTGTCTCTATGCTATTTACTACTCTGAAATGCGACACGATTGCATGTCCCGCATCGAGGTCCTTCGTTTGTGGAACGGTATGACCGGGCCGACGTATACACACATGACCCCTACGCCATCGCCAATTGAGCGAGTTAAGCTTAATTGAATCTAATGGTCGCTTAATTGAGAGCAATTGGAAGAGAGACGAGCGAGCGAGACCCATCATCCTTTTGTCGTTCCTTGGTTTTCCAGCTAGATTATACGCACTTTGGCCGACCGGCAACAAGTGTCGGAACTAGGCTGGAATGCGAAAAAGAGTAAAAAGCACGTTTATATTAGCGGTCTTTAACGTAGGCCTTTTAAACTCGTTATTATAGTGACAATGAATTATCTTTACTTACCTCAAATGACCAGAGATCTGTTATTATTAGTATTAGTAATAAACGCATGCAAGATCACGACCTAGACTCGCTTTGTTAGTCTTGCCCTTGCAGGGTCATGTCTTTGAGTAAAATCCATCCAATCAAAAACATAGAATGTAAAAAATGCCAAGTCTCGCAATACAATTTTTTAACTATAGAAAGTCGTGAGATCTCGTGTATAACCAAGTCAGTTCATTTTATTTAGTTTCTCTTTAAGCACCTATTCAACAATTTTGTTACAAATAATTAGTATTTAGTATCAATATTAGACATCTTCATTTCTGTAATAATTATAATGACTTGGCAATTGCAGGATATGATATTCTCTGATAATTAAAAAACTTTATTCTTAAGGGCATTGTTTAGATTTACTTAGCCAAAAAAGAAATAGTAGATTATTTTTTTTTAATAACGGTGTCGTGTCTTATAGGTATAATAATATGTGTGAGGTTCTAATTGCGAGGTTCTGAATGAAGCTTTATACTTTTTAGTGTACAGGGTGGGTCAAATTCGACGCTTTTAAATGGAAACACCCTTTTCTATAGGAGATAGACGAAAACTAATATCGGTGTCTGGAGCTCAATTTTCATCAGAAACATGATGTTAAAAACCGCACATCAATATCTGTTACCGTTTCGAAGTTACGGGGTGATTTTTAAAAATGTGCATTTTTAACAAATCGTAACTTTTTTGCCATGGAAAATTTTGTAATTCTATGAAAACATCTCCAAAGCACCTTTTTACGTAGAATTTAATGGTTTAAGTATATATTTTTTTTAAATTAATATTTAAGAGTTATCAACAGAAAAATTGATTATTTATTTGGGACACCCTCTATATTTTTAATTAACTAAAAAGAATTTAGAATTACCTTTCCAAAAATATAGCACACTTGATATTTTGTTATAATCCCCTTCGAAATACAGAATCTTTAAAAGTTCGCCACTTTTAACTAGTAGGCTTTGGACCCCTTATTAATGATATGCCCTTAATGGAACTCGAAAACATATTTTTCCAGCAAGACGACGCACCGCCTCTGAACGCTGATGTTATCAGCAAATTTTTGCAGCCAATTTCAAGAATAATAATTGTATAGCTAACCAAGATCCCAGTCGTTGGCCGTCGAGGCCGCCTGACTTAGTGCCCATGGATCTAATCCTATGGATATATTTGCGGAAGAATAAAGGTTCCTTGTTCTTCCGTATAATCTAGACAAGAATTAGAAATACTTAGCAGTTATGAGAGGGTACCTTTCATCCCCCACTGAGTTAATGAATTCCGCGATGAATGTTCAAAAACGGTTCCGTCTGTCCATAACAGAAGACAGTCGATATGTAGAACACCTGTAGCAATATCTCATGTCTTGGTTTGCTATTTATTTTTATTGTTATTAGATATAGTTTAAATGTGTTGTTGTTGATGTTGGTTAAATATATTTTAAATTGTTATAAAGTTCTGCATCTCTCATAGCAAATATTATTTTCGTTTTAATTGATGCTCACAGCTAGAATTTTTTTGCATTACAGCCGGTGCCGTTCAAACCCTACGTATTTAAAGCGGGCGAATTTTTATATACTCTATATCTCGAAGAGGAATCGAGCAAAATATCAAGTGTGTTATATTTTTGGAAAGATAATTTTAAATTATTTTCAATAAATTAAAAATACACAGGGTGTCCTATATAAAAAATCAAATTTTCTGTTGATAATTCTTAAATTATTAATTTTTTAAAAATTATACTTAAACCATTAAATTCTACGTAAAAATGTGCTTTGGAAATGTTTTCATCAAAATACAAAATTTTCCATAGCAAAAAAGTTACAGCGATTTGTTAAAAATGCATATTTTTGAAAAACACCCCGTAACTCCGAAACGGTAAAGCCCCAATTATAGATTGAAAACGTTGCGGTTCGACGCCCGACGTTACGGTCGGTGAAAAGTTCGTTTATACGCAGGATGTTTTGTTGATTATAAATTTTTCGGTTGTTGTTGCGGTTGACGTTTTACGTCCAAAAGTTAACCAACTTTTAACTTCGACAGGAACGTTGACCTTGAAACGTTAGTAATAGCCAATAAAATGACTTTTTAGCGCCTCTATTTAAAAAATAATGCGGTGGCGGCGATTCGAGCGATCATAACATAACCTCACAATTGTTTCAGTTTCTTTTTTTGAAAGTAGGTATGAATTTTCGAAATTTTCTTTAGAAAATGCAGGAAAAAGGTGATTTATATTAAAATTTAGTACTTTGTAGGTGTTTCTATTTTGTTATTGGTGCCTATTGTTGTGAACTGTGAAAATGGAGGTCTTGGAAGACACTAGAGTTGGTATGTATACTAAACAATGTGTAACTATTATCAGACATTCGAGTCCACTTAAAAAATTCTTCGGGGTCCTTCTTTTTAATGTTTTTAAAATAATTAAAAGAATTTTCTCGTGATAGATTTACAGGGCGAATGCTCCACCTCCTGGGTCTCCGTTCTTTCTGATTCTGGCTGAGCTTCAGTGCCAAACAACACAATAACAGGGCTAAAACTCCAACCGATATCTCAATCATCGTGTACATCCATTTTTTTTAAAGCCAAGAAAAAAAAATTTTTTTAATTTTGCTAACTAAATACTACCTAATTATTGAATAATAATAATTTTGTAAATTCTTCAATGACATTCATTGATTGAATAAATAAGGTTAGGTTGAAAATGTTAACTAAAACGTTTTATATCTATAACTAACAACAAATTACCGTCGTTATCGTTCAACGTCAACCGCAACGTCGAACCGCACCGTTTTCAATCTATAATTGGGGCTTAACAGATATCGATATGCGGTTTTCACCATCATGTTTTTGACAAAAATTGAGCTCCAGACACCGATGTCATTTTTTGTCTATCTCCTATAGAAAAGGGTGTTTCCATTTAAAAGCGTCGAATTTGACCCACCCTGTACAATCGCTCACAATATTTAAAAAACACGATTAAAATTAATAAATTTCGTAGCAACAGCTTTCGGTACTCAGTTGTATCGTTGTATCCATAGAGAAAGCCGTATTTGGCTTATAATTAATTTAGCTTATAAAACAATCAACTTTTGATTTTTAACAATTTCTTTTGACGGATGATAATGAAAGCCGAAAATGACAAATTCCTCGCAAATGTTGAAGTATAATTAGTGGAAATGTTGAAAGTTTTGTTAACTTTTTCTTCTAATTAAAAATATCTACCACTAACCACTAATTTTGGCGTTCTAAATGCACATTGTAATTAAAAAAACAAACTTCTACGCTAATTGAAACCATTAATTAGGAAAAATCTATTTTTCTAACGATTATTTCTATTTCCTAAAAAATTCAATGTTTTACCAAAAAATACTTGATGAAGTTTACGAAAAATAGGATATTTTATGTTTTTGATCCATTATTTCGTGATAAAATATAAAACATTGTAAAAGTTTCATATATTTTTTGAAGTTGACACTTCTTTCAATAACTTTCACGCGAGTCGATTAAATGAAAAATTATATCAGACCTTCTTTGAAGACCGTTCAATTTCCAACAAGAATATGTATTGATTTTTACAATACGCTGATGTGCTGGAACGCAATAAAATTCAAAAAAAAAGTTGTTTCCCCGTGTAATTTAAATGGGAATTACAGACCAAATGAATATAGACCAACCAAACGCTACACCTCCAATATCCATTTGGTAGTATTTGATATACTTGCTCTATTGCAGTTCCTCTATTATAAACCTGCTACTTTCTTAACTACTTCCCTGCCTCTTTTTTCACACAGAGGTACTGTTTAAGCAACATTATTGAAAATAACAAAATGAATTATTTAATAAGTTAATTATACAGGGTGAGTCTTAAATAAGTGCAAATATTTTCAGGGCTGGTAGATTTCGATAAAAGAAACATATTTTCTCTTTACGATTTTTCAGATAAGTCCAAAATAACCCAGTTATTTAAGTTTAAAATTTTTTAAAAAAAATTGATTCTTTTTCAAAAAATTTTGAGTCACCGGATTTTTTCTGTATTTGCATCCCTTTTATTGCCGTAACCATAGAGTAAAGCCGTAACAATGGTAATATCAGAGATTAAGAAATTATATATATATATATATATATATATATATATATATATATATATATATATATATATATATATATATATATATATATATATATATATATATATATATATATATATATATATATAAATTCGGGTCAGAACGTCCTACGACGTTGTCCGATGCCTAACTTCCACCTTGTGCGATTTTCCCATTGATCTTCGGTCAGATTTTTCTCGCTCATCGGCCTTCTTATTCCTTCCATCCATGTTTTCTTGGGACGTCCTCTCTTTCGTTTACCAGGTGGTATCCAATGAATGACTTGTTTTAGAATTCTTTCATTGTGTATTCCCTGAACGTGGCCGTACCATATTAATTGTTTTTGTTCTATATCATTTACTATTGTTCCCTCGTCTAATGTCTTCATTTCTGATCTTATCCCTCCGTAAAATTTTATTCATTGCTCTTCTAATCGCGTCCATTTCTGTTGTCTCTAATTTCCTTCAGTGAGTCGCCATGTTTCACATCCATAGATTTCTATGCTCGATGACTAATGTTTCAATATATATTATATTTCCAGTTTTTTGTAATTTCAGTGCTCCATAAATGCCATTTATGCTCTGATAACTCTTCGTAGCCTGTATTACTCTGTTGTTTAAGTTCTCTATCGTCCGTTCCATAGAGGCGACTGTAATATCGATCCCAAATTCCTGTAGTTATTGGGATCATGCCTTGAGCCCTTCCATATATTGTCTAGATATAAGATTTTCTGTGTTCAGCTCCAATTGGAAGGTATTTAAGCACTGGTTTTCTGTCTTTACAGTTTTTTGCTTCCATTTAGCATGGAGTTCCGCATATACTCCCTCTGGGCCACATGCTCTTCCATTCTTTAAAGACATTATAGCGGTCTTTATTTTGTTGGTATCCACGTAGATTTCCTCTCCTTCAATGTTTATTTCTGGCTGTGGCGGTTCTTGATACTCAGGTCTGTTCTCTGACAAGAATTTGGAATAATATTTTACCCATTCTTTGTTGGTTACTATTTCTATAGGGGCTGACTCCTGTTTTTCAGTTGTTGTTTTTATAAATCTCCATACTTCCGTATTCCTTCTTCCGCCTATATACGTATTAATTTCTTTGCATTTGTCATCCCACACTTTATTCTTTTCTTCTTTTACCATTCTCCTCACCTCATTTTTCTTGTCATTATAAGTGCGCTTGTCTAGTTCAGATTTCGAATTTAGCCATTTCAAATACAGTATCTTTTTTTCCTCTACAAGTTTTTCAAGTTCATCAGTCCACCACAACTTTCTGCTCTTTCGTCTCGCTTTTATTCCTAATGCTTCCTCTGCGGCTCCATGAATATATATATAGATTAAGAAATTATACCGTGGGAAATTTTGCGGTGAACAAGTAGTTCTAAAAAGTTTTCGAAAAATATACAGGAAAATTTAAAACAAAATTCACGATTTTCAACATCTTTTTTTAGCGAAAAAAAAATCATAGACGTGTTCCTGGGGTCGAAATATACCACCTCTGAAAATATTTGCACTTATTTAACACTCACCCTGTATAAGATGTAAAAGATTTTAGAGAGCAGCTAACAAATTACTTAAGATGCTAAAAAATAAAAATCAGCTTAATAATATTTCCTCATTAATAAAAAGTAAATTTTGGTTTTTATTTTTAACACTTACATTTGATATTAAATGAAGTCATAAGTAGAAAATATAAATCGTCTTTTTCTCTACGTTTTATTACTAAACAGTAATTGGTTACATCCTAATTAAACGACTACTTACTAAAAATACATTCTATTCAACCACCTTGTCAACTTTGTGTGGGTATGATATTTATAGTCATATTAAGTGTTGGTATTCAATAATATCTGTATTATAATATTCCCTTATTATATTTTTATGTATTTTATTTTAATATCAACTGTTCAAAAACATAAATGTATGTTCAAAAAAATACTTCTCTTAATCATAATTGATAGATGTTTTTAGAACTCAATAATAGTAAATAATTCCAACTAGATCTGAGCTATTCGTCTGAAAATGTGTCGCATGTATTTTTTTAGAACTGTATGCTGCAAGGTCATTTTCATTAAAAAATTTACCGGTATTTCCTTCATAGAAGAATGATGAAAAATGGTAGAAAAAGTAGGCAGTTATTACTTTTGTGTTTGGAATAGATGCAATTAAAAATAATAGAGTTGAACTAACTCTATTTTGTTTTCATAAATTAAAATCAGAAATTTCTCAACTCCTAAAATATCCACATAAAAATCATAGTAAACAATAAGAGCTTGTCCCTGTCATTCTCTCTATACAAGGTGCTACAAATTCGAGGTACGAGCATTGGTATGTCGGAAACCGTAATAGATACGAAGATAGTTAAATTGGGGCAAAGTAGCGTCTGGGGATGGTTCACCAACATGCTATCAAAAAAGTTTTAAGAATTTCAAGGATTGCTGACTTTTTTGGAAAAAACGGATTTTTTTGAAAATTAATTTTATTTTTTCCTGACGTTACATTTTAGAAAATCAAAAAACTTTATTATATATTTAACCACGTTCAATTTAATCAATATCTATTACAGTTATGGAGATACCAATGATCGTACCCCGAATTTGTAGCACCCTGTATAGAAAAAACTCCAATCATACGTTTCATAATTAAGATTTTCGTCATGAAAAACTGCAATAAAAATGCAAAAATCTTGAAATTTTTTGATTCATAAACTTGTCATTATTGAATTTCTCGTTCAATCTCTTTCGAATTTGCATATCAGAAATATTCTCAAAAAGTTATGATAATAAAGACTATCTTAACATTGGTGCATCACTAGAACTAAACAAGCGGCAATAAAGCTGTATAGTGGGTTTACCGAGGAGTCTACTAACAGGACATTACAAGATAAATATGCATCTAAAGCATTGGCGTAACTACAGGGGGGCCGAGCCCCCCCCCCCCAAGTACTGCTGGGCACCCACCAGAGAAATACTGAATTATGACTCTTGGCTACGTATTCATTTTTATTTGCTTGTGATGCAGTAAAAATGACGTTTTCTAGTTTTGTTTAGTTAATATTATTTTGTTGTGTTCAAAAAATGTGTTTTTTTTATTTTTTTTAGAAATTTTGTAGGTATTTCAGTAATCTACGGGAACACGGTTTGATAACCAAGTCTATGAAATTTATTGATAGAGAAATTCATGTAAACGTTTTAAGCTTGATTTTCATGCATCCGTTGTCCGACGATACGTTGATACGATATTAATTTCATTAGTTGTATTTAAAGGGTTTAATTGGTTAAAATCAAGCTTTATTCAAAAAATGTGTTTTTTAAAATTATTTTTCACTTAAAAAAAACAAAAGCCCTAGGCTCCCCTGGTATCAACCCCCAATATTTGACAATAAGTTTCATAAAAAGCTTAAAAAAATTAACAAATTTTTCCCTGTTGTTCATGTGAAAATTGATTGAAGATAACATACCGTGATCGAAAAAAAAACGGCGTCCATTTGGTTTGGAAATGACGATCAATGTCATTCCCTTTATAATTTTATATATTTACTAGCGTGTACCAGCGACTTCGTTCACGTCGAATTAATCATTTGTAATGGTGATAATAAAGCAAAGCAAGAATTTCCATTAACATACAAACTGGATCAAATTTTCTCACATTTATGTCAGCATGAGAAAAACAATATGGCGATATTATTATATAACTTGGTAATATTTGAGGGGTAGTTTCATCTCGTTGGAATTTGACTTTCGAAAAATCCGTTTGCCAAAAATAAGCTTTTTACGTCAAGCAGTTTAAGCAGAATCGTGGTTAAGAATTTACCCAACTTTTTGGAACACCCTGTATGATTTTTTTTATTTCAAAATATGTAAAAAAACCAAATAAATTATGCTTGTCCAAGCGTTTTCCCGAAAGACTAACCGTTTTTTAAATAACAAATATTGTAATATTTGAGGGACGTTTTCACCCTCTTGGAATTTAAGATTCGAGAATCCCCTCCTTATAGAACCTCTACACCCCACAGTCAATCCGTTTGCCAAAAATCAGCTTTAAACGTAAAGCAGTTTAAGCAGAATCGTGATTATTCAATGGTCATCTTTTATGAAACATCCTGTATAAATTTATAAAAAACTTAAAATATGTAAAACAACAAAATAAAATATGCGTGTTTAAGAGTTTTTCCGAAAAACTCACCGGTTTTTAAATAAAAAATATTTTAATATTTGAGGGATAGTTTCACCCCCTTAGAATTCGAGTTTCGAAAAATCCCTTCTTATCGAACCTCCACACGCTAAAGTCAATCTGTTTTCCAAAAATCAGTGTTTTACGTCAAGCGCTTTAAGCAGGGTCGTGATTAATCAATGACCAGATTTTTTGAAACACCCTGTATGCATTTTTAAAAAATCTTAAAATATGTAAAAAACAAAATAAAATATACGTCTTTAAGCGTTTTTTTTGGAAACTTGACCGTTTTTTAAATAAAAAATGTTGTAATATTTGAGGGGTGGTTTCACCCTTTTGGAACTGGAATTTCGAAAAATCCCTTCTTATCGAACCTCTACATCCTAGAGTCAACCTGTATGCCAAAATTGAGCTTCTTACGGTGAGTGGTTTGAGCAGGATCGTGATTAATCAGTATGTCAGTCACTTAAGGATTTTATATATTAGTATACATTTCATAACCATCGCCAAAGCCGTTTTTTTTATCATATTGTACCGTATGATCGAAAAAAAAACGGCGTCCAGTTGGCTTGGAAATGACGATCGATGACATTTCCCATATAATTTTACATATAAAATGACAGCGATCTTCATTTCATAGCCATCGTTGACGCCGTTTTTATTCGATCATACGGTACAACTTTACATACAGGAATGCTGATTGATTTCAAGGTTATTTGAGGCGTTTAAATGTTTTTCTTTTTCTAACAAATACACCTCCTGCACTGGATAATCACTAAACACAAAACACATCGCACCATTTTCAAGGCTGAATTAATAAAATCCAGGAATTATTAGTTCCAACGCAGATATTAGCTCACAATCACTATACAACGTAGTACAATTCTGATCTAAGATATTTGGTAAACAACCAAAAGGCACTAAACTGGGATACTGGAGCACAACCCTACGGAATAGAGTCCCCTTGAATTATTGGATCCAGTGGAGATACAAGAACACAATCGCTATACAATGTAGCACAATAGTGATTTGAAGATTTTTGTTAAAACAACCAACATTTTGTAAGGCACTAAACTGGGACACTGGGGCACAACCCTACGGAATAAAGGCCTAAATTTGACTGGATGCTGAACGGTTAAGCGTGGTAAAATGTTTTAATAGCAACAATTGAACAATATTGAGCTGAATTGCATTAAAGAATCTGGCCAGTTAAACTAATATAGCTAATAGCTGCACTAATAGTCATTGTCGCTAATAGGGAAAAATTGAGTAAATTGATAAATTCAGTTATATTGAGCCGAATGCGTGCTTGTGCGGCCCCGTCGCCATTTCGAGCCTTTATTGTTTATGAATGGTTTTAATTGACATAGTGTATCTCTTAATTTTCTTTAATTCTCACAGTTTATGAATATGGTTTGGGGGTGCAACAAGACAACGCTCAAACGCTCGCCGTTCAACAACGATTATCGCATAGCCTACAATCGGTATTTTTAAATAATTTAGTGTTTAGTGATTACAGTGCTTCTTAAAAATGAGTGTTTAGTGTCTAATTGGATTAAGTCCTGATATCTAGAGATATAATGAGGTTCATTTCAAATAGCCAGTATTACGTCATATTTTTTTTATTTTTTCTACCGTATGATCGAATAAAAACGGCGTCAGCGATGAGTATGAAATGAAGATCGCTGTCATTTGTAAAATTATATGGGAAATGTCATCGATCGTCATTTCATAGACATCGCTGACGCCGTTTTTATTCGATCATACGGTACCTACTTAACAACAATTATTTTAGAAAAAAAATATTATGCAAACGTTATCTGTAGTATTTTTTATTTACAAGAATGTAACAAATATACATTGTGTATAGTGCGTGTGATGTGATATAACCTTAAATTACATTAAACTGTCCATGTCTAGTTGTAACAAGCGACCATAACCAGCAGGATGATTATTTCCGCTAAAGAATATTTAAACAAGCTGACTCTGGACTTAATTCATATCCATCAAGGTAACTATAAATAAATATATTGATCTGAATCTTATTTAACCAGTTTAATTATTGTAGAATATAGGTCTCTATTTATAATAATCGTAATCAAGTAATTGCTAATTTCTTTAGTAACACTAATTTTAATGAATATTTAAATAGATATTAAAATTAATTTTGTCGTTAATATTTTTATTGTACCGGGTGCGTCTCAAAAGTGGCTCACCCCCGTTAACTTTTTTATTTTTTCAGATAAAAAAACGAGATTAGGTATGTTAGTATATGACATAAACTAGGATTAATTGACTTACTCAATGGTTTGAGCTCACTTCCTGTTTCACCGGAAATGACTATAACTTTTGATTTTTAAATAGCACCCTCGATATTTTTTTACTTTATTCGATAGAAATTGACACTCTGAATAGAATGACATATCATATGTCAACTTTTGACATTTTGGCTTAAAACAAAATTGTATTTTAAATTTCAATCTAGAGTGCCACAAGCTCTGATTAGATAGCCTGAAGTAGTCTCGAATCGCACGTTTTTTAAACAGGTTATACCAAAAATCGTATTTAGAATGAATTATTGTTTCATGGGAACGAGAACAATGGTATTTGAAATTTATTCAGCACTAAATGACAATAAAAGTAGTAAGTTTAGAAAGACACAGTGAAAAATGCTTTGAAATTTAACGCGTCCCTAGTGGATTTTAATTTGTTTGAAAATAAATGATTCTGCATTTAAGATTTTTCAAAGTGATTATACGGTAAATTTAAAACTTACAAAAAATGGAAACATTTTTTTACAAAACTAATCATCAAAGACAAACAAACGATTTCAATTTTTTTGAAAAATTGGAATTAACTTATTTTGAAAAACTTGGAATTAATATATTTTAAAAAATTTTTTACAGTATGTCTCCGAATTCTCTTTACAAGAGGAAACACTTTTTTATTATTGACATTTTGAGAAAAATGTATTATTCATAAAAAATGTTGCTTGTTCTAAAATGGTTGATCCCGTTAAAAAATATAGAAATTGACACTCTGAATAGAATGACATATCATATGTCAACTTTTGACATTTTGAGTGCCATGGCTGTGTTAAAAACACTAATTTTTAATCAAGAAGCCTTGGAAAGAGATATTTAATCGTCTAATGTTTTTAGTGTCTTGTCCTGGCCGGTTAAAAGATGCCCAAATCGTATTTTTAATCATATCTCAAGCATAGCTCCAACAGGTATGGTAGGCTAAGATCGACAAAAAAAAAAGGTTTTTTAATTTCTTTCAAAATGAGTTGTTTGGGTCATAAATGACCTAAATACAAAATATTTTCATGGTGTCTGTCTGTCTGTTTGTCTGTCCGTCTGTAACACGATAACTCAAAAACCGCTAAACCGATTTTAACCAAATTTTGACACAAAAATACTGTGACACCCGAGAATCTGGCCATTAGTAGTTTAAGCAAAATAGATTTGACATTGCTATTGAAGAGCTGGACTTTAGCTTTTTTGCTATATATAGAGGAGTTCCACACAGGTGTAAGCATGCCAAAAGCTCTTTGTGCCTTCAAAATCCTTTCCTCTATATATTTCTCTGTGCCCCCATCGCTGTGAACCATACTTCCCAGGTACTGAAATTCATCAACTCTTTCGATGGCTCGGTTGGAGAGGTATAGATCTTGATTGTTGGGAGTATTTGACCTCATTTCTTTGGTTTTCGCCACGTTGATTTGAAGACCGACATTATTAGCTTCCTCTTGGAGTCTAAGAAGTTTTTGAGACATATCCGAATGTGAATGGGAAAAGATGCATAGATCGTCTGCGTAATCCAGGTCTTCTAGCCTGCTTAAGAGTCCCCATTGTATCCCAAGTGGTTCTTTAAATGCTCTATTTAGTGCTACATCCAGAACGATGTTAAAGAGTAGCGGCGAAAGTATACAGCCCTGTTTTACACCTACTGCAATAGAAATTTTCTCCCCCACTTGACCTTTATGTAATACACAGCTTGTAGTATCATGATAAAACATTTTAATCATGCGGATTATTTTTTCGGGTATTCCTTTTTCTCTCAAAGCTTTCCAGATGGCTATGTGTTTTATAGTATCGAATGCTCTTTGAAAATCCACGAACACCATGTATAATGGCGATCTGAACTCTTGAGATTGCTCTATTATTATTCCGAGAGTATTAATTTGGTCGATACATGATCTTTGAGGCCTAAAGCCTGCTTGTTCTTTTCTCAAAGTCGGTTCAAGGGCATCTGATATTCTTTTTTGGATGAGTGTAGCAATTATCTTGTTAATGGTGTTAAGTAAGGTAATGCCTCGCCAGTTGCTTACACTGGGATAAGTCGCCTTTCTTGGGGAGTTTTACAATAAGTCCTTCTTTCCACGTTGACGGGATATGTTCTGTTTCCCAACTGCTTTTTATTATTGTCTCTAGTAGCTGTGCAATGTTTTCTGGGTGTATCTTAAATAGTTCAGCGGGTATATTATCAGGACCTGCCGCTTTGCCAGTTTTAAGCTGTGATAATGTTTGCTTAATTTCTTGAATCGATGGAGCACGTGTTGCGATTCTAGATTTGCAGTTCTTTGTTGGAGACGTTGGTACCTCATCAATATCATTTGTTACCTGTTGAGGCTCACTAAAAAATTCTGTCCATCTGTGCAGCTGATCCTCTTTTGAGGTCATTATATTTCCTTGTTTATCTTTCACTATGGGACATTCCCTATTAATGTTTTTTTTTGGTAAGGGGGTATGGGAGGGGGTTAAAAATTTTAAAAAATCATAACTCCAAAATTAAAAATTGGGAATAATATTTGCAACAAAATTTGTAATAACATCAAAATCAAAGTCGCAGTTTTTGAGATATTCCGTGTTTCCGTAGTCCGTTTTTGAGAAAATCCGTGTGGAGAACTCCAAACTCCCATCGGACGCGACCCCAGGTGGCGGATAGGGGAAATAACCGCGGACCAAAATTGGAAAAATTCCTTTACTTTGAAACTAAAAGAACTGCCTACCAATTTTTTATTAACATATTTTAGTATGGGCGGCTATACGTGCCTCCCAGCGCCAATTTTTTCAAATGGAACGAGGGTGGCTCATTAGCATATTTGGAAAAAGCATTTTTTTACGAATAATTTGGTACCACACAATTGGTATTTCGAGACAAATTGTCGCTATGAATCGCCTGTTGCAATTCTAAATAAACCGAAACGAATATAATAAAACCGAACGAATATTCCAAAATGTCAAAAGTTGACATATGATATGTCATTATATTCAGAGTGTCATTTTCTATCGAATAAAGTAAAAAAATTCAGAGGGTGCCATTTAAAAATCAAAAGTTGTGGTCATTTCCGGTGAAACCGGAAGTGACCGAAAACATTTGAATACGTCATTCAATCCTAATTTATGTCATATACAAACATACCAAATCTCGTTTTTTTTATCTGAAAAAATAAAAAAGTTATAAGGGTGAGCCACTTTTGAGACGCACCCGGTATACTAGTTGGCCCGGCAAACGTTGCTTTACCATATAAATATTTTTTATGGGACAACAGTAATTTTTTTTCATGGGGTTGAAAATTATTGAATTTTTATTCAGTTTTTTTACACT
The DNA here is from genome assembly GCF_002938485.1 of Sitophilus oryzae. Taxonomy (NCBI): domain Eukaryota; kingdom Metazoa; phylum Arthropoda; class Insecta; order Coleoptera; family Curculionidae; genus Sitophilus; species Sitophilus oryzae. Next base: position 2,319,063 of record NW_022146424.1, read on the forward strand.
TTCAGCTTTTATTGAAATATTTTTTTTCAAAGTCCTTACGTTTCTCTGAAATTTGAAAAAAAGAACAATTTATTTATATTTGTCACCCCTTCTCGGATGAATTTAAAAAAAAATCTTAATTGAAATTTATAATTTTCCAAACAAATTGAATAAAAATGTTATATATATTAATTTTTCAGCAACTTATATATTTTTTTTAATTTCTATCATTCTCTAGCTTTTAGCTCCACTATCTCGGTTAATTTTGATCTGAGTAAAAAAGTATAGAGGTATTTCTATGTAAAATTTGAAGTTTCAAATTCAAGTTCTTACCAAAACGTCGTATTTGAAGGCCTATTTTCTTGGACTATACAGGGTGAATCTTAAATAAGTGCAAATATTTTCAGGGCTTGTAGATCTCGATAAAAAAAACATAATTTCTCTTTACCTTTTTTCAAATAAGTCCAAAATAATCGAGTTATTTAACTTCCAAAAAAAAAATTTTTTTGCTTAAATTTTTAGATCTACTACTTATGTTGCCATATCATCAAGAAATTATGGTTTTTAACCAAAAACTAACAAAATTTCTAAAAATTTTTTCGAAAAAAACTTATAATCGTGTTTCTGAGGTCGAAATACAGTATTAAGAATATTAGCACTTATTTAAGACTCACCCTGTATAGTACTCTATTGATTTTGATTTTCCTAAACTCCACTGTTAATCTATTTTTCCAATAACAAAAGAGGGACCAGTCGTTCTCAAGACACCATATTTTCAAACCCCCAAAAATACAAATTGTCGAACATTATACTCTAATATTTGTCCCACAAGTTTTATACGGGCACTAAGAACAAGTCCCACTCATCCCCGCGGGTTTTTCGGGGTGTAAAACCATCCCCCGGCCGTGATATACATGGTGGTCACGTGGATCAGGCCGATATACACCTATATACCGAGCCGTCCGAAAGTTAATGGATGTGGGCCGACCGTTTAGTCATTGCGGTTCTTGTGGGAATTTCTAGGCGCACAGAGAAGGTCAGGGTGGGTTTTGAGAGTCAGATTATTGGGGTGTATCGATTTTAAAGTATTGTAAGTCTAAAGTGGGTATAAGTGTTACCGGGAATACATCTCAAATGATATAGAAAACTAAAAAATATTAACTGATATTTTTGTTAATTACAGTTGGGGTTGGAACCTTTGGGGTTATACAGCAAAATAAAACACTAAATCACCACAATACACCAAAACACTTTTACTTTTACACTGGACGCGCGTTTCGCTGACCACTGTTGAGTCTTCATCTGTTGATGATGCTAACTAACATGGTTTTAACCAAAACACAGCAAAATAAAACACTAAATCACCACAATACACCAAAACACTTTTACTTTTACACTGGACGCGCGTTTCGCTGACCACTGTTGAGTCTTCATCTGTTGATGATGCTAACTAAGTGTTTTGGTGTATTGTGGTGATTTAGTGTTTTATTTTGCTGATATTTTTGTGTAAAGGGGTTTCCATAAATTAAGTGAGAGAATCGAGAGGAAAGAGTCACACCAAATCTCATTAAATCCCACGTGGGAAAGAGAGGGATTTTGCCAAATATCGCGTAATTTTTTTCGGCCTAAAAATATTGAAAAAAAAACGGCCAAGTTTTTTGGAACCCTAATGTTTCTAGTAAAAAATAATCATTCACCGACAGAAATTTTGAGACTTTTTGATTTTTCATCACTAAGTAATTGTTACAAAATTGTTAATTTTGAAGTTTAACTTGATATAATGTCATTTTAACAGAACGCCAACGGATTTTATAAACGTATTTGTACTAAAGTGTTTTTGAATAATTGTAATTAGATATTATATACAGGGTGGTCCGAACTGTATTCCGAAAACTTCGGCAGCATATTCTGCAGATAAAAATAAGTAATAAAGTTGGTATAAATGTATGTTCAAAAATGCTTAGTTTCGGAGATACAGGGTGTAGAAGTTTCATTTTTATTTCGATTTTTTCCAAATAATTTCTGAAGTAACGTCAATATTTGGATGAAAATTGGTGGATGGGTGTTTTTTTGACATGAGAAATTTGATTTTGATGTCAATATGACTCCTATTTGTAGGTGGCGCCACCTACATGTGTTTTAACTGTTTTGAAGAGTAATAACTTTTCGTCGGTACCTGTATAAAACTACTGAGTAAAAAATATACATTTACGACTTTTTTTACATAAAAAAGGTCTCTTGGTAAAAATCGCTACGAGTAATGGTGCTCGACATATTTGGAATCGAAATTATCAATACCTGTCATCATTGACATAAATTAAACATGTTGACTAAATAGTTATTAGACTGAAATCATAAATTTGAAATCTTTTTGTGTCAAAAGTTCAAAAGAAACTGTTTAATTATGATTTTTTCGCAGAAAAACTTATGATTAATTTAAAAAAATAAAAATTTATTATTTCAGTCAAATAACTATACTCGACGTGTGCTTATTCTTTGTCAATAATGACATGTATTGACTATTTCCATTCTAAATATCTTGAGAATGGTTGCTCGTAGCGATTTTTACCAAGAGACATTTTTTACAAAAAAAGTCATGGAAATGTATATTCTTTTAGTCAGTGGTTTTATACAGGTACGGTCGAAAAGTTATTACTCTTCAAAACAGTTAAAACACATGTAGGTGGCGCCCCCTTGAAATAGGAGTAATTTTGACATCAAAATCAAATTTCTCGTATCACAAAACTCCCAGATACCAATTTTCATCCAAATATTGATGTTACTTCAACAACAATTGTTTTTGAATTTATTCGCCGTAATCTACTCTAAAAACCTGACTTTTATTAATTCTAATTTTCGAATTATTCCCAATTAAAACCGTTTATATAAAAAACGTTCCGCGCTTCCTGTTCCTTTCAATGCCCACCGAGACACCGTCCAGATTCAACAGCAAAAAAACATTTCTATAGAGCCCGAACCTCCATACCCCATCTCACTCCCTCGTTCATTCCTCGCCAGCTCTTTCCTTCTCGCAGCCTCCGCGCTACCTCTGCCATTGGCCGGCTCTAAATGCCCCGACCAATGGGATATCGTGCATCGCTCAAGCCCGTCCAATCGGCGACACGGGGTGTGCGGGGTCCAATTGAGCTCGTTAAATATAAATTGCCTAAAATGATAATGTCAGAAGTCAGTGTAAGAGTAACAGCTTGTCTAAATTGTTTGATTGAAAAAGTTTCAAACGGATTAAATTGGACTAGATTGTTGTTTTGATTGTGTTTAATTGATATGGAAGGTGCTAGCCCGTTCGACGATCAGGCCTTTAATGATTACAATAATCAGCCGTTGCCTAGTTTGAGTTCGACGTTGTTGAATAAAAACAATGATGCGCATTCGATACAGGTAGGTGAATAGAGATTTTGTCTGTTTTTTTGAGAGATTTTGATTCCTTGCTTTAACTTTGTGTAGTGGCCTGTGGCAATAAGTGAAACTGATAAAGAAATAGGGTGAATTAGCCAATGGTCGGACAGTTTAGAATAAGGTTAAGTTTAAATTGTTGATTAATTTTTCTTTATTGATGGCATGAAAACGAAATTTTATGAAATAGATAGTCCCTTATTAATATATGTATAATTTTAAAGCAAATTTAGGCTTGAACGTTACCTATATACCTTTTTTGTTGTATGTTATCTATATGAAAATATCATCTTTAAACGATACTAACGCGGTTCATATTTATTGTTAATCTAAGGTTCATATATCCATTAGTAAGTTTTCAATTTTTCTTCTTCTAGTTCTAGATACAATTTTTTAACTGTTTTTAGCAACTGTATTGAGTAGGTAACACTGTTGGTTTCAGGAAACATTTTTCTTCAATTTCTCTGGTTAAAATATGTTCTGGTTCCATTCGTTTTTAAACGTTGCTTATTTGTCTTTAATACGGTCATGTACAATTCTTCCCTCTTCTCGGACAGTTTGGACACTTTTTCCTAGTGCGTCTTTGTTGTATTGATGATCCTTTTTACTTTAGACTTCATGCTTGAAAATAACCAAAATCTCATAAAAAATCAGTCTGAACTCGTAATATAACGTCGAAAAGGGGATACTGTCCGACCTCTCAAATACAGGGTGGCCCATTGAAAACGTTCCGCAAGGCATAACGGCCAGGGTATTCTTTTTTTCAAAAGATCCAAAAACACGTCAATTTTGTTTGCTAGGGGGACAACTTTTGCCCCAAAAATGATTGCAAAATCTTCAACCCTCTGAGCGGGGGCGTCATCCCCCAACTTTTTTCAAATAGGAAGGGGGGTCAAGTGGCGCCGCAATGAAAAGAGTTTTCTATTCTCTATGTTTCCCCGCCTCATTTTTGAAAATCGGTCGAGTCATTAAGAAAATATGAAGGATTGAAATTTGATCAGAGTAAACGATAAGGATAAATTCCTTCGACCAATTTGAGTTTTTTTCTTATGTTTACGCATTTTTTTACTTGCCACAAGGTTGAACGATCAGGTGCGGTAGTTGCTAGATAGCTGTTCTGTGAATTGTGCGTTGAAGTTCTTCTCAATATCGTTAAACTGATCAACAATAGAATTTCCAAAAATACCAGCCCACACGTTCAATTTCTGAGGGTTTTGTGTGTGCATCCCGTAAAAAACCCTGGGGTTGTGCTCAGCCCAGTACCAACAGTTGTGCCGATTAACTACATCGTTCAAAAAGAAAGTAGGTACACTCATCTGAAAAACACACATAAAATAGGAAATTATTATCATTCGCCACTCGTTCAGTCACAGTTTCACAAAATTGCAAGCGACGATCAAAATTGTTCGTTGAGTTCTTGTACCAACTGAATTTTGTACGAGTGCAACTTGTGTTTTTTTATTATCCTTTGGATATTTGTACGTTTCACGCCGCCGCCGCCGGTCTCATTGGCTAATTTTCTTGTACTCAGCGTACTATCCATGGCAACTTGGCCCAGTACGAATACCTCCATAGCTTCATTTACCTCAATTGCAATTGCAAAAAAAAATTACCCTGGCCGTTATGCCTTGCGGAACGTTTTCGATGGGCCACCCTGTATATTAAATTTAGCGTTGACCGGTGGTCGTACAATTTTTATTTCCTTTCATCTGCGTTTGTGTTGAGTTTTTGCTGTCCGACCACTAAACATTACCAAAAACTCATGTTTCATTATATTATACAAACGAAAAAGACAGTACATATTACATAAAATTATCAAGCATAGATAGATAAGACAAGTTATTACAAAATAGTAATTTTTCCAGTAGTAGGACACTCGACCGACTACTGGGCTTAAAACACAATTATACAGGGTGAGTTTCCTACGATGTTCTCTATGGGCATCTCGGAAACTACTGGAGATAGAGAGTCGGTTAAATGGGGAAAGAATTGCAGTTTTATAGGGTCATAAATATGCGCCTTTCAGGTTTTTGAAAAAGTTCATGGCTTACTAGATATTTCGAAAAAAACAAATTTTGGCTATTTTAAAAATTGTCCCTAATTCCATTACAATCTATTTTAGACAAAAAGTGTTCAGATAAAAGTTGTAGATAATCACATTCCTAATGAGTTTGTGTTCTCCGATTTTTCATAAAACCTGTCATTTTTGACATATGACACAAACTTACGTTTTTTTAAATAGAAACCATAGTTGGCTATGGCTTCATAAAAAGCGCCATTTTTTAAGCTTTTCAGCAATATAAGCTATAATATGTTTCTTTCGCAAAATTACTGAGTTATAGCCAATTCTTATCTTTCTTGACTAATTTCACTTAGTTAGCCATGGAAACAAGTTCAATCGTCGTTGCTCTCAGAAATGTGAAATCCAAACTTTGTAAATTAAAATAAATAAAAATTGTAAATAAAAATTTTTCAAATGAAGAAAAGCGTGTAGGATTATTGGTTCAACTTTTCTTGGCCATACAGGGTACTTTGACCGGTGAAAGTTACTTACGTTTTTTAGAGAACGGTTTTCAATGATGTTCAAATTTTGTTGTGATTTATAACTTATAAAAAGACAAAATATGTTATTAAACGGTTCTTTACAATTTAGATTACACAAACTAAAGCTCAAAAAAATAATATCACTACGTACACTTTAAGTTATTTTAGAAAATGTTCAAAAAATCCGCAATTATTTTGAGTACATAAATGCATCTTTTTAAAACTGAATTTCTAGCTATTGTCACAGAACGACCGGTTGACTTAATTAAACTTCTCCTGTTCCGCCTTTTCGAGTGCCTCTCTTAATTCATAAGTATTTTTGTAAAACTTGCTGTTAACCATACCGCATAAAAAAATCTAAAATGGATAGGTCAGGTGACCGAGGAGACCCATGCAATTGGTCCACCTCCCTGAGTCTACATAATTATGATGTAAATAATTTTTTAAATAACATTTCTTTCATTGTGGGGGGGGTTGGTGCGTCATAATGAAGTCATGTAAGAGAGTTCCAACATAAGTCATGTTGGAACCACTGTATTAATGCGCGAGTATCTAAATTTAACTTTTCTAACATGTTTTGAAAACCGTTTTCTAAAAAACGTAACGTTCGCCGGTCAACGTATCCTCGAAACTGTGTGGCTAAGAAAAGTTGAACCAATAATTCTACACACTGTTCATCATTTAAGAAACTCTTATTTACAATTTTTGTTTATGTTAATTTACATAGATTGGATGTGACAATTTCACATTTCTGAGAGCAACAACGATTGAACTTGTTTCCATGGCTAACTAAGTGAAATTAGTCAAGAAAGATAAGAATTGGTTATAACTCAGTAATTTTGTGAAAGAAACATATTATAGCTTATATCGTTGAAAAGCTTAAAAAACGGCGCTTTTTATGAAGTCATGGCCAACTATGGTTTCCATTTAAAAAAACATATGTTTGTGTCATATGTCAAAAATGACAGGCTTTAGAAAAAATCGGAGAACACAGTCTCATTAGGGATGTGATTATCTACAACTTTTATCTGAAAACTTTTTGTCTAAAATAGATTATAATGGAATTAGGGACAATTTTTAAAATAGCCGAAATTTGTTTTTTTCAAAATGTCTAGTAAGCCATGAACTTTTTCGAAAACCTGAAAAGCGCATATTTATGACCCCACAAAACTGCAATTCTTTCCCCATTTAACCGACTCTCTATCTCCAGTAGTTTCCGAGATACCCATAGAGAACATCGTAGGAAACTCACCCTGTATACGAGTTTATCGGATCCCTAAATTTAACATTAAAATATTAAAAAGTATCCTTCTTTGTTATTTGAAACAAAAGTTTAGAGTATTCTACATACACGTAATGTTATAAGTACTTCATAAATTAGATACAAAATGTTTAACCTTGTCTGGCAATGGTGTCAATATGTGTTTTTTGACATGATTAAAATTAAATATTAAATTATGTAACACACTTAAAATGAATTTCTTAGTCAAAATAAACTTATAGTAAGTTATTTTTTCTTCCAGGTGATGCTCGGTTTCCAGCAACAACACGAAATGTTCACGAACCTAGGCTCTCCGATAGATTACGAGAAAGCCTCGGCACAAAAGCTGGATCACTCTCCCATGAACCACCAGGACCTCTCCATGACGTACCAAACCAATATCGAGAACGTGGGTACTCCTAACGGACTATCGAAGAAAAAGGATGATGTAGTCTTGCTGCAATCGCAGGCTTTGAATTCGACAGAGATAGCGAACGCTTCGTCCACAACGAGCAAGAAAAATGAGAAGAAGAAGAGTGACAATAACGGAGTGAAAAAGAAAAAAACGAGGTAAGAGTTTGTCAGCGAAAGACTTAGATTGTAAATTGTACGAGAAGGGGGAAGTTATTCACCGCTATCTTATACAGGGTGGCCCATCGAAAACGTTCCGCAAGGCATAACGGCCAGTGTAATTTTTTTTTTCAGAAAATTCAAAAACACGTCAATTTTGTTTGTGAGGGGGACAATTTTTGCCCCAAAAATGATTGCAAAATCTTCAACCCTCTAGGCGGGGGTGTCATCCCCCAATTTTTTCTAAACTATCACTATAAAATTGCCATACCGATACCAGCCATCTTGATTGCAATATTTAAAAATCGCTTTTTATGCAAAATCTGAGCTAGATAGGTATAGGAAACCCTAATATAGTTTTTAAAGAGCATCTGAATCTGCTTCGATTTATTTAAAAAAATACAGAGTGTTGCATTTGAAAAACGAAGTTTTTGTATAAAATATATCCTTAAAACAGATCAGTAACTTTTGATGGCCCTGTATAAAGTTGAGGAAGCAATACCATTTTTCAGTAAAGTTTATTTCTCTACCTTTAAATTGAGCATATTTTTTTTATTTTGTTCAGCATAAGAATTAATTCTGAATAGTAATGTACAGGGTGTTAACAATCTATTCTACTGTAGCATGCAAATTTAAATATCTTTAAATATCTCAAAAACCAAAGATTTTAAACATATTTAACCATTTAAACCTTATAATAAATGCCTTTTTTGGGCCCAGGAATCCAGAAATAAAATAAAATACCGGGTGTTCTATAAGAAAAAATATAACTTTGGTATGGATCTTAGTTCTGAAACACCCTGTATATTTCAAAATAATTTTAAATTGTGCACATTGTCTCCCATAGAATATTTTCTTTCTATATCTTTCCGTTTTCGTATAATCAACCGAAGCGAACACCCTGTATAATATTAAAAATATAGAATAAGGTTAACGTGTAAACCTGTGCTGTCCATATGAACTATTTAAGCTTGCTTAAATCGATATTGGACGTCAATGCCAACTTATATCTGTACTGTATATTACTGATTTATTGGTACTTACATTTGAGTACTGTTGACCATTTACGTACTGATTTTTTAAACGGTAATTCAGTAAAAATCTTATTTTTGAAAAAAAAATTAGCTGCTTGGGTGTGGCAGCCACCCCATCATTGTGTATAGAAATAAAGATGTCTAATATTGATACAGTCACTATAAATGTTGAGAAATAATTGATTATACAGGGTGAGTCTTAAATAGGTATAAAAATTTCTAGGGGTAGTATATTTCGATTTCGAGAACACGTCTATGGGGTATTTTTTGCGATTTCTTTTTGAAACTTTGTAATATTTTGGATTTTTTTTCGAAATTTGTTTAGTTTCTAGTTCTTCTTTTAGAAGGCGTATCGCCTGTTTAGTTTCGGTTTCCTTCTCGTCTAAGCAACTCTTGCGAGGTTGACTGCCAACTGTCTTGCCAACGTTTAGGTGGTCGTCTAGTAGGTCTTCTGCCATGGGGTACATTGTTGCGAATTATTATGGCCATTCTGTCGGGGCCCATTCTATTGACATGCTGGTTCCATTCTCTTCTTCTCTGCCTTATCCATCTGACAACGTCGTTTGTTTGGCACTTTTCTCTTATGTCTACATTTCTCTGTCTGTCCCTCAATGTGTATCCAGTTATCATTCTTAAGGTCTTCATTTCAGTAGTTTGTAGGATTCTCTTTGTTACTGATGTTTCAGCTCTGGTTTCCGCACCATATGTCATCACTGGTCGTATGCAGGTTTTGTATATTCTCGACTTACATTCTGTACTCAAATGTTTGTTTTTCCATATGGGATATTTAAGATGTCCTGATATTGCGGCAGCTTTATTGGCTTGTTCGTTACTTCTTCTTCCAGGAATCCTGAGCTTGTAATTTTGCATCCGAGGTATTCGAATGACATTATCTGATCAATAGTTTTGTTTTTTATTACCAATTTGCACCTTAGAGGCTCCTTTGTAATGGTCATGCAATCGGTCTTATTTGTGGAAATTTGCATGTTAAGTTTTTCTGCCTGTCTGTTAAAAGCTTGTAGCATTCTTTGGAGGTCGTCCTCTGACTCAGCAATAAGTACTGCGTCATCGGCATAGCATAATATGTTTACTTTATGCATTCCCATTCGATATCCTAATCCAGTATTTTTGACGGTTTTTATTACTTGATCCATGATTGTGTTTAATAACAGAGGGCTGAGACTGTCGCCTTGGCGAATACCAGTTGTAGTTCGAAGATGCTGCGTTAAGGTAAAGTTTGTTCTTATTTGGGTTGTTGTGTTTGTGTTTAAGTCTTTGATAAGTTCTATGAGTTCTTTCGAGACATTACTGCTTTCCAAGATGGTGATGATGTCTTTTAGTTGGATTCTATCAAAGGCCTTTGTTAAATCTATAAAACATGGATAGGCTGGAGAGTTATATTCTAAGGATTTTTCAACTAGTTGCCTGAGTATGAATAGTGCATCGGTAGTTGATCGGTTTCTTCGGAATCCTTGTTGTTCCTCGCTTATTGGCACTATTGAGGAGATTTTGTCCGCAATGATCTTAGTCAGAAGTTTTAGCGAGGTGCTCAGTAATGTTATTCCTCTATAGTTTGTTGGGTCTGTTTTATCTCCCTTTTTAAAAATGGGTATAGTTTCTAGTTAAAAACATAATTTCCGAATGAAAGAAACGCCAGAAAAGATGGTGGAGAGTTCTCAAAATTTAAGCAAAAATTTTTTTTTTTCAAATTTTCACTAGTAATACCACTAGAGGTCAAATTATTTCCGGAAATTTTTTCGAGCTCATGAATATTTTGAAAATTATAATTTTCTAAAAATATTCATAATTGCTAACTAACTTAAGTAATTTGATTTTACATGACATCTTACAAGTTTTGTAGTGGAATAACTGCGTTGCGAAGCATTTTTTTATATTTTACATTTTTGATGGGATCTTCTTCTTGTACCGTAGTAGCAAAGCCGCAGTTAGTACCGTCTCCTAACAGGGGTTGGCAAACATCATGGCTATTTTGATTTTATTTGCGGCTGCCCTAAATAATCCATTCGACGTCATTCTGAGGTTCATTCCTCTGAGGTGCTTCAGCCAGGATGTTCGTCTTCTGCCCTGACTACGTCCTCCTTGGATTTTTCCTTCCATAATATTCTGGAGCAATTTAGGGCCTCTTATAACATCTGCAAAATATTCTAATTTTTTCCTCTTAAGAATTTAGAATTTGATGGGATAGGCTATACTTAAAGTACTTACAATCTGTACCTTCTCTTAAAATGGTCGCATTATTATCTCACCCTAATCTTTTTAACTCTCCTTCTAAAATGACTCATTAAAATAAACGTTTTTATAAAAATCACTTGAATATATTCCTTGTTTAACGACCCGCATGGTACTATTCAAATAGATTTCGGTTTTTCTAAAAAAAAGTAAAAATCAGTCAAAAGTAGCGTCAGTTGTTGTCCACTCGAAACGCTCAATAGGGGGCCAGATGTGTGAAATACCGACGCAGTTCAAGAGCCCTCCATGCTGTCGGACACGGGCGCATTTTTTTCTCTGACGAAGTCAATTTAGCGAAACAAATTTGTTTTAGATAGTCATCTATAAGGGGATGAGATGTATAAAATGATGTTTGTCGAGGACACGTGTTGGTTTGGATATTACTTTGAAATTTTGATTAGTTTGGCTGATTTGACTTCACTGTATTTTTTTTAATTTTTGTGTATTTATTCTTCTAAAGATAAAGAATATATGCGTACAACTTATCTTAACTATCAAACGATCTAGCTAGAAAAATAGAAAACACTCTACTAACTGGATCAGGACCGTTCTGCTTCCCAAGTGGAAACCAACTTAAAACGGAACTCAAGTAACCTGAAATGGGAATCCTCCAACAGTCTAAGACACTCGAAGAAAATTTCTCAGAACGTACGACCGAGAAAAAACAAAGACTTTCCTTGGTTTAAGTACCTCAATGAGTCTCCTCAGTGAACACCTCATCAGTAGATTGAAGCTAAGATACAACAGCGAATGTAGATTATCTGGTGAAAATGGGGCAACACCAGAATAGCTCATCACTGAGTGCGCCGCGACGACAATCATTCGTGCCAGAGTCTTGGAACGACTGATGGAAATAGAAAACTAACCTCTGTAAAACCGTCTCAGATACTGGCTTTTGTCAAAGTCCTGAGACTGAATGATGAGGTCTAACTGAAGAAAGGGGGAAACAATAGATCTGTAGAGTCGCGCTAATTAACCCCCTCATATACATTCTACATTCTAATCATCTAATCCTACCTATTCTGTTTATTTTTTTTGTAGATGTTATATTTTATAACATGTTATTTACCGTCTATTTCAATACATTATCAAAAACATAAATGATTTATAACAATTTATTTATTTTTTCCAGAACTACATTTACTGCATTCCAACTTGAAGAACTGGAAAGAGCCTTTGAAAGAGCCCCCTATCCAGACGTCTTCGCTCGAGAAGAACTAGCTTTAAAACTCAACCTGAGCGAATCCCGGGTCCAGGTTTGGTTCCAGAACAGAAGAGCAAAATGGCGCAAGAGGGAACCACCAAGAAAAACAGGCTACATCAGTTCAACCTCTCCTAGTTCAACCATCAACACCAACTTCAATCAAAGCATTCCGTTCACGCAGAACCAGTCAGCACCTGCCGTGGACTCTTGGAGTTATGGACAGAACACCTACGATTTGGGAAGCCATTTAAATCTACTGAATCCTGCACCAACGTCATATACAGGTTTTGGATCTCCTGCTTCATACACTACCTTTGGTTCTGGTCAAAACTCTTACTCCTATATGCTTAATTCACATGATTCTCAATTATTTACTGCTCCGATGAGAGCACAAGATTATGGAACTCCTCCAAATAATCAGAGTCCCCCGTTGGGCAGAGAATACTCTATGCTGCAAACTCATTCGCCGACAGCTGATGAGAATTCGATAGGAGTCAAAATAGAGTATGTGGATCCGAATTTGAGTCAGTCCCCTGAAAGATATGCTAATGCTTCTCCTAAATATGATCCAAGTTATGAAGATGGTAGATTGAAAGATTTGAAGCAAGACGGAAACGGAAATCAAAGTTATGTAACGTTGCCCCCTTTTCTGAATTAGCAAAAATAACACGTAGATATTGTTTTAAATAATACTAGTTTATGACAAAAGGGATGGTAGTTTAAAAGAGATCCAAGATGAAAACGAAAATCAGAGTTAGGTAACGTTGTCCCTTTTTCTAAATTAGCAAAAATAATACATAGATAGGTATTGTTTTAAATAATACTAGTGTCAAGTTGTTGATAATTTCGTAACATAGAATGCATAAAATGCAAAAAAATGTTATCACATGCATACAAATTCAGAAAGTTTTGTTAGGTGAGTTTTTGTTAGTCATTTTCTGAAATACCTTACAAAATAAATTTTGTAACTATCAGAAAAATAAAAAAAATATAACAACTTATAATGTACATATGTATTTTTTTTTAAAAGTTATAGTTTAAATATTTTTGTGGTTTTTTATTTGTATTTAAGATATGTAGTAAATAAAAATAGGTAGTTATGTAGGGCTAGGCCGGGCCAAAATCTTAATATTTTTTGTATATATTTGAAAAAAAATTAGGTCGATTTAAGAGAGCTGATTTTGTACTAAAGTAAATGTAAAGACTATATAAATATATTATATTATTTAAAAGACTGATACATTTCCTAAAGGTATCAACTAGTTTTAAGTTGTTAATATTTCTGTGAATTTGTGCCATATTATATCTTTATATGTTATTTTGTTTGTAAATATAGTTTGTAGAAAAAAAACTGATCAAGAAGGTGCCATACGTGTATAAAGAATTAGTTAATATTAGTAGGTTCAAATTTGCGAAACAAAATATTTTTAATATTTTTTTTTAATAATAAAATAAAAATAATAAATTAAAACTTCTAGTTTGATTAACATATTCCTTGTATGACTATTCAAAAATTATTACTTACTTACTACGATTTTTTTATAAGATAAGAAAAAAGATGTTAATATATATTTTTTTAAATAAAGTTAATATACTGGGTGCGTTTCAAAAGTGGTTCACTTCTATAACTTTTTTATTTTTTCAGATAAAAAAACGAGATTTGGTATATTAGTATATTACATAAATTAGGATTGATTGACGTATTCAATTGTTTTTGGTCACTTCCTGTTTCACCGGAAATGACTACAACTTTTGATTCTTAAATGACACCTTCGGTATTTTTTTGCCGTATTCGATAGAAAATTACACGGTCAATAGAATGACATATCATATGTCAACTTTTGACATTTTCGCATAGGTTTATTTGAAATTGTTGGATACGGGTCATAACGACAATTTGACTCGAAATACCAAGTATGTGGTATCAAATTGTTCGTAATAAAATGCTTTTTTCAAATATGCTAATGAGCCACCCTTGTTCCATTTGAAAAAATTGAGAAATTATTAAAAATACAATTTGGGCATCTTTTAACCGGCCATGATAAGACACGAAAAACATTAGACGATCAAATCTATTTTCCTAAGGTTCCTTGATTAAAAATTAGTGTTTTTAATACAACCATGGTATTCAGATTAATATTTAAAATACGATTTTTTTAAACAAAAATATCAAAAGTTGACATATGATATATCACTCTATTCAGAGTGCCATTTTCTATCGAATAAAACAGGCAGCAACCAAAAACAACTGAATACGTCAATCAGTCCTAATATATGTGCATACCAAAACTCGTTTTTTTTATCTGAAAAAATAAGAAAGTTAGAGGGGCGAGCCACTTTTGAGACGCACCGGGTATAAATAAATATTCTTAAAACCTGTGGATAAATATTTTATATACCTATTTTTTAATAACAAAAATAAAATTAAATACTAATATACTTTATTAACTGACATTGAGTGTGTAATCTCGACAAAAAAAATTTACAAGATTCTTTAAATATCTGGAAAACCCATAATGTTTTCTTGTTTACAAAAGGTTAATTGCGGATTGTAAATATGCAATAATAATGAACAATATTTAATCCATACCCATTGGGCTTTACACCCAGTCATTGATAAAAGAAATAGTAAATTAAATCCCATAGGCGTAGTTAAAAAATATATATAATTATCAGGTAAAAAAATTATAGAAAATACCCTAAGGTTGTTGTTGTTTTTGTTTACCAAATTAATCTAATAAAACTATACATACTATACAAGCAAAATGTAAACAAACCGTTTCTTTATTTTGAGTTTCATTTGACTACAGATTTAACTAATCCTTTTTTAAGATATGACAACGTCAATGGCGTACTCTCTGAATATTCATAAAAGCAGCATAAAAGTGTAAAATAAATAAACACTTCAATTTACCCCAATAGCATTTAAGAATCACATGAATATAGTTTGAATGACAACCTACCAATATTTTAATATTTTTGTTGTAAATTTCACAAATTACACAGTTTATATGTTTCACCACATAGATTTTTTTTACTTTGATAAAAACACAGGGTGAGTCTTAAATCAGTGCACATATTTTTAGGAGCGGTACCTATATTTCGATCCCAAGAAAACGTATATGAGTTTTTTTACGTAAAAAAATTGAAAAATATATATTTTTCAAAAATGTTTTGATTTTTTGAAGTGAAAATTCTTTACGCGCGTTGAGAGTAAAAATTCACGGTCGTGACACACGAGCCACACGAGTTAGCGTCAGTAAAAGTGGTAACGATCGGAGGTTACGACGGAGCGTCGTAACTCGGGCTCTATGTGAGCCAGAGGGCTGAAACTTGGAATGTACAGTACGTCTGTCCGTTCTGTAGCTACGGGGTATCCGTGAGAGGGGAAACGATATTCTCTCGATGTTTTTCGTAAAAAAATAGACGACGCGTCCCATCAATAAAAATTCAACAAATTTGCAAGTAGCCAATAAAATGAGTGGGCGGAGCGATTTGCGGTGACGCACTCGTCAAATCGACGTATAAAATATATTGCTGTTTATTTAAATGTTTTTTGTCGGCATTCCTTTCATAGACACAGATCCAGCAGATGTACTGTAGAGGGAATTCGAAGAGCCCCATCATTTCATGATATTTTGACGACGCGCGACGTTTCGTGCACTACAAAACCCCATCATCAATGAATCAACTAAAACAATCTCCGATTTAAATGAAATTTGGTATGTCGATAGATTGGACCAAGGCCAACTTGACCGTGTACGACACGTGTCTCTGTTGATAATTAGTTTTGACGTAAGAAACGTCAAACGTCTCACCCTGCAAAGTTGGACAAGACGCGACGTTTCGTTTACATCTTCATCACTATGTGACTAAGGACTTGATATTGAAAAAAATGTGGGTCGATTTTGGAAAAATTGGGGACGGGTTACAGGATCAGGCCCTCGACGTTTCGAACCGATGCCTCTAAATGGCCGAAATCATCAGGATTTTTCTTAATTATGGAACAATTGGAACCAAACTCGGCAAGTCGATAGAGGTACCCGAATTGAGTCCTCAGACGGACAAATAGACAGACAGACAGACGGAAGTAAGAAGAAGTTTCACTTCAAAAAATATGCACATATACTGCAAACAATTTTTTTTAAATCGATAATTGGTATTCTAGCTTTTCTCTGTTTTTACCTGGTTTAAAAACCTTGGGTACCTTCGATTTATCTAGTTTGTCTATTTATATTATTTGTTTTATTGAGGATAGCCCCATTTAACCCAGCGTTCGGCGCCACTGGTTACGTTCCTCGGTACCCGCTGTTTTGGTTCGTCATCGTTTTCATACTAAACCAGGTTCTCTCCTAAACCAGTTTGGGTATTCTCGGTCTACGTACGTACCGCCGTCGTACCAAAGAAAAAATACGCCAGTTAATACCATAGCTAGAGCTAGTACAGAAACAACTTGCAGACAAAAGGATTTCATTCGTGTGAAACCTGAAGTAGTAGAAGATTTTAGTGACAAAAGTATGAGATAATAAGTTTTTGGTGATCTCAACATCTTTGGAAAATCCCGAAAAAAGGTTTGTGTATTATTATTAATTATTATTGTTGTTGTTTTATGTTATCTGTGAAACTAGTGAACCGTTGTGATAAAGTGATCTGTACCGTATTTTTAGAAGGAATTTAAAAAAGAAAGTATACATCGGCGTACCTATTTATTAAAAGAAACTTATAGACATTATTGTGTCATTTTTTAGAAAGTTAGTGACCGGTGATATTATATACTCTTTGTAACGCTTTTAACTATATTTATTCTACCTGTTTGTATTGGCACAAACCCATTTATAAAAAAAAAATAATAATTCAGAATTAAGTAAAGTTAATGTAGGTATATTACAGTTGGGGGTTGGAACCTTTAATGTTATAACAGAAAAAAAACACTAATTCACCACAATACACCAAACTAAATAGTAGTTTTAATCATTTGCTGATAATGCTAACAAGATTAGCGAAACGGGCCCATCCAGTGCAGAACTAAAGTGTTTTGGTGTATTGTGGTAATAGTTAATGTACTATAAATGATATGTATAACAGGCGATCAATACGAAGTCGACCAATAGTAGAAGAATCATGGCTTGATCGTTTCAAAGACTACTGTGACGCCGTTTTTTTTTCAACGTGTGATATTTTATTTACTTTTTAAACGAAGATGAATCTAAGGATGTAATGCTAAATTAATTTTAATTAAAAATTATAATAACTTGACTAAAAACAAAATTAGTTGTTCAAATAAACATTCCTAACAACAAACACAAAAATTTTTAAAAAAGTTAAATTATGTTGTGGTTAAAATGGGATACACTATACAGTTAAACCATTAAAAACATATTTCACATACATATATTACAAATTCTTTCTGAGCCATAATCATAAATTTAAAGAATAAA
Source organism: Sitophilus oryzae (assembly GCF_002938485.1). NCBI lineage: Eukaryota > Metazoa > Arthropoda > Insecta > Coleoptera > Curculionidae > Sitophilus > Sitophilus oryzae. The sequence continues at coordinate 2,336,757 of NW_022146424.1, forward strand.
TACAGTTGATTTTTATTTGAAATAATAAGAAATAAACGCTAAACCACAGATTAGTTATAGCTTCATCTGTGACTAAACCGCAACATAATCAAGAACAATACCCACTTATTCCAAATTAAATACAAGCATATTGTTAGTAGCGTATCGAAATCTAAGAAATCTTGGTAAATAATGGAAATTCCATCATCAACTATTAGAAGAGAAGTTGTATTTTTAAAGATCAATTGAAAAAATCGTTTTAACAATTTCAAGGTCTACAAATCGATGTAATAAACTTTGATATAAATTAGCAATCTATAAGAAACAATCTTTTCCAAATTATAATTACAGAACTATATACAGGCGGGTCACAGAAATAAGTGAAAATATGTTAAAGGGTGGTTAGATCTGGCCAAAGAAACATATTTTCTCTTAAGCATTTTTAAAATGAATTGATAACCGAATTATTTAACTTTGAAAATTTTAAAAAATTACGGCAACATTTTGAGAGTCACCAGCAGCAATCGATAATCAGCCGAAAATACCAAGCAATTACCAGAATCTCAGCTTGTTCGACGCCGACACATCGACTATAAAGATTTAAAAACGGCTTGGAAAATTTAGATAAAAAGTTCTATCTCACACTTGTTTTTGTGAATAAACAACAAAATAATTGATACTTCTATTTGCCTATTTTTTCTAATTTTGTCAGAGGTTTACTGTTTTGAGTAAAATCTCAAATGAATTGGATAACCTAAAATTCAAAATCAGCTGATCTGTTTAAATGTAGGTCAAACGTTGCCTATTTACACATCTACGTAATAAAAGACGCTAATTCAAAAAATTCGAACAGAAGGTTAAAATATATTTGATTATTTATAGTTCGTTATTTCAGTTTACCAAACTGTAAAAAAGGTATTTTAAATAATAGACGTTGTACTATACTTAATAGTAACCCACAATGATTAAAAAATGACACAAGGTATACTTCATGCGTTTTGACTGACAACAACTAAGACTGACAGGTAATACCAGAGCTAGCAACGTCGGAAAAACAAGTATTTTAAGACGTCTGGCTCTTTGATATATCTTTTACTATGCTCTCTAGAACAGCATGCGGCCCGTCTGGCTGCCGGTAAACGTTGCGTTTGAAAGAAGATCCTATATTTTTATTAGTCCTTTAAATTCTAGTATTGAATATTAATTTAACATGTCTCCATAGCGCAGTGCGTAGAGTTTCCGACCACGAACCGATGATTCAGCAGCCAGACGGGCCGCATGCTGTTCCAGAGAGCATAGTAAAAGATATATCAAAGAGCCAGACGTCTTAAAATACTTTCTCGAAAACATTGCTAGCTCTTAGACTATAAAACGTTAGGTGTAGATGGGGCTTATAGTTAAACGTACTGAAATAATAGACAGTTAAAGCACGGCCAAAGACGTAGACGTAAACGTATCGTTTGACATGTACGCTTGCGCAGTGAGAAATTCACTTGCGTTTACGGATACGTGATACGTATCTTTACGTGCCTTTACGTACGTACAAAACGCAAACGTATCGAGCCGAAGGAGTTTCGGTTTTCACCCGAATGATGCCGAACGTACAAGTTCACAAACAACTTGTTTCCACAACTGGCTAGTAATTAAGTTATTTCATAAATTTTGGGGCCAGTGTAACAGAACTGGGCCTATTTTATTACAATAAATTAGTATGAAAATATTAAGCATCATAATAAACTCATTTTGGAATCTATTTCATTAAATGCTAGTTCTTAGCCAAAATCCATATGAGGATTCTAAAAGTTGGAATCTAATAAATAATCATAAAACTGTGTTTGCTTTACAATATTTTTATTACTAAGAGCATTTTAAGTTGTAAGGACTACTTTCTGTAATAAAATAATTTCCATTTATAATTTTCTTCATTTTTCGAACTTTTATAAATTTAATGTGGAATCGATGGAATAATAGATATCCATTTTCAGTTTTAAAATTAAATAAATTCTTTTACAAAATAATTTAGAATTACAAATGTACCATTTGCGTTACGTACGTCAAAATCCTTGCTTTAAATCTTGTTTACACGACAACGCAACGGCAGACGTAACGTAGGTTTCTGCGATACGTGTGTCCAGAGATACGTATACGTATTGTGCCTTGCTTTAACTGTCTATTATTTATGTGTGTGCCAAACGTTACATCATTTTCATTCCATCATCTTTTAATTAGTTTTTACAATTTAAGTATTATTTAAGAGTTACAACTAATAAATGTCATTCAATATATAGGAATTTTTGGCAGTTATTCTTTTATTACTATTCAGTATTTAATGTAGGAAAATCATTACCAACTAAATGTAAAAAATGTCTGTATAATTCAATCTGCAAATTACTATACAGCGTAATCGGAAATTCCGTAAAACTGGGGGATAATCGTCATTATGTTTAAAATTACTGACCCTGAATGTGCAACAACGGTAATTACCATATATAAAATTATTTAAACATCACAAAAGAAATTTAATACTAAAATTTTATATAACTCCAACTCAGGTATGTTATTTCCAAAAACTTAACTTACTTATTTTGAGTCTTTTAACATATTTTAATTAACAACAATATTAATTTATTTTGTTTAACTTTAGTGTACTAAAATTTAAACAAACTATACTAAAAGTACTACATTTTTTTGAGATAATTGTTTTTGAAAAAGACACAGGTCCCAGTCCATAGTATGAAATAGTGTTTATGATTTATTATATATCTTCGAGTCAAGTTCATATTATACTAGACGTCCAGGAACCTTCGTATCAGAACTTGGAAGCAAGACGATCGACTTTTCAGTTTTTTAAATTTATAATTAATTGCACCTAAGGAACGTACATGTAAGCCTTGTTTATATAGTCATGTACAATGATGTAAACAGATGTAAGGGAATGAACTGTAAGAAGTAGTTTAAACGAAGCAAATCTTATGTCAAGAAGACCTGCTTCGGGAGAACAACTTACTAAGTCTGTTGACTAGGACCAAAAGTAAAGGCATGGAAGTATAGGCAAGTTTTAATGTAAAAATTAGTACAAAATGTCTTCCTCAGTCTTCCTCATAAGCAGGGGTGGATGGGCCATATGGGAAAACGGGAAAATACCCGGTGGGCCGGTGGGCCGGTCCCGATAAGAGCTCAAAAAAGATTGGATTGCAGCAAAATGAATGGTTAATCTTCTAACTAAAGTGACGTAAGATCCTTAGTGACTCCATAACTAACTAATCAATTTGCATCAGTATAATCAGTTGCTTTTAAACATAAACACCAACAATTTGTAAAATAACTTTTGTAAAATGTCTTTCTCTGAGACACTTATAATTTTAATAGTCATCTGATGTTTGTTCGGTTTGAAAATTTTTATTATAAAAGGTGAATCTATAAGTGCAAATATTTTCAGGGCTGGTAGATCTAAATAAAATAAACATAGTATATTCTCTTTATCGAGTTTCAAATAAGTCCAATCGAGTTATTAAAGTTTGGAAATTAAAAAAAATAGATTTATTTTTAAAAAAATTTGAGCTACCTCAATTTTTAGGTATTTGCATCTCTTTTAGTGCCGTAATATCAGAGATTAAGAAACTATACCGTAGGGGAGGAAAATTTGTGGTGAACAGGAAGTTCTAAAAAATTTTCTAAAATATACAGGAAAATTTAAAAGAAAATGCTCGATTTTTGACATCTTTTTTTGCAAAAAAAACTCATAAACGTGCTCCTGGGGTCGAAATATATCACCCCTTAAAATATTTGCACTTATTTAACGTTGACTCTGTATAGTTTTACCCACTATTCTTTTATCAATAACTAATAAATATGACTGACTGGTAACAAAAAAAAAAGAATGAATAGCATTAGGTAAATTTAGATAGTCTCGATCTAAATGTATAGGTACTAAGAATACGGTAGCGTAGATTGACAACTGGGGGCCTCGGTGCAATATTTTTTGTAAAAAAGGGAGACGAATTTGACGCGAACTCGGCGGTTGACGGAGAAAACATAGGTACCTATGCTTGGCTTGAATTGGGGACGGACTAAAAGCCGTCTGAGAACTAAAAGCCAAGTCTAAATTGTTGTTTAAAATGTTGCTAAAATGAATTTGCTAAAAATTGCGGAGATAACAGAGAAGAGTTAAATAAGATTTAAACTAGATTAGATGGAAATAAAGCAGTAGAACCCTGTAAAACTGAGCCATTTTGTAGTAACAATTCAGATGTCCGAGCCAATATTGCTCTTTACGAAAATTTTGATCAAGACAATTTAAATTTTTTTTAAACCTGAGGCAAAAGAGCTTTTTCGCACGAGCGAAAAACACCCTTACTTATATATTAATAAATAAAATATGTTTCTTCGTTATGGTCATTTTGTTTTTGTGGATTTGTGCCGGTTGCCTGTTTTTCCCGGGACGGTTTCAACTTTCCCATCTACCCCTGCTCATAAGCGAATATCTCCAACAAAAATGAAGCTATTGATACGAACCAAAAAACAGGCTATCAAGAAAGTATGTACCTAGATGATAAAATTATTTTTTAAATTCCTTGCTGTCTTAACATATTCCATAGGGCGTTTCAAATTTTCACTAAAATACTAACATTTTGTTTTCCCTCGTATAATTGATCAATAGGAACTTTAATTTTTAATTTAGAAAGAGATAATAAAATTCAAATAATTTAGCTAGATATTGCTTTAAAAATCATCAAAATCGGCCCACTAGAACAAAATACAGGGTGAGTTTCCTACGATGTTCTCTATGGGTATCTCGGAAACTACTGGAGATAAAGAGTCTGTTAAATGGGTAAAGAATTGCAGTTTTGTGGGGTCATAAATATGCGCCTTTCAGATTTTTGAAAAAGTTCATGGCTTACTAGATATTTCGAAAAAAACAAATTTCGGCTATTTTAAAAATTGTCCCTAATTCCATTATAAGCTCTTTTAGACAAAAAGTTTTCAGATAAAAGTTGTAGATAATCACATCCTTAATGAGACTGTGTCCTCCGTTTTTTTTCTAAAGCCTGTCATTTTTGACATATGACACAAACATATGCTTTTTTAAATAGAAACCATAGTTGGCCATGACTTCATAAAAAGCGCCATTTTTTAAGCTTTTTAGTGATATAAGCTGTAATATCTTTTCTTCGAAAAATTACTGAGTTATAGCCAATTCTTATCATTTTTAAACAAATTCACTTAGTTAGCCATGGAAACAACTTTCTTTACAATTTACATTACACAAACTAAAATTTAAAAAAATAATATCACTACATACACTTTAAGTTATTTTAGAAAATGTTCAAAAAATCCGCCATTGTTTTGAGTTGCATGTTTGTAAAACTGAATTACTACATTCTCATAGAAGGACCGGTCGACTTAATTAAACTTTTCTCGTACCGCCACTTCTAGTGTCTCTCTTAATTCATAAGTTCTTTTGTAAACCTTATTGTTAACTATACCGCATAAAAACTTCTAAAATGGATAGGTCAGGTGATCGGGGAGGCCCATGCAATTAGTTCACCTCTTCCTATCCCTGCGTTTGTATAATTATGATATAAATAAATTTTAACATTTCTCTCATTATGGGGGATTGGGAGGGGGGGTGGTGTGTCATAATGGAAGATCATGTTGGAACCACTCTATTGATGCGCGCGTATCTACACGCTTTTCTTCATTTGGAAAATTCATATTTACAATTTTTGTTTATTTTAATTTACAAAGTTTGGATGTGACAGCTTCACATTTCTGAGAGCAACGGCGATTGAACTTGTTTCCATTGCTAACTAAGTGAATTTGTTTAAAAATCATAAGAATTGGCTATAACTCAGTAATTTTTCGAAGAAAAGATATTATAGCTTATATCACTAAAAAGCATAAAAAATGGCAATTTTTATGAAGTCATGGCCAACTATGGTTTCCATTTAAAAAAACCTATGTTTGTGTCATATGTCAAAATGACAGGCTTTAGGAAAAAGCGGAGGACACAGTCCCATTAAAGATGTGATTATCTACAACTTTTATCTGAAAACTTTTTGTCTAAAATAGGTTATAATGGAATTAGGGACAAATTTTAAAACAGCCGAAATTTGTTTTTTTCGAAATATCTAGTAAGCCATGAAATTTTTCAAAAATCTGAAAGGCGCATATTTATGACCCCACAAAACTGCAGATACCCATAAAGAACATCGTAGGAAACTCACCCTGTATATTAAACTTTAAAAACATCAAGATTTTAAGGTGCCCGTTTTTCCTGCCAGTGAGTATCTAATACTCAAAAATATATTACTTTTTTTAGACAACAAGAATAAATATTTGTTAAATAATGTTCCTTTTGATTCAGACTTATTCAGAGAGTGGTTTTCCCCTTTATAGATACTGTAATATTTATAACTACCTTAACAGAATTACTCTATTGTTATTCACAGGTATTGTTACAAGTTTTATAGTAGTACTGGAAATTTTGTTTAATTCACTATTACCTGTCGTACCTAGAACTGTTTCATTCTTGAGTGATAAATAAATAATCTATAAAAGAATTATAGGGATACAGTAAGTTAAAATGCCTGTTTTCAAATTTCAGTATTTTTATTAACATCTTGTTCATTTTTGAAACTTGTTGTGTCGAGAAGGACGAAGCGTGAATCAAGACTAAAGATTTCCTAGAAACTTAAAAATTTTCCCCATATATGTCTAGATTAGGGTTGCCAACCGTCCTCTATTCCAGGACAGTCCTCTTTCTGATCTCACTGTCGTCTTTTCTCTCAGGTACTGGAAAAAACTTCTTTTTTACATACTAAACCGAAAATCTCAAAAATATTCGTCTCTGACCATAATGCTTTAAAAAATTAGTTAATCTGTGTCTATCGTAGTGATGTTGGTAGCGAATATTTCCATTCGAATTTTGCAGGGAATTTTAGAAATTTCCGAAATATTCGGTCCCAAAATCGCGAATATTCGCAAAAATCCGAATTTTGCAAGAAATTTGGTTTACTAAAAATTTAACGAAAGTATATCAAGTATGCCTATTCTTAAATCAGAAGAAAAAGAATGCTTCCCCCCTTTACAAAATAGAAAACGTGTGGCTCTTAAACCAATGCATTGTGCCGCGAATCTCTTGGACCCCTGTTTCCTGGGAGAGCACCTTAACAATGAAGCAAGTTCCATAGCCGCTATGGAATTTATCAACAATATCACCAACAAACATCCTCAATTTGTCAATAATAAAGAAGTCATTTTTACAGATGTAACAAACTATTGCGCCAAATCGGGTTTATGGGCTCTCGACTACGTTTGGATGTCAGTTAAAAATGTAGACTGTCTAAGTTGGTGACAAGCAATGTGTAAAAATACTCAGTTGAAATATTTAGCTGTTGCTCTGCTGTCTTTAACAACGTCATCTGCAGCCACTGAGAGAAGTTTCAGTACTTACAGTTTTATCCATACTAAAAAAAAGGTATCGCTTAACTGCAAAAAGAGCCGGCAAAATAATGTTCGTAGCTCATAACAATAAATTATTACTACAAAAACAAAAAGTGGATATGGAGCATGATATTCAACATGAAAGTCCTCCAGAACCACTAGAACGCGTAGAGGTAGCGGTCCATCCTTCAGAATCAGAACCAGATGATATATCAAATATATCTGATTTGGAAATAGAAACTGACGAAGACAGTACTACTACTAAGTACTATATAATACTATGAAGATGGGACCAGCTCGGCGCCAGAAAGTTTTCCGGAATAGAATAATTCATTTATTTGTGTTTTACGTTTTTTAAATTTATATTTCGTGCTTTTTTGTTTTTTTAAGTTCATGGATTATGTACAAAGTACAGTGTTACCAAATGATTTTTGTTATGTGTGACTTTTGTGAGTTATGTATTGTTTATTAAAAATATAACACCTAATATTATGTTTATTGCTTTTTTTTCACTTACATGTTGGTATCAAATGTCTATCTAATTTATTCCTTTATTGTATCAACAAAAAATATGTAAAATTATAAAATTTCCTGCAACAATCAAAAATTTCTGAAATATTAACATCACTAGTCTTTCGCAACTCCCACTCGTTTGTACAGAAAAGAAAATGAAGACTCTTTTTTACACTCTCGTCTTCTATTTTTTATTTTGAAAGTTGACAACCCTAGCAGTGGCGCATCTAGAGATTGAGTCTAGGAGGGATAATGGTAATATTTAAAAGAAGTACTAAATTAGAATTATATTTTCGTTGAAAGGTATTGTGACTGTGGAAAGAAATATACTTTGATTGATTTGTATTTTCTATTTTGATTGGAATTATTAACTTCTTGTGAGACAATTTTACTTTATAACACGTTTTATTTTATTCATAAATTTCTTCCTAGGAGGGGTAATTACCCCCAGTACCCCTCCTGTATACCGGGTGTTGCATCGTCGAGCGGGACATAGGAAATCCCATGTAAATTTTAATGGGGTCAATTATTGGCTTCCCTAATTATTTTAGAGAATACTTCTATTTAGATTTATTGAAGAGCACTAAAACCCACATTCAACAGAATATCTTTAGATATTTTTGATTAGCCAGTTTACGAGTTATCGCCGATTTCTTTTTAAATATTTCTCCTTTCTTATGGCCTTATTTACTTATGAGCACCAGTCAAGGTAAAAGATAACTGCCAAATGAAGTTGTCGTTTCAGAAATTTACCTATTTAGTGCTTTATTATTATTATTAAAAACTCATACCTATATCGAAAATATTAGCAATGAATTACACTACCGAAGAAAAAGTATTGATGATTAAATGGTATTATCAAGGAAATAGTTATCAAAAGGTGTCGGACATGTTTGCTGCTCTGTATCCGAATAGACCGATACCTGGAAAATCTACAATCACAAGGAATATCCAGAGATTTGAGACCAAAGGTACCCTAATAAATAACTGCAGATGTGAAGCAAGGCAGGAACAAAGAAAAGATGCAAGAAATGATAAAGACTTGGAAGTTTTATTGTGCGTAGAAGAGAAATCGATGGAAAGATCAGCACAAGGAAACTTGAGGATGAAATAGGAATAGATCACACTACAGCGTTTCGAATTTTGAAACGACATAAATACTATTCTTTCAAATATGAAAAGCACCAAGAACTACGAGATGGGGACGAAATACGGCAGCAGGCGTTTTGTTTTGATATGATGGAAAGAGCAAACACGGATAGGGAATTTTTAAAAAACATATGTTTCACTGATGAATGCACGTTTACCTTAAATAATGAACCCAATTTTAAAATTATCGATATTGGAACAAAGAAAACCAACACAGGTTTGTCGAAACAAGGACGCAATATCATCACAGAAAGTAAATGTTTGGGCAGGGATATTCGGACACAATATTATCGGGCCATTATTTCTTACGCGAAATTTAAATGCAGAATATTATTTGGAACTACTCGAAAATCATATTTTACCTGCTTTACATGATGCCGCTAGGGAAAATCAGGAAATTTGGTACCAAATGGATGGCTGCCCGGCACATAGTACCCTGGACCCTGGCTGTTCGGGAATATTTAGACAATAGTTTTAACGGAAACGTTATTGGCCTAAATCATACAGTAAATTGGCCAGCAAGGTCTCCTGATATTTCGTCAAATGATTTCTTTCTCTGGGGCCATTTAAAAAACAGGATATACAAGGATAAAAAGTACCGAAATCTAGACGAGTTAAAAAATGCTATTTCTGCCGAATGCAATAGAATTTCAATTTACCAACTAGCGAATGTAAGAAGAGAATTTTATGATCGCCTGGGTTATTGTCTAGCAGTCGATGGAGGAATATTTGTGACATCTTAAATCCTAAACTTCTAACAATTTAATAGTAGGTACCTAAATTAATAAGTTATTGAATATTGTAATCATACTATAATTAACCTTGTAATTGATTACTTTATTTTACTTTAATTCATATTAATTTGTATTTATAAATACATCTTTAAGATTTCCGATGTAGGAATGAGTTTTCAATAATAATAAAGCACTAAATAGGTAAATTTCTGAAATGACAACTTCATTTGACAGTTATCTTTTTACCTTGACTGGTATCTCATAACCTTGACTGGTGCCATAGAAAGGAGAAATATTTAAAAAGAAATCGGCGATAACTCGTAAACGAGCTAATCAAAAATATCTAAAGTTATTCTTTTGAATGTGGGTTTTAGTGCTCTTCAATAAACCTAAATAGAATTATTCTCTAAAATAATTAGGGAAGCCAATAATTGACACCATTAAAATTTACATGGGATTTCCTATGTCCCGTCCGACGATACATAGGATACATACAAACACCCGGTATGGGCCACCCTGAACCCTAGTCTAGATTAGATATCTGTTTGGTCTTGTGAATGCCATACGTATTCAAGAAACACAGAAATTTTTGCATAATCTCCTGTACTAAATTATTGTATCTCTGTACTAAATTTCTAGCTTTTGCTACTAGAAGAAATACTGGATAAAAATGTGTATTTTGCTTTATTAGAAAATATGACATATAAAAATGTTATTTCAATTTGAACAATTTTCTTTAGCTTGATCTTGATCTTTTGTTACTGTATAATCGGTGGGTGTTATGTGATCTAGTTTTTTTATAAAAATAAGGTCAATAATCAAACTTTTGCAATGTTGTCAACCTTGACACGAAGTAGTTAAAATCAAAAAATATTATAATGTTCTTTGACAAAACACCAGAACGGTATTAAAATCATATACTTCGGAATATAATTCGAATATACAACAGAATGTTGTAAGATGAAATATATTATTCCGTTTTCGTATGCTCTGAATTTTAATGAACAAAAACAATGCTTAGTATAGTTAATAAAATTTGTTCTACTCAGAATTCCTCGAGCGCATGTATATTATATATGTGTTTTGTTTTATTTATTTATTTATAGGAATGTTCAAACTATGAACATCGATTTTCAAAATCCAAATATAATGATAATTAGCTTTTCCGAGTTACTTTAAAATTTTAATATTGACCAACATCAATTAGGCTGATCAAAATATTGTTTCAGCTCATTTTAAACAGATACTAAATAAACTAGGAATATCGACACGATGAATTACTACAAATAGGCAAAACTACATAAAAATTTATCGACATATTTAAAAAAAAATATCGATATCTTCATATATCGATACATTTAATCATCCTTATATAATTCGAGGACGATACGGTTGCATGGTTCTTGGATTCGATTTCAAAAATATTTTGATTATAGAGACATTATAGGTCACTTGTGATAATGCATGGGTCAGTATTCAATTAAGTAATACAGTATGCAATGGCAGAGGTTTAACAATATTGAAGGTGTGTAAATGAATTGATTACAAAGCTCTTGAAATATTTATAAGGCTTAATCTTGCTGGTTTATTTTACGGTTGTGTATAAATTTTGGTAGTTATTAAAATTGTTATAAAAATATACAATTCAAATAAAAAGAGATAAGTTATAATAATTATTTATTAATACAAACATCAAACATCCGATACGCTACTGAAGCAGGTAAATCAAATTGACGTATCTAAATTCTTTGACATATAATCTTTGACAAGTAGTAAATAAAAGCAAGACTGCAAAAAAAAATACATAATTAGTTAATTTTAAGTAAATTTCATAAATGATCGGTTTACTGCACGTATGTATATTATATAGTCACTTACTAGCGAAAAGTTAGTCCATTATTTCTCTCGATTTTTGACCGAGATCTACCGCACGCTACACAACCAACTATTTTACAGTCTTTTTCGATAAGTCGCAATAGTGTCACTGTCAATTTAATTTCTGCCACAATTTCCTTCTAGATTTATTACCTTAACAACTATCAGAAGTAGAATAAATAATAAATAACATAAAATAAGCTCAGTAACGACTGACAAATCCACAAAATTTCAAATCAAATTCAAATGTGTCAAATGAAGTTAAACAAAACTGTCAAGGATCCCCACCCTAGGGCCCTTCTCCGTCTACCATGCATGGATACATGAGTAGCATAAGACTCTTTCCTCAATGTTTTTATTCAAAGTTTGCAACTTGCAACGCTGAGAAATTGTTTAAAAATTTTTTTATGACGTTTTGTCCTCGCCATAAAAAGTATCATTTTTACTCCTAATAAAACAATATACAATATGATCAAAAAAAAAACGGCATCAGTGATGGCTATGAAATAAAGATCGCTGTCATTTTATATGTAAAATTATATGGGGAGTGTCATCGATGGAAATGAACCCAAGCCAACTGGGCGCCGTTTTTTTCGACCATACGGTATTGCTCAACTAATTATTGCCGAAAAAAGTTTGTTGCAACTACGGATTTTATGTCTGTTTACAAAAGAAACTCTTTTTCGAATAAACAGATTATATCAATACCCCACTGGCTACGTCACTGGTATTTCAAAGATGTTTTGAGAAAGTGATTATTTCATATTATGGGTCATATTGGACTTTCTCTCTACCACTTGACATTGCAAGTTCGGTTCTTGGTAAACGCGGATCTTGTTTATAGATCAACGTATATACAGTGTGTTTATTATTTTTGTGTTTTAACAAAATCAATAAGTTCATTTTATAAATGGTGAGTCTATACATACCAAGTAACATATACTTCAACATTTCCATTTAAACAATTATATATTATATATTAAATTTGCGTAAGTTTTCTTGAACCATTTCTTAACTATAAAAAAGTCATATTTTCAGCATACAGTAAATTCTTAAAGCAAGACATGTTGAATAGCACGAACATCGAAAGTGCTGAAAAAATAAAAATCTCAAGACAATAAAAACTTTTGAAGTTGCCCCGAAATTAAGGGCGAAACGTCAAGAAAATGTTTAAAAAAAAACTAAATTTATTATTTATTAACGAACCTCAACCCAAGAAAATATGACTTTTTTATATATTAAATTTATATATTATTATAGTATAATTTAAATTAAAATATTATATACACTCACCGGCACGAAAAACGTGTACCTTAAAATTTGTTAAATTTTAAGGTTTAATATATTTTGTTCTATTTTAGTGGGCAGATTTTGATATTTTTTAGGCAATTTGTAGCTAAATTATTTGACTTTTTAGTATCTCTTTCTAAATTAAAAATAAAAGTTTTCATTTGTCAATTATACGAGGGAATACATGTTGATATTTTGGTGAAAGTTTAAAACACCCTGTGGAATAGGTGAACAAAGCAAGAAATTTAAAAATAATTTTATCATCTAGGTACGTCTTTTCTTGATAGTTTGTTTTTTGAATCATTTCGATAGCTTTATTTTTATTGAAGATATTCACTTTTGAATAAGACAGTAACGATATGGTAACGATTTACAGCAATTTTAGCATTGAAAATTGCCTTTGCTTTTAGGTCCGCAACACACTTATAAAATAGTGTTTATTGTTTTTGTAATGTCATTGTCATTGAAAAGTTATATTATTATTCTTTATTGACGTTTGGTCATTGTAACTTTACTATCTACCTAAGAACACAGTAAAAAAAATAGTCAAAAATGGTCATTTTTTTCGACTTTTTCCATATATAGGGTCATGAAAATTATCGATTTTAGACGAAAAACAATTGAATACGTCAATCAATCCTAATTTACGTCATACACCAACATACCAAATCTCGTTTTTTTATCTGAAAAACTACAAAAGTTATAGAGGTGAACCACTTTTGAGACGCACCGGTATTATTAATTATTAAAATATATTTTTTTCATTAATTTCAGATATTATAGTAAATAACCAAGATGAATTTTCAACTAATCCTAGCAGTAGTATTGCTGTCCATAGCCCATCAAACACATCAGCAATGTTTCCCACCGTATTCCTTGGGACAACCTAGCCAATCTGGACGCGTGGACCTGTACAGTGGGCAACAGGAGTTTTCCTTGGGTCTCCTCAATGCCATCAATAGATTCATGCCCAAGGAAAACTTATTTTTCTCACCCTACTCGACTTATCACGCTTTACTGATAGCTTACTTCATGGCTGGAGGCCAGACAGAGGGTTACTTGAAGAAAGTATTGAGATTGGACCAAAATCAGGTAAAAAACGAAAGACAAATAAAATAAATATAATAAATAGACAAGATATACAAACCTATAGCGATTAAAACGAAATATTCTTGTTTAACCTTAGAGGAAAAGCCAATTTAATCTACCATATGTATTGTGTCCCCCTTTCATGAGTTACGACTCATCATACAGTTTTAGAGCTTTGAGAAAAGCCAGTGTCTGAGACGGTTTTACAGAGGTTAGTTCTCCATCTCCGATACCAGTCGTACCAAAGTTTATGCCACGAATGGTTGTCGTCTCGGCACACTCATTGATCAGGTGTTCTGATATTTCCCCATTTTCCCCACAGAGTCTGCATTCGTCGTTTTCTTAGCTTCATTCTACTGAGTTGTTCATTAAGGAGACTGTTTCCTTTTAAAAAGTCCGTGACAACCTGAAGATCGTTCTTACTTAAATCAAGGAAGATTTTTCTCGGTCGTAAGTTTTGAGAAATTTCTTCTAGTGTGTTAAATCGTTGCAGGATTCCCAGTCCAGGTTATGGATAGAGTCTTCCAGGTTCTTGAATTCCGTTTTAAGTTGGTTTCCACTTGGGAAGCAGAAGGGTTCTGGTCCAGTTAGTAGAGTGGTCGCTCCTTTTCTAGCTAGATCGTTTGCTTTTTCATTACATTCTATCCCTTGATCGGCTTGCACTCAGAGTAGGAGGACTGCATTTTCTTTGCCTAATTTGTTTAGCTTTTCTAATGCTGATAGAATGAATTTTCCTTCAAAGATGCAGTTAATAGTATATTGTATAACTAGTGCGAAAAGTTGTCGATTGCCCGAGAGCGAAGTTGAGCGCAGAAGCGAAGCGAGTGCGCTCATTAGCTCGAGTGGGCAATCGACAACTTCGCACGAGTTGCACATACTATTTTTTATTACGTTGCTTTTTAGTATGTGTCTTTTGTTATATTTCATCATGTAAACAAAAGAGACTTATTAAAAAGCAAAAAATACTTTCAAAATCTCGTGACAAGAAAAATAACTTTTGGAACACCCCATAGATTCATAGATGAATGCAAAAGATGACATTCAAAACTTCAAATTTTTAAATCGAATTTTAGAGTAGAAAATGAAGGAATTTTAACGTTGCTTCTTCATAATGGTGTTTAGTAATTTGTTTACATGATGAAATATAATAAAAGTGACATATTAAAAAGCAACGTAATAAAATAAACAAAAAATAAAAAAATTATTTAAATGTCAACCTCACTTCTTTAATATTGACACTTCGAGACTGTCTTTTCTGCTTGTCAATTAGCGTGTGCCAATGAAAACTTGGGTTCGAGAAGTTTACTTCATAGATAAATGAAACAAGTTTAGATTGGAAAGTGCCCATAAGGACAATGTAAACACTATTTGGCGCTATTCTTGCAACGGTCGCGACCCAAAACTTTTGAAAAGTTCGGAGCGGTTCGGCTTTTTCCGGAATTATATCGCCAAATATTGTTTATTCAAATTTACTATTATTTTCGTTTAATTTTATAATAAAACACAGTGTGGGGGGTTGCATACAAGAAACTTTATTTTATATAAGGACGCATGTATGAAATACCTATGAAACATCGGAAACCGACGTTATGCCACGATGGTTTTTGCAGTTCACAGTTCACAGCACAGCTTTTTAAGTTTTTAATGCCACTTTTTCACAATTATCACCGGTTGGAGTAAATAAAACTTGAATTAAACTCACAAGATAGCAATAATTACTTTGAAAATGGACGCTATAAACACTTTTCGGAATTTCTTTAATGAGAGCGGTTTAGATTTTGAAAGATTATTATGATTTTTGAAGATTCTGACTTTGACAAGAGAAAAATTATTTCTGTTTTTGTTTGCCGTTGTTCTTAGCGACCGCTATAGCAGCGCCAGATCGCGTATAACGGTCGCGACCCAAAATAATTTCGCGACCCAAAATTTTTACGGGCTTTCCAATATAAACTTGTTGCATTTATCTATGGTTTACTTGTCGCTTGCCGCACTCAAATCGACATTAAATTTGCTCAAAACTAGTGTGGTAATTGTGAAGTGGGCTATTAGCATCTTTTCGACTCCAAAAGAATGCGAAAAGATACTACTGTACCCGCACGAGTAATAAAAAGAAATATTAATTTCGTTATTTTCTGTTATAGAACAAATCTGACATTTATGCTGCCTACAAATTGGACAAGTTCCTGACACAATTGTCTGCCAAGACTGCACCCTACGAATTCACCAGCGCCAACAAAATATATGTATCTGACGATGTGCCTGTTAGAGACTGCGTAGTTAATGATTTTGAACAGGAATTGGAGAAATATCCATTCAAAAAAGATCCAGAAGCATCCAGGTATATAACGCACAAAATACAAGTTTAATTTTCGATTTTCTTTCTCGAACAGATAATTTCTTACATAAAATTCATATAGTGTGTCGAACTGCTGTGAGGGTGGCATTGTGTTTCAACCCCCAGCCAGTACGGTCGCTTTATTTATATAAAATAAAATTATTTATGTATCTAAATAGAACTTTGAATAAAAATGTTAAGGGAGGAGCATATCAAAAATCTTAGATCGACCGCGACGGGCTCCTAAAATGACCGACTTAAATTCCGGTTTATCAGTGCCGTTCTAGTTTTATTCAAAACGTGCAAAAATATGATGTAGGGTAGAGTCAATAATTTGTTGCTTTATTTTACGTTGTGAATAAATGTTGGTAGTTATTAAAATTGTTATAAAAATATACGGATTACAATAAAAATAGATAAGTTATAATAATTATTTATTAACTCAAACATCCGATATGGTACTTACAGTACGTCTGTCCGTTCTGTGGCTACGGGGTATCCGTGAGAGGGGAAACGATATTCTCTCGATGTTTTTCGTAAAAAAATAGACGACGCGTTCCATCAATAAAAATTCGACAAATTTGCAAGCAGCCAATAAAATGAGTGGGCCGAGCGATTTGCGGTGACGTACTCGTCAAGTCGACGTATAAATTATATTGCTGTTTATTTAAATGTTTTTTGTCCGCATTCCTTTCATAGACACAGATCCAGCAGACGCACTTTAAGCAGGTAAGCCAAATTGACGTGTCTTTGATATGTAATCTTGAACAAGTAGTAAATAAAAGCAAAAATGCAAGAAAAAATATATAGTTGGTTAATTTTAAGTGAATTTCACAAATGATCGGTTTACTACACGTATGTATATTATACAGGTTGTTAATTCCCTTGTTAACTTCCTAAAACCTCGGCTCGCTCGTCGAGAGACGGAACGAGTCGACAGAAAACCCTATAAGTGCATGCGTTCTCAATAGGCAGTGTTGCCATTCTGTTCCCCTATAAGTAACTGTCCAGTTAACAACCTGTATAGTCATTTACTAGCGAAAAGTTGTTCCATTATTTCCTTCGATTTTTGACCGAGATCTACCGCACGCTACACAACCAACTATTTTACAGCCTTTTTCGATAAATCGCAATAGTGCCACTGTTAATTTAATTTCTGCTACAATTTCCTTTTAGATTTACTACCTTTAAACAACTATAATTAGAATAAATAATAAATAACATAAAATAAGTTCAGTAAAGACTGACAAATCCACAAAATTTCAAATCAAATTCAATTTGAATTTCAATTTAACACATTCAAATGAATCGTCAAACAGAACTGTCAAGGATCCCCACCCTAGGGCCCTTTGTCCATCTGCCTTGCATGAATATATGGATAGCATTATACTCCTTCCTTAATCTTTTTATTCAAAGAAATTGAGCGACACCTTGAGAAAGGCAATGGTAAGAGTGTAAATTGAGCGACACCTTGAGTGTATTTGCCTATAGTACAGCCTCTCAAATAGTGTTGTTCGGATTCGGCGATAAACTGTGGGCAACTGTAGGTCACGTGTACTTGTGAACACTGATGACGCACATCACAAATTTTCGAGCGAATTCCTTCAACAGAGTCTTAAGAAACCTCCATATTCCTTCAACTTCACCAAAAATGCCAATTAATCATATAAGATGCCATGATCAGCTGACTTATTAGATATGTTTTCCGTTTACATATTTATTTCTTTTCAACATCATGAACTTTGGTTTATTAGTATGTGTGGAATAAGATATGTTGAAAGATAAAAATGTATATATTAATTTTTTGTTAAATGTAAATATATTTCTAAAATTGCAGATTTATTGACAGCAACATTGCTTTAAACTGAGGGATTCTTAACTAAACAACCTTAATTAAACTTTAAACTAAAAAAATAGATGTAGGAAAAACAATAAATACTTCTACTACATATTTTTTATTGTACAAAACTGCCAAAAACCTTCATATTGCCTTCTTTTTGGATAAAAATCCTTCAGCCCCTCATTCGACGAAAGTTGACAATAAGTAAAATCCTTCATATTGAAGGAAATCCTTTAATTCTGGCAACACCGAATCACAAGTACATATAGAATATAGACGAAAAAGCGATCATGAATTCGCGAAACGTCGCACAAAGTAAAATTGTTCTCCTTTAAGTCTTTTAAATTCCCACAAATTTTTCTTTGTGCTGGCAACAATAAAATAATCAGATGGTTTTATTTCAGAGTATCGATTAACACGTGGGTTGAAAACACCACCCATCATATGATCAAAGATCTCCTACCACCAGGAAGCATAGATCCCACTACAACCCTGGTTCTAGTCAACGCTGCATATTTCAAAGGTATTTGGGAGAATAAGTTTAATCCCAACCTGACCAAACCAGAAATATTTTACGTCAGCCCCACCAAGCAAATTATGGTCGACATGATGCACGTAGAGGGAACATTCAGACATGGTAAATACGAAATACAATAGTATTTTCACTGTAGTAATACCACAAGAGTTTAAATTATTTTCTTTTATTTATTTAGGTATGATTTTCTAAAAAGTTTCTTTTGGTTTTTGAAACACTCTGTATACAGGGTGTCAAAAAATAGTGTATCTATCTACGGTGGGTGATTCTGCCGATAAAAATAAAAACGGAATTCTACTCTATTGCCATTCGCTTTGCCACTAAAATATGTGTTAAAATGTCAAGAAAAACAGTTCACCAATATTCTTAAAAATAAACAAAATGTATTATTTTTATTTACCTTTTCGAGAGCTGTAACTTCTTCAGGAAGCATTTTAGGGCACATATTCATAGAATCTTTTTGTTTTACTTTTATCTGTAGAATCGCTCACTAAAGTTAGATACACTATTTTTTTGACACCCTGTATACAGTGGTGGCCAAAAGTATGGAAACTTTTTACTTTTTAAAATATCACAGAAAATATTATGAATGAACAGCTTATCAGCAAATAAAAGTATTCCAAAAATTACACAGCGAAAAAAATCTGTTTAGCAGTTTTTGTAGGAGAACAATAGATTTCTTGTGGCCAAAAGTATGGAAACCATAAATAAATACATTAAAATTATTTACTTTAAGCTGATAAACGGTACGATTTGCTTCAGATAAATATAAACATCATGCCCAAGTCTAAATATTTCTCTACGGATTTAAAAAATAAAATAGTTGAATTATACAAGAGCGGTTATAAACAAATTCAAATAAGTAAAAATTTAAACATTTTAAAAGGCACCGTTTCGAAAATAATTCGTAAATTTAATAAAACAGGGAACGTTTCAACAGCTTTTAAGTCAGGAAGACCAAGAAAGTTGTGCAACAGGACAATGAAAGTAATGAAGAGAATATCAATGGGAGATCCAAGAAAAACATCCACAGACATTTCTCGAGAAATGGCTGAAAGGGGAATATCGGTGTCTGCACGCACGGTGAGAAGAAGGTTGGATGACATGGGCCTTTTTGGAAGAGTTGCGGTGAAGAAACCACTAATATCAAAGAAAAATAGGATGGTCCGCTTTAAATTTGCTCAAGATCATCTCACCTGGTCAGAAATGGAATACTGTACTGTTTAGCGACGAAAGCAAGTTTCAACTGTTTGGTAGTGACGGGAGATGTTATGTCCGAAGACCAAAAGGTACACGGTACAGCCATAAGTACCAGATGCCCACAGTAAAACATGGGGGTGGGAGTGTAATGGTATGGGGGTGATTTTCTCGCTCAGGTGTTGGTCCTCTTGTTGATGGGATAATGGACCGTTTTTTGTACAAAGACATATTGGAGAATAATATGCTGCCTCATGCTGATGAAGAAATGTCACTCAGATGGTTGTTCCAGCAAGACAATGATCCCAAGCACAAATCTCGGTTTGTTCAAAATTGGTTAAATGAACATAATGTTCCACTAATGGATTGGCCCTCCCAGTCTCCGGATCTTAACCCCATAGAAAATTTATGGGACCATTTGGATAGCAAAATTCGAAGCCATTCTATTCTGAATGGGTGGCCATTTCCAGTAAAGATTGTACGAGATTGATCGGTTCGATGCCACGAAGATGTAGAGAAGTAATTAATTCAAAGGGATATTCCACTAAATATTAGTAATTTTTATATTATCTTGAATTTTAATAAACATTCTTCTTAAGTTTCCATACTTTTGACCAAGAAAATATTCATAATTTTTTATATATTTTTTGATAGCTGTAATTTTTTATTTAAATGTATTAGGTTTTGTAGGAAATTATTTGTAGGTCACGATTATATAAGTCGTTTTATTTCATATTTTAATTTCTCAGCATAAATGACAAATTAAAAAAGTTTCCATACTTTTGGCCACCACTGTATATGGTGTTTTTTATACCAACATTGGTCCTATTCAATTAATTAATTATTCTTCCAAGTGCTTTTAGCGATTCGAATGAAATTTTGACTGTAAAAGTTACTATAAGTGCTACATACAGATTGTTAACTGGATGGTTACTTATTGAAGAACAGAATGGCAACACTGCCTACATTCCAAATGTGTACTAAGCTAAGTTGCCGAATCGTCCCGTCGCGTCGCGTCGCGTCGTGTCGCCGGCGTGGCGTCGTCTCTCGACGAGCGGGCTGAGGTTGCCATATTTCAACCATAAACCTCTTGCCGCCAGTAATAAACAACTTAACAACCTGTATTTTAGTGCTAAAAAAGTATCGACAGATTCATCAGGGGTGTGCATATGGGTTAATAATAATAATAAATAACGCTTTATTATGCAAAAAGCAAAAATAGCTTCATCGACAAAACATTTACAAAACAAACAAAAGCACAAAAAATATATAAATAATGAAAGGCAGAAAGTAGTCTCGACTGACTAGTGAGAAAGAAAACCTAGGAACTAGTGAGGTTGCAGTCGGACTGCAACCCTACTAGTTCCTAGATTTTCTTAAATAATTAAAAATATACAATATAAATCATACAATTCAAAAAAAATTATGTCATTAAAATTACAAATAGAACATACATGGAAAATTGCAGAACACAAAAAAAGGCGTATCAATAAAATTTTACGAGTTAGTTTTAAGAGTTATAAAATATTAAATACTCGATAATTGAGCAGTGTGTGAGATGATCAAAATTTTAAAATTCAAAATTTTTCATGATTAAACATCAACAAAAAATTCGTTTACCGCATATATGGCTCTCTCCAGCAAGTATAATTTCAGAGCTTTGCTAAATGCGGGAAAGAATGAAAGCGACTTGATATTCAAAGGCAGATGATTGTACATTTTTTTTGGTATTGTACAGTATTGAGCCTTTAACTAGTTCTGAGCTCGGGGTTGGCAGATAAAAATCGTGCTCCGCATTCCTAAGTAAAGTTGTCACTTGAATATTTTTTCTAAAAAAGCATGTGCGCCACTGACTGTTGTATCTCTTATTAGCAAATATTGTTTGCCATTAGTTGAGAAATATTGTATTGAAATGCTGTGAAATTTTCCAACAAATTAAAATTATCCTGTATATTTTTTAGAAATATCTGAAAGTTTGGGTGCTCATATCCTCGAACTGCCTTACAAAGGAGACAACATCAGCATGTACATTCTACTGCCTCCATTTTCCAATACAGAAGACTCTATCGAGACGACTTTGAAAAACTTGAATCTTGACAGTTTCAGAAGAATCGTAGATGGAGGATCTCTTGTTTCGAGGACTGTACAAGTGGCTTTACCTAAATTCGCTTTGGAGACCACTATTGAGTTAGTGCCGGTAAGCATAGACTAATTTGAATAATTATTATACCTAGGTATATTTAAAATTACACATGGCGTTTAGATATTGGCAAAAAACTCTTTATAAGACATCCTATTAGTTTACATTACTTAAATATTATGTTAAATTAAAAATACGTAGCAAATATAGACAACATTTTCCTCACCAACTGAATTCACCTTTTAATGGTAATATTTTCACAATAATTACCATTAAATTTTAGAAGGGAAAAAACAAAAATATTGATACACTTTAAAGAGTTTTAAAATGCTTAACAACGAAAAACGTACAAAACATTTATTTATTTCGTTAGATAAAATTGTGTTCTGATCGATGCTACTAAGAACTTCACTTTCCTTGATTTGTAGTTTTTTTGATAGCACAAATATTTCCAGAAACTTCAGTGTATCAATACAAAATATACATTTTAATAAATATATGAAATAAACAAAATAAGTCCGTAAGTTAATTTTTTAGGTGTATAGTTAACATTAATTTCTTTGTATATATTATTCTAACATTCTCCAATTTTGTTTTATTTACTAACCAAATAGTGTTTTTTAATGTTCTAGTGTACTAAAAACATAAGTATTCTCGTTAATCGTGAGTGTGCTTTTACGAACCTACCATAGACGATTGAATAAAAAAACGTCGTCATAGCTGACTTAGAAATAAAGATCGTTATTATTTGATATGTACTTTTACATGAGTAATATCATTTGGAACCTTCGTTGATGACGCCGTATTTTTTCGATCATACGATATATGTAGTTCCATCGATCGCCCTAGTATGATGACGTCGCGTCTAAGCTGCTAGGCCTTTTTTTCTCGAAGGTGATACCTGTGAAACTGCGAACCATGCTAATATCGGGATATTATGTTTTGTGAAAGCTCATTAGACCCGGTTGTACAAAGATAGCTTAAACTCTAGTTCAAGTGAACTCGAAGTAATGAACTATGAAGTTCAACGATAAGAAAAATTTGAACTTGGTTTAATCCTGAACTTACTCTGAACCTTATCAGGATTGATTTTTTTTAAAATGTACATCTGGTATATTTAATGCATAATAAAAAAAAATTGATAAGTGCGTTTTTTATCTAAATAAAAATGGTTGACGAGAATACTCATATTTACAATGCTTTAGTTCAGTCACAGTTATTCAATATCCAGTATGATATCTCTGTCTCACCTTTTTAACATTACACACCCTCTACGTCATGTCACGCTACGTCATGGCATATATACTTGACCAAGATTTAGAAAGAATAAATAAAACTAGGAGATATACAGGATGAGTCTTAAATAAGTGCAAATATTTCCAGGGTGGTATATTTCGACCCCAGGAACACGTCTATGAGGTTTTTTCGCAAAAAAAAGATGATGAAAATTCTGCATTTTCTTTTAAATTTTTCTGTATATTTTAGAAAACTTTTTAGAACAGCCTATTCACCGCAAATTTTCCCTCGGTATAATTTGTTAATCGCTGATATTACCATAGTTACGGTATTAAAAGGGATGCAAATACAGAAAAAAATTCGGTGGCTCTCAATATTTTTGAAAAATAAATCAGTTTTTTTAAAATTATCAAACTTGAATAATTCGGTTATTTTGAACTTACGTGAAAAACGGTAAACATATGTTTCTTTTATCGAGATCTGAAAATATTTGCACTTATTTAAGACATCCTGTATAGCTGGGTATTTAATAAGCTGTGGTTTAGTTTTAGAATATGTTGCTTATGTATATACTCTGTTTTATGCCTAGATCATAATATACTTTTTCGCTAATAAAATTATACTTTCTCAACTATTAGGACAGAACATGTAAACACATATTATGTAGTAATTACACTATTGTGGCCGGCCATGATTCAGTGACAAGTGTGTGTGCTCCTGACCTAGATACTATCCCCAAACGGTAGAGTCGTTTTGTTAAAATATTGTTACAATCAAAGGTTACAATTTTAAAAAAAACTTAAAACTTTACCTATTATTACTTTTTCTTGAGACACCCTGTGTACGACAAAATATTTTTAGGATATGCACCCTTATAAAACCAGGCAATATTTATATAAATCTTCTTTTCAAACCTTCGACAACAACGACAATATTATATTATGGTGGTTTGTGGGTAGCTTAAGAAAAAAATGAACGGTTTTGCTTTAGAGGTATCCACGAAAGTATACACGGTGTTTCATATAAAAATGCAAACTAGAGAGGTCTTGTCAGGGGTCTCAAATTTAATCATATTTGTAGAGTAGTCACGACTAAAGACGAGACCAGATGCTTCTGGTTCTCTGGCTGCAGAAGGCCTCTGGTTCTCAGCGACAGAGCCAAAGCAAGATAATTTGGAAATATGAGTTTATATCATTAGAATAAAAATTTCTAAGCATACTGTGATGGATCAGCGCGACCTACAATAGCAAGTATAGTCTGTCCAACGACAAAATCCTTGACAGTGATAGAAGTGTCCGTCATTTTAATTTCAAAGTAGTTTGTAAATTTTATTTTACAACGAAATAAGTTGGTACAATTGGAACGCATAGCAGAAAATCTTTGAAAAGTTAATATATTTAAAATTTGAGTGACAAGTGATCGATTACTTCAAAATAGTGTGAAAAAAAACTGTATAAAGAGCGATCGCAATGTAATAATGTCGTTGATAATCTCTAGGTTTATGAGATAATGCGCCAATAAAAAAATACAGGGTGGTATGAATCGGGAAACTTCAGCAGCATATTCTGCAGATAAAAATAAGTAAAAAATGTTACTGTATATGTTTTGTTCCTGTTGTGGTCATTCACGTGGGGGTTCGGGACACCGTGTATACTGTATATTATGATCTATGGTTGTATGGTTTATTTCTATTAAATATGTTGTTTAACCACGTACTAACACTGAGCTTTTTGCACGGTAGGTCCTAGAATCGCTGGGTGTCGGCAACCTTTTCACTGTCAACGCGGACTTTCGCTCTCTCACAAATAGCAAGGTGTCGGTGGGCGAGGGCATCCACAAGGCCAGAATCGAGATAAACGAGCACGGGGCCCACGCCGCAGCCGCCACGGCCTTCTTGACGTGGAGGATGAGCGACGACGAAGACGTCTTTAAATTCAGATGCGACAAACCGTTTGTGTATTTCATTTACAACCAACACTCGCACACCGTTCTGTTTGTCGGCGTGTATAGAAATCCCGGCCAAAATCTCTAAAAAGACTTCGAACGTTTGGCGGGCGAAATGTGTATTTTGTCCCTGAAGTGCAGGCAACCAGATAAACACGAGACAATTGTTAGTTGTATAACTAATTTTTTTAATATACGAACATTGATACGAACCGTGAAAGAAATAAAAACCATGCAATTTTTCTGCTGCTGGAGAATTATGGTAAATAATGAAATTAAAACTTGTTTTAATATAACTGTAGAATAAATATATTGCCATATTATACTATACAGAAATATAAAGACTTATATAATACATCTATGTATTTGTTTTATTGTTTAATAAGTTTACAAAATGATGGGGTAAATGCGGGCACTTTAAATAGAAGAAAAATTACAGTTAGGGGTTGGAACTTTTCGTTAACCAGTGGCTGAACTAGAGAGGGATTAGGGGGAGGGGGTGCTATTCCTCACCAACCTCCAAATTAATAAATTAATAACTGAGTTAATTTAAATGTTAAAAAAATTAAAACGCACATAATTAGAACCTTTTCCTTATTATATCACACTATTTTAAGTTTACTTGCTGTCGTGCAACCTACTTGCATAAACATAGTAGAATTATTACATATTTAGATATTTTAAATAAATCGTGTTTTTGTTAAACACTAGGAATTAAGAAATTTAAACTTTATATTTTAACATGCTTAGATAACCAGGCATACACTATTTTAAATTTCCTTTTTGCAGTGGCGTAGACTAGGATTAATTAACATAATTTAAACTAGGTCTTTGACCAAGGTTACTATGGTCTTTGGCTAGGTATTATAATTAAACTTACCTTAACTAACAAATAAAAGTTATAAATTTTATAAACATTTTTATTGAAAGCAAAAAAATCACTTCAACAAGAAACAATTAACTTTTTCAAACATTCAACAGAAATTTCTGATTTTTGTTAGGTTCTTGAAGATATGGGTGTTGGAGATTTGTTCGAAGAACAAGCAAATCTGTCAGATGTACTTGAAGGCAAGGCATATCTGGGTGCAGCATTGCACAAAGCTAAAATTCAAGTAAACGAAGAAGGTACCAAGGCTGCAGCCGCCACGATATTGTTTAGCTTCCGTTCTAGTAGACCTGCTGAACCTGCTCAATTCATTTGCAACCATCCCTTCATTTACTTCCTGTACAATAAGGTCGAGAATTCTATCCTCTTTGCAGGTGTGTTTAGAAGACCTCATTAAAAATGCAGGCTGCGACGGACACCTACGTCATTATTACGTCAGATTTGTTGCGTAATAAGTCATGACGTTTCAAGTTTGCAACCCAGATTACATTGAGTCCTTACAATCTTTCCTAATGTACTCTTTTGACTAGGACCCTAAGCATATTATATTATATTTATTGTTTTATTAGGAGTAAAAATGATACTCTTTGTGGTAAGGTTGAACATTTGACATTACAGGCGAGATGTAAAAAGTCATTTTACTCCGAATAGAACATGCTATTTTTTTCAAACGTTGCAAATAATATAAAATATTTAAAAGTTATACCTTGTAAGTTATTATATGTACATATATCGAGAAACTATGGTTATTCTCGTTGAACTTGACACTTTATGTCAGTTTAAAAATATATTTTCGTAGTGCCAAAGTGCCAAAAATAATAATACTTTTGTGACGTTTGAAAAAAAATATTCTTGTTACAGTTCAGTGTATTATTGGTTGTATATCTAGGACATCACACATTGCATCACATGAATTAAAATACCGTATGATCGAATAAAAACGGCGTCAGCGATGGTTACGAAATGAAGATCGGTGTCATTTTATATGTAAAATTATATTTTGTTTGGAAATGTCATCGATCGTCATTTCATAGCCATCGCTGACGCCGTTTTTATTCGATCATACGGTACAATACTTCAAATAAAATAAAAGAAGCTAAAATTAAGGAACAATAAGTGACGTAGGTCTCATAGTGAATAATTATAATAATATAAAAAGATCTTATTGTCCCAGTCCTGATTCCTTTCATTGTTGATTATTAGTATTACTTAAATGTTTTTATATTTATTTGTGATTCTGTTAAAGTATTGACCTTTATTTTTTAAATAGACTTAAGATTTTTTCTCTTTTTTTATATACACCATCAGTATCCCTAAAAAATTGTTAATAAATTGTATATACATATATACTCTTTTGTTTTCTTATGACGGTTTATATCCGACAATTTATTACATTTATAAAATACTAGTTGAAGCCTGGCGCATCCGCCACATCAGGAGAAAAAATACTTTTTATTTTTTTTTAATTAAACGAAAAACAAAAAATCCGGCGACGACAGTTTTTAGAAGAGCCAATTAGCTAACTTTTAGTAAAAAAAGCAACTTTCTAGAGCAAGTCGTTACTTCAGTAGAGACGACACAGATAAACATTAGCATTTTATCCTATGTAGATATTTACTGTTTCTTGAGTAATTTATTTATTTATATATGATGTGATTCTTGCATTACAGGTATTGCATTTCTCCTAAAAAAAACGAAAAATAGGAATAATTCGGATACCTAATTACCATAATTCGAAATTCGAGCTGCTTCGATCGTTAATATAGAAAATGATTCTTGTTTTTTCTGTTCAAAGTTTGATCAGATACTGTCCAATAATATTTCAAATAAATTTGATTTTTTGAAATGACTGAAAAGTTTTTCCACGAAACTGATAAATTTGACAAATAAACGAAGCTTATAAAGACCGTTTTTTAATTTCCAAAAAAAATAAATAATACTAATATGCGTTGATTCACTCAATCAAGATAAAAGTAGTGTACAAAATAGTATAGTTAATACAATTATAAACAGTACAAATAAACAAAAACGCTCCACAAAAATCAGAAATTAATAAAATACCTAATATCAGGCTAATATCTACACCATTATTAATTTAATTATAGAATAGCATTAAAAGCCTAGTGTTACTCGTGGCTTACAGATAAAAAATGTATGCTTCCTAACAAAAAGTTCATCGACTAAATAAATTTCAAAGAAATAATGAATCTCCTGATTATCCTGCTATTTGACCACATCGAGTGGTACGATTTTACGTCATAGGCTAACGTGGCTCCACGTTTACCACAGCTTAAATAGATTCCCGTTAATGAGGCGTTCAAAAATTCAAGTTTTAACCAATGCATGTTACCTGCTCAACACAGCATATCATAAAATTTGCGAAATATATTTTAAACTTTGATCGTCACATCACAATCATCACACGTTTTCTGTGACTAATTCGTGACGTCATTACATGCCCCACTCTCTATCTTTTTTTATTTATGGATCTGTCTTCTTCGAATACAATGGCGTGCCTTACATAATTTTGTAATATGTGCCAGTAAAACTTTGATATCGCTAGATAAAGTGTACAACTTGATAATTTAAGTTTATTGCACTAGTAGTTTCAATTTAAACTCGTGTTTATAAGTATTATCGATTAAGTAATTTTATAAATATTTTATCAAACCTTATCCGGCGCCGACTATGGCAAACTCGTAGCCTACTTGTCAAATGCACAAATCCTTTTCTGTCATTTCATTCACTTAAGTAAGCGGTGTATTGTTGAACGTTTGAAATGTTTTTTGGAGAAAGTTTATTATTATAAAGTAACTAACAAAATTTTTGGTTTCCTCTAATCGACTAGAAAAAGTATTAGCGTATTTTGTACCCCAAATCGATCTACGTCAAGAATATATTTATTTTTTAATTGACAGTGATATCTCGGGAGTGTAGATTTAAAATAGTATTTAGAAATCTCTGGATTAAGCATTTTCGATGTTAGGTAAGTCCTTTTTCAGTTTTATTGATTAATTTCAAAAACTTATAGACCTATTTTAGTGTACATTTCGAATAGTTATATAGGTTATCTGAATATTACATCATGACATATGTTTTATGGCTTTTTATAGACGTAGATTCACATTCAAGGACTGACCTTAGAAACTTTATAACAATGTCCAGAAAAAGAACCAGGAGTCATTCTGAAGAAGGGGTTGCTGCAGTTACAGTGCTCAATTTAACTTCACACATACAGCCACTCAGTTCGGTAAGTTTAACTAGTTGATATTTACCAAGATATAAAAATAATCCCCAATTTAAAATAAAACTAAGAGGTACCTGTGACCAATTTTAGCAATTTTTAAGCATGTACCAACAGAAACACTGAATAATTTAAACAGAACATTAGTGTACTTTGGAAGTGTAAAAGCAAATGTATAAATGTATATGCATACTACTTGATGCATACAAAATCATAATGTTGGTTGTAATTAATAGAATTTTGAAAAAGTTTTTATGCTGTGATTTATTATTTTAATTTTTTTGATGTAAACAATGTGAAATTAAGGTAAGTAAGAAAAATATTAGATAAAAAAAGCTTGTAGGTAGTGGTTTATCTCGATGATCAACTATTTGAATAATTTAAACAGCTTGTAGACATGTAGACAATGTTTTATGTAAAGCTATTTGCACAGATTGATCTCTCATCATAAATTTATGCTTTACATTCTTTGATCTTTTCCTAAAACTCCTTGTATTAATAATTATGGTACTTGAAATCAAAGTTTTTTATAATCAATTTATTAATTTGCAAGTCAAAGGTTATTTTGTCATCAAGATCATTATGAATTTATTTTATTTTTCTAGTTTGTATATAGCGAATACATATTTTTTATAATAAAAATTTAGTGTTAAGATGTTTATTTTTGGTTGCTGGTAACTAAGAGTGGGTAAACTTAAAATTTTTAATGTATTTGCATAAATACTTTTCCTTTATTGCCATAATTAATTTTAATTCAAAGTAATAAAATATTAGTTAAAACAACTATAAAGATAATTAATTAATTACAAGCACTAATTAAAAACCAGCTTTATATATGTATAGAGTGTCTCAATTGTATCTGTATAGATGAAACTTTAAGAGCATTTTGGTAGCTCTTTCAAAATTCAAATTTTAATTATTGAATTTTTTGTTTGTAAATAGAAGTATTCTCTAAGCATCTTTTTTATTATTACCTTATTTGTATTATTATTATTATGTATTATTGTTATTCTTAAATTGCAAATAACGTCTTTTATGAGGGTGGCGAACATTAAGGTATATAACACCCTAAGAAATCTAAGAATGCAGTTGAAATTATTTCACCTGTTGCCTGTTTTATTTTAATATCATTTTCAAGAAATTCTTATGGCTCTGGGTTTTCCAACTGTAAATATTCTTTCTTAGTTTGAATAGTACCATTATCCCTAACTGTATATCCTAGAATAATATAGACATTAAAGCAATTTATTATAATTGTCTTGTGCTGAAGTCTGATGCAAAGGAAGCAAACTATCTGTTTGGTCAATTTCAATTATTTTTTGATTTAGTAAATGATTTAGTCAATTTATTTGATTTAGTAAATTTTTAGTGATCATGTTTTATTATGATATTTTCAACTTTTTAGAATCTGCAACATGTTCATACATAGTATATAATAATTATATTTCCCAAAATGTTTTTATTCAATGGCTAAAATAGACAAGGGTGCGACCAGTGTAGGTATTTTTTTATTTATCTTATAACTGTTATATTTATTTTTCTTCGTTAGATACTTTTGTTTTGTATTTTTTCTTTTAATATTTAGGTCGCAATACAGAATGGCTGGCTACAGGAAAATACAACAAAACTGTAATCAAATTATTTATTTAGTATTGAGGCATCTCTAAAATTATATACTATTTTTAATTATGTATTCAACACGAAAATTTTGAATTCGTTGAATTGAGAATCAAATCAGTTAAAGTGTAAAAAACAAAGTGATAAAAATATAGGTCCAGCAATCACAAAACCTAAGGTTAAAATAATAGTAAATATCAATCAGGAGATGGTGTTATGCTGTCTGTTCAGGAATGTATCAAATATTTACTCAGAGTTCACAAAATATTACAGAAAAATCAAATAGTATAAATTTTGGAAAAGATACTTCCGTAGATCGACTGTATTCCACATTGCTTGAAGATTTCTAAAAGCAATCGTTTTTTAAGAAAAATAAAATCAAAAATTAACTTTATAGTTTTCTTTATAATTCAAAAATACATTTTTAACTGTTGTTTCCTATTTTTTTTAATGTCCTGGAATTATCAAAACAACATTTTCCATTTACCTTCTTTAGTTCATTTATAAGTTCACTAATTTTTTAAATATTAATGAAGAGGAATAATTTTTATATTTGTGCACACATTTTTACGCTTGTACATGCTGAAAATTATGGTTAAATTATGTTTTATACTTTGATATCCAATAAACAATGTAATGATTCATTATAAAATATGTCAAAAAGTTTATGTAACATTAAATTTCATTATCACTGAAGTTATATCTGCTAATTTATGTGTTCTTTTCTCTTTATCTGAGTTAAAAGTAAAAGTATTAAAATAGACTTTACATTCATGACCAGACTCTCCAATATTTGTGAGTCATTATTTTATCTTGTAAATTTCGAGAATGGTTCAAGGTAGTTAACCCAGCATAACAAAATGGTAGATTTGTCTATTGTTCCACTTCAAAAGTAGTTGGTAGACTTTCTTTCTGAGAATACGCCGGTTTTAACAATGTGGTAGGATGTGACGTCACGCCGTTTTTTGGTGTCACAGAGAATATTTATAAATCCTAGTATAAAAGAAGATTACACATATTTAAATAATGTATACTATTTTATTTACATTGAACTTATTATATTGAACTTTATTCATTATTATATTGAATTTATAATATAATATGTATTCTAAAAAGAGCAATGTTCATTTTCAATCAAGTATCACAACACTATCTATTTAAACCAAAAACTCGTAATTCAAAACTAATATGTCAAAACGAATGACAATGTCAGAAAACAAATAAATAAAATGTGGCAACATTTTTTACAGCAGAGCTACCACCTGAATCCTCAGCGGGAAATTTAAATTTAAGTTAGTCAGCCCGGCGCCGAATATGTCCATGGTTGGCAACAATGAATTTGAAAATAGCGCCCTCGATTACGTAACTAAAAGTTTAATTGGTATCGCCTATATACAGGGTGGTCCGAATTGTATTCATTGTATTCAACATAATAAAAATAATAGCTCCCGTATAGCGTTTAACGCCTTGGGAGTAGCAAGGTACAGCTTGCTATACTTCATCATATTACTTACGTTCAACATATTCTAGATAAAAATAAGTAAAACACTTCATATAAATGTATGTCCTAAAATGCTTAGTTTCGGAGATACAGGGTGTAGAAGTTTCATTTTTATTTCGATTTTTTCCAAATAATTTCTGAAGTAACGTCAATATTTGGATGAAAATTGGTGTCTGAAAATTGGAGTTTTTGACATGATAAATTTGATTTTGATGTCAATATGACTCCTATTTGTAGGAGGCGCCACCTACATGTGTTTTAACTGTTTCGATGAGTGATAACTTTTTGTCTTTGCCGTGATTTTTTATGAAAATTATATATATAGTATCTGGTAAAATTCGCTGCGAGCAACCGTTGTCAACATATTTAGAATGGAAACAGTCAATACAAAAAACACATGTTTAAGATAGTTATGTCACTTAAATTGTAAATTTGGGAACTTTTTATTTCTTTAAATTAGTCATAAATTATTCTTCGAAAAAATTCGTTCTGTCGATTTCTGTCGAACTTTTGGCACAAAAACATTTCATATTTATGATTCCAGTCTAATAACTATTTAGTTAACATGTTTAATTTATGTCAATGATGACAGGTATTGATAATTTCTATTTCAAATATCTCGAGAACCATTACTCATAGTGATTTTTACCAAGAGACCTTTTTTAACTAAAATACGCCGTAAATGTATATTTTTTACTCATGTACGGGCGAAAAGTTACTACTCTTCAAATCAGTTAAAAATATGTAGGTGGCGCCCTCTACAAGTAGGAATCATAGAGACATCAAAATCAAATTTTCCATGTCAAAAAAAATTCCAGACACCAATTTTCATGTTACTTCAGGAATTATTTGGAAACACTACTTCTATACCCTGTATCTCCGAAACTAAGCCCCCTTTATAGGACATAGATTTATATGAACTTTCTTACTTATCTGCAGAATATGTTGTAAAATCGGAATTTGTATTCTGGAAAGTTTCCGGAATACAGTTCGGACCACCCTGTATAACTTCTGTATAGGTACATATATTTATAGGGCAGTATCCGGTTGATTTGGTCAAAGTGTACTTGGTCCAAGCACACTTGGACCGTGTCATCCCGCCTTTAAAGAATGATTGTATATGAGAACTAAGTGGAATTAGTGATCTAAAAAGCCAACACCATTCTGTATTGCGATCGCTATTAGAGCCCCCATTCTAGAGACCTATTTTTTTCTGACACTGTGTCCCCTAACTTTGCAGGGCAACTACACGGCCGCACCCTTTAGCGAGGACTCCGTACCCACGGAGATCCGCGACAATATCGACTATTCCGTTAAGATCGACATGGAAACTGCGAAAAGGGGCGACAGTCACAGACCGGTCAGGGTGTACGCTGACGGGGCCTTCGACCTGTTCCATCAGGGCCACGCCAGGCTGCTCAGGCAGGCCAAGAACGTCTTCCCCAATGTCTACCTCATCGTAGGAGGTGATTATTGATTATTATCAAACTCCTAGATCAGTGATGGTCAACCTTTTGAGCTCGGTGTGTCATTTCGGTCCAAGAACGGTAAAGTAATAGGATTGCTCATCCTCATAAGACGTACGTTCGCCTCTTCCCGCGCTTCAGCTGACAGGTGTGACGTCATTGTAGTCCTTGTCATGATAGTGTGTATTATTGGTTGCCTATGGTAAACTAATAAAAATAACAGCTGAGAAATTTTAAGTTAATTATTTTGTCGATTTTAAATGTGAAAAAGGTGTTTTGAAAGTTTTTAGAGCTATAGAGTTTATAAATACGTTCATTTTTTGTTGTGGATAGTGACTAAGTGCCTACGATATTGTTTATTAACTATTTTAAAGAAAAATATCCAAATACCCGAAGTACTCTAAAAAGAATGTCTGCAACAGGTGATGCTGGGAACTGTTGTACTTAAAAATGCATTATGCGTATTATACTACATACGTATAAGGTGTTTAAATAAATAAACTAAATAATGAATATTTTGCATACGGCAACCAATAATACGCACACTATCATGACAAGGACTACAATGACGTCACAAAGCGAAGAGTTTTCGCATGCACGTGGCAGTTACTTTCGGCTGAATAGCAGTCCTATTAGGTTAACTGTTCTTGATTTCGGTCCATATGTCTGTCAAATGGTCGGCTACTGCTACTTACATTTCCTTTATCAACCAATTTTCGTTTTTTATTTATTTTTTTTTGATTCTCCTATCACAGGTCTGAAAAAAACAAATCATAATTAATCACGTCGTTTTTATTTCTAAAAACTTGATATGTTTCTTACTGTATTAACTTTCTGCAATGTTGTACTGATTACTGGTATCATAAGATTCAAACATGCTGAAGATATTTCTTCGACACAGAAAACGTCTCGTACGTCTGGTTTCAGAATTTTATTAATTATTTTCAGCGTAAGTAATAACAACCAACTCCGGCCGTTGTTAGAGCCAAATATTTGCATTATGAAACTTTTTATATTTGGTTTTTTTAAGGTTTGCCCATCACTGTTCTAGATCATAATTAAACTTCGATTTGTTGATAGATTGATAGATTTTAGTCCACGGCCTTACAGAAAGCGAGTAAAGCATTTAAAACGTATTTTTTTTAATATTAAGAAGCGCTAAACGCAACACGTTTTTCGTCGGGCCACTCGTATATGTTCGCCTTATTTTTTTACTAGTTTTAAGACGCTTTAAACGCTTTACTTGTTTACTCGTTTTCTGTGTAGCCGTGGGTTAAGCCAGTTTCTTCATAAAAGTATGAAAATACAAAACACACTGGTCTTATAACATTAGCATTTGGGCGTTGTGCATTTAACCAATACCTGCTTAAATTTAAGGCTATTCTTTCATGTGACGTCCTTACTTGTGGGGATTAATATACCGGGTGCGTCTCAAAAGTGGCTCACCCCCTATAACTTTTTTATTTTTTCAGATAAAAAAACGAGATTTGGTATGTTAGTATATGACATAAATTAGGATTGATTGACGTATTCAATTGTTTTGGTCACTTCCTGTTTCACCGGAAATAACTACGACTATTGATTTTCAAATGGCACCCTCGGTATTTTTTTAATATATTCGATAAAAAATGACATTCTGAATAGAATGACATATCATATGTCAACTTTTGACATTCTCGCTTAAAACAAAATTAAATTTTAAAATGCAATCTAGAGTGCCATGGTTATGTTAAAAACAGTAATTCTTAATCAAGAAGCCTTGGAAAAATATATTTGATTGTCTAAGGTTTTTAGTGTCCTGTCCTGGCCAGTTAGAAAATGCTCAAATCGTATTTTTAATCATATCTCAATTTTTTCAAATGGAACGAGAGTGGCTCATTAGCATATTTGGAAAAAGCATTTTTTTACGAATAATTTGGTATCACACACTTGGCATTTCAAGTCAAGTTTTCGTTACGAACCGCAAGTTATAATTTCAAATAAACCATATGTGAAAATGTCAAAAGTTGACATATGATATGTCATTCTATTCAGAGTGTTATTTTCTATCAAATAAAGTAAAAAAGTACCGAGGATGGCATTTAAAAATCAAAAGTTGTAGTCATTTCCGGTGAAACAGGAAGTGACCGAAAACAATTGAATACGTCAATCAATCCTAATTTATGTCATATACCAACATACCAAATCTCGTTTTTTCAACTGTTAAAATAAAAAAGTTTTAGAGGTGAGCCACTTTTGAGACGCACCCGGTATAGTTTAGTCTGAAATGTAATCTGGAAACTTCGGTAACATATTACATATTCTGCAGATAAAAATAAGTAAAAAAGTTTGTATCAATTTATTTCCTAAAATGCTTCGTTTCGTTTTTTTTCGTCAGTTTTTTTTCCAAATAATTATAATAATACAATAAATATATACAATTCGGACCGCCCTGTATGCTATAGCCCATAGCATAGCATATGTTTAGCTATGCTATGGACTATAGCTTCATATGGCTTTATATTTATTTATTATGGTTTTATATTTATTTATTGATTTATATGAAATTTGTCCATGAAGGTTATTGCTTTTTAATAAAATAAATACTATTTTAAGGAAGGTTTATAAAACACAAAAAGTTTTGTTGAAGGTTCTTCCTACCGGAAGTATCTAATGTATTTATAGTAAAAATAAGTAACTGAATTATTATATTTGGAGATGAAAAATTGGTCTCTAATTTAATAATTGTTTCATAACTTCATTCTAGTTCGAAGCTTTCGAGTTTAAACTAGTTTTGACCTGGAAGTTTACGGGCTTTACTGTCTGTAAACTTCGCCTAGAGGGTCTTAACAATATTTTATGTCACATCCGTTACTTAACCCGTTAAAACTACTTAAAAATCAGGATATTGCAGTGCAAGTAACTAAATTATATAGAAGGTATTTTAAGGCTTGTTGTAACATTAAATTTAAACAAATAAATGGCAAAAAATCAGATGAAAATTACTTGTATATTTTGTTCGATGCGAGACTATTGACAGTGATACTGTTTTTTGTCAAATTTTGGATAGTCTTCTGTCGAAATTGTTACTTATAAGATGTAAGGCAGAAAATTTAACAAAATAACATAGAGTCCTCACAAATCTGTGCCATAGACTCTAACAAGGCATGGTCTGAAAAGTTTCCGACTTAAGAAAGATACAAGATATTTTTTCTGAATATTTTTTTTTATTGTTCAACATAGTCCCCTTGTAACTCTACACACTTTTCTTAGCGATGCTCCCATCTCTGTAACCCGTCCAAATAGTACTCGGCGTTTTTCTCTGCAAAATAGTGGTTCACGAAGGTGATTGCCTCTTCATTTGACGAAAATCTCTGTCCTCCGAGCGCAATTTTTAAATGAGGGAACAAAAAAATGTCGCTAGGGGCTAGATCTGGTGAGTAAGGCGGATGCTCAAGCAATTCAAACCGTAATTCGTGGATTTTCGCCATGGCAACCGCTGAGGTGTGAGACGGTGCGTTATCTTGGTGAAATCGGATTTTCTTTTTCTGTAAATGTGGCCGTCTTTCCGCAAGTTCTGCTTTTAGCTTATCAAGTAATGATGCGTAGTATGCTCCTGTGATGGTTTTTCCTTTTTGAAGATAATTAATTAAAATAACTCCATGACTATCCCAAAAAACAGTCGCCATCACTTTCCCAGCCGAAATAACAGTTTTTGCTTTTTTGGAGCCGGTTCTGCCTTCGTCGTTCACTGTTTGGACTGTATTTTTGATTCTGGTGTATAGTGGTGTACCCAAGTTTCATCTACAGTAATTAATCGACGCCAAAACTCGGATTTATTGCGCTTAAACTGCGCCAACATAGCCTTGGAAATGTTCATTCGAACACGCTTTTGGTCTAACGTGAGCAAACGCGGCCCCCAACGCCCGGACAGCTTTCTCATGCTTAAATCTTGCTTTAATATGTGACAAACACGTTCTTTTGATTTGTTCATAACCTCTGCTATCTCTCTCACTTTAATTCCGCGATCATCTAGCACAATTTGGTGAACCTTGGGGATGTTATCGTCGGTAGTTGCAGTTTTTGGACGTCCCGAACGTTCATCGTCTCCCAAGCTCTTACGGCCACGTTTAAATTCAGCTGCCCAAAATTTCACTGTTGTAAATGATGGTGCAGAGTCCCCATACACAGAATCCAACTCATGTTTAATTTATGTAGGTGTATTGTCTTTCAAAACCAGATATTTAATGACAGCTCGATACTCAATTTTGGCCATTTTCACAAAAACACTCACATCAACTCACTCAAACGACTGTTACATAACAACTGCGCATCCAAAATGGCTGAAACTTTGGCGAATAACTGTCAACAGATGAACAATGAAAATTCACTAGTTTTTATCTACGAGTGCTGCCATCTTCACGTTGAGGTCGGGAACTTTTCAGACCATCCTCGTAGTAATATTCTGAGTAAAATATGTTTATAATGTAATTTTTATTCTAGGATATGGTATTTGTATTGTTATATTCAGATTTATTTTTTATCATTACGTGTGTCTTAATCTGGAATTGAGAATGTTACAT
Organism: Sitophilus oryzae; assembly: GCF_002938485.1. Lineage (NCBI taxonomy): Eukaryota > Metazoa > Arthropoda > Insecta > Coleoptera > Curculionidae > Sitophilus > Sitophilus oryzae. Next base: position 2,375,335 of record NW_022146424.1, read on the forward strand.
ATAAGCTTACTTCGGGTTTCTCTTATTACCGATTCTGAACCGTCCTAGAACTGTGATGCGTATGCGCAGAAGGAAATATGAAGACATTATTTCATTTGCGCATGCGCTGCAGAGTTCTAGGACGGTTCAGAATCGGTAATAACAAGAACCCGAACAAAGCTATAGTATAGATATTCACAGTACTAAATCAGTATCAAGTACATAACAAAAATAATAGGTACTAAAACAATAGATTTGCTCTAGCGTAATATTTACCTATTGTTTAAGAAATTCTTTCATTTAACACGAATGATCTGAAAAATTGTATCTAATAGTATCTTTGTAGAACATTTTATATATTCTGATGATTTAGCATAATTAAATTAAAAAGAAGAGTAAAAATTGAAAAATTCAGGATAAGTTAACTATTAAAAATTAGTATATAATATACATACCTGATAAGAATTGAAGAGTTTTGTAAAATCTATATCAGAAAAAATGATAATATATAGAGTGTGTCGTTTAAAATAGTTGAAATTTTATAATTTTAAGTACCTAGTTGAAATTCATAAATATATTTTGAACACTCTGTAGCATCTAACTAAAGTATCTTTACATATATCTTTTTCTTCATCTCTATAAAACTCTCCCTAAAATTTTATGAGTCCAAATTCAGAATTCGCTGGTATTACTGACAATCTTTTACTTAATCGACTAACCTAACCTAACTGAAATCTAACATTTGTTTAAACAAATTGAAATATTACAAAAACTATTAATTTTGGGTATATAACGTTACATATAATAAACTAAAAAAAAATAATAAATTACATATAAAAAAGTTACAGAATTTTACGCAGAATCTACAAATAAAATAAAAATATTGTGTTGTATTAAAAAAAACATATGTTATATCCGCCGCACTTTTTTTAAGTACTCTGGTCTTAACCTTCCCTATAACTTTTATATTTACCAATATTTGGTAAACCTCGAAGCAAATGAGATAATGGACTTTAGTCTATCGTTGACTCATGTACATAGGTTATTTAATGTTAGGGTACTTGTTTACGTACATATTTCGAAATTTGTCTAGCATAAAAGATTAATGTGGACAATGCAAATAATAATTATTCTATAAAAACCTAATAAAAGTATTAAAAATCATTAGACAGCTTCAATTATTTGAATTGGACAAATAAGTAACCCACTTTATTGTCAATTATTATAATGAATAATGTATTGACAATAATTAATGATAATGTATAACAAAAAAAAATAATTAGTTTATAAGGGTTCATCGTTAAAATTCAGAATTAGCAGTCTTTTAAGCTCTTCTCCAAATAATTAATTTATTTTTGGGGTAAAGTTCATTTTTATGTACAAAAAAAATCTAACAAAATTATCTTTTTGTACTTTTGTCTTTTATAATTTGCTTATCTAGGTACTCATACATAATAATAACCTATAATGCATGAGATGCATGACACAAAATAAATTGTTACAATGTCAACAATAAATAGATCAATCCATACTTAATAATACTAGTGCTCATGTATTTATAGATGTTAGTAACGTGTGGATTTTGTTTCTTCGATGTTAGTAAATTTTGGATATATTGTTTTAATTATTTAAATATTCAGTCACGTTATATACTGTATCTAAATAATAATTATTGGTATTCTCATTTTTTTGAAAAATATTTAAATATTTGGTGCTCCCAAGTGGTCCATTTTAACTTTAATGCTGATATAACAAGAATTATTTTTATCAAAAATATAAATATCTCTTAAAACGTTTGCATTCCGTACAATAATTATCAATATTAACGGTTATCGAAGTATTTTTCTTGAAAAAATAAATATTACAATCCAGAAGAGACTTGAAAATAATTTGATCTCAAGCAAACTTTATTACTTTTTCTTTCATCAGAATTTATTTATAAATAACTGTATATCTATTACACATACTTTCGGAATTTACCAACTATCTCATTTTCTAAATTATATATAAATTGTTATATAATGCATCGCTCTTATGAGTAACGGGATTTCACAAGAACTACATTAATTGTACATAGAAAGAGGTAATTATTTTATTTCCTAACTTATTCAGAAATTAAAGGTTTAAACAAAAGTCTTATTTCGTTTTTGATAACAATATCAACATAACAAGACAGATTCTTAATTTTTCTATATATTGGAAATAAATTGTGAAGTAAATAAAATCTTTAGAATACGTTTTAAAGCATTTAATTAAGTAAGTATTCAAAATAAAACAAACCCGTTTGCAAAACTAGGATTTGCCTACATTCATGGAGCATCGGACATAAAATAGACTGAAACAATGATTGTGCTGCCTATTAAGAGTCTATTACCACACAGATTATAAACTTTGTTTTTTCCTTATTGTTTTTCGTTGTTCCAATTTTTGGAATCGGGCACTAGTTAGGTTACTAGTTTGCGCACATAGCACGCCCACTTATGGCCTCTAAAATTGTGCACAGCGCCTGACCGGCACAGTTATTAGAGAGATATCGGAAAACCGAATAGCGTCATGCAGTATTTACGCCTACCTTATCATGGTTACGATATGCGCGAGTCAATTTTTAACGCAACACCCGCTAATAACGTTACCGCCAGACGTAATTTGCGGATCAATTACACCAAGCGCTATTTCTAAATAACGTTTAAAAATTGCTTAAATGGGCATGTAATGGTATTTGACAACCGGGGCCGGCCGGCGAGATCTTTTATTTTAGGTTATGTTTGAATTATTACTTTAGTTTTATTAGGTAATTTGATATTTAAGTAGCTGGGATTAGTTTTATTTAAATAAATATGGCCCAAAATATGGATAATTTTACTCTTCCAATATTAAAAAACCTATAAAGAGGCTTAGGTTTACAGCAGATGACGACTTAGCCCTTCTAACAGAATTTGTTGCTTGTTGCCCTAAACCCACTGGCAGACGTTGAACAATAAAGCACTGGAAATAAGCACTTTAGCCCTTTAGTTTTAAAATACCTAGTAAACAAAACAATTTCAAAGTTTTAAAATCAAAGTTAGGTTAAGTTTAAATAGCGGACGAGACGCGAACAGAATTCTTTCCAATCCGATAACTATAAATGAAGAGAGTTAATACCACCTCACGTAAAGCACCAAAGGCAAATAACACCTGGCCTTATTAACGTCCATGCACGCTAATCGGTTTAGCGATATTTCTCTATTACGCTGTTTATTGTTATTTTACGCGAGTTTGTTTTTGCGCACAGGAAATTTTACTCGTTTGCACATCGTCATGAAAAACAATTTTCGTACTACGAATTAGGGACAAGATTTTTATCTGTATACTTATAGGATACCTAATTTGTGCTATTACGCTGTACTGTTCACGTCGTTCTCGGGGGTCGGGTAAACCGGGTGTGTGGCCGAAGCAAATATATATTATATTTCAGAAATCTGCCTAAGTGTGCGAACACAGTGCAAGCAGGTTTCCCGCTTACTGGTAGTCAGCGCCAATCTGGGTAGCTATTCTTGACATCGTTCGCAACTTTGCGTAGACGCATCACGTGTATTGTTATAAACAGGGTATCCCAGGAATAAGTGCAAGTATTTTAAAGGGTGGTAGATCTCTAAAAAGAAACATATTTTCTCTTTATCGTTTTTCAAATAACTCCAAAATAACGGAGTTATTTTACTTTGAAAATTTCCAAAAAAAATGATTTTTTGCTAAAATTTTGAGAACCTTCTTCTTCATGTGCCTTCTCCTCATCGGAGGTTGGCGACCATCAATTGGAATTCCTCCCTGTCTTGAGCCAAACGGATAATTGCACTGGCCTCTCCTATATTAAACCACTGGCGCAAATTCCGCAACCAGGAAAACCGTTTACGCCCGATGCCTCGTTTCTCATTCAATCTTTCCCTCAACGATCAGCTGTAGGAAACTATATTTGTTATTTCGAAAAATATGACCAAAATATGCTGCTTCCAGTCGTTTTATTATAGTCAATAGTTCTTGGCCCTTACACATTCTTTCCAATACTTTGAGATTTGTTTGAGAACCACTGGATCTTTTCTGGATTTTCTTTCTTGTAAATTTAATCTACTAACTATGTTGCCATATTATTAAGAAATTATGGTTTTTAAATAAAAACTAAAAAAAAATCCGATTTTTCAAAAAAAAATATTTAGAAAAAACCTCATAGACGTGTTTCTGGGGTTGACCTATACTACTAGTTAAGTTAAAATACTTGCAGGTATTTCTGGGACACCCTGTATATGGGTACATAGTAGGGCCGCGCCGCCTCGCGCTTATAACCTTGAAAAATTAAAGCGTGTTATCAAATCGGCTAGTTCACAGTGAAAGCAGGTAGGCGCCGTCAACCAGTGTTCATCGGCGTTCTCGCTTTTACCGGAACGAAAATTTATTTATTTCTGCTTTTGCACGCGCCGACGGCGCACAGAGTGTATTAAGAACTAAAAGTTGGCCAAAATTATGTTTTATGATTTTTCTGCTTTTTTGCTAGTAATATTAATTATTAGAGGAGAGGGTGCTAATATGGAACCCCATTTTGTTTTTCCTACACAATATTTTTTCCTCTACTCTGAAACCCTTTCCACCGATCAAATAGGGCCATTCTGTGCAAAACCATGCAATTGGATGAGGATGCTAGAACAAGAAAGTAATTTGTATATTATAGACGATATTTGAGGGAGGATGGGTGTTATAGGGTAAAGACTAATTCCTTTAAGAATCTATTTAAATCAATGTTTTTTTTGGCAGTGGCAAATATTGGCAAGATTTTTGTACATATTCCAAAGCTGGAGACTTTAAGCATTGAACGGATACTAATTTCCATGCGGAATATTGCCGAATAGTCTTACATCTTATAAAAATGCCTCTGATTGTTTAAATATAAAACATTATAAAGGAATAGAATAGAAGGAAACGTTTCAAAATAATAAAATATGGCATAAAACAGGACTTGCCAGCTGGCTCTGTATCCATCATGACAGTTATTATAAACAATTTGCAAAAAAGCACTACAAACAATTCCACTATTTTATACTTAGAAATATTCAGAATACACTCAAGATAATTCATACTTATAATTGAAATATATTATTTATTTGATAGTCAACTTACGACTTAAAAAAAGCTAATAAACGCGCTTACATTTAGTATTTATAGATTTGTATTCAGTTAAGATAAAAAATGAAAATAAAATATTTCACTTTTGGCCAGGTTTATAGACCAAATACCCCTATGTGGTAAATTTCCTCTTAATTAACTACTTCCGAACCCTGCTCGCATCTCCGAAAAAGCCATATAACAATACACGGCATATACGCAAAGTTACGCATCACGTGTATTGTTATATGGCTTTTTCGGAGATGCGAGATGTGAGCGAGTATTTGAAGATGCGAGTGGTCAAGAATAGGTCCCCAGAGACGGCGCTGGTTGCCGGAAAGCAGAAACCTGCCTCCACTATGTTCGTACCCTAAGGTTTAGCCCGATCCTGTCGTGTTAAGCCACATCCAAATTTCCAAACACACGTGCTTTGATTAAGGCTTGATTAAGGTTTGCAGAGCTTCGGCATTTGCCATAAAATAGCAGAGCATTTGTTACAAAACCGTATAAATTATATATGATTGTAATATCAAAACTTCAATCTATTTCCGTATTGTAACGGAATTTTAAATTATTTCTTTATTTTCGAGAACATTTAATCCAAACATAAGGAATATTTTGTTGATGTTTGATCCTCAAAGTCTTAAAAATAAAGAAGTTAAGTTATCAAAAAAATCTTAAAATTTTTATTTTTATGATACGTGTTCTCAGTACCTTTATGAGTTCTTTTTTCTATAATGTTAAACATGTAACATGTAGCTCAAATTTTTATTGGTTCTTAAATTATTTATGGCTTCCACAAAAATCACGTTTACGCTATTGCGAAATGAAAGTGCACTTTTTTCAATAAATTAACTTTTCAAGGTTCGTGTTTTATTAAAATTTAAGGTGGCAAATAAAACCTTCTTTACATAATTCCATAGCAAAGTCTTATGTGCTTTTAATATAAAAATGTGATCAACTTTTTCAATCGGTTATAAGGTCATTTGTTAATGTTACCCATTGGAATTCCCCATATTGTTTTTTATGTGGGGCGTCGATGTTTATTAATAATAAAATTGTTTATATATGCTTAAACTAGTTACTTGTTACTTATTATTAATGTTTAGTGACGCATTCAATTAACATTGATGTAGTTTGTTATTAGATCCGAACAAAATAATAAAAGATATGTATGTATTTTCTTTCAATAATCTCTCATCGGTTTTTAATAAATCAAAAACATATTTTGCTTTAATTTGAATTGGTAAAGACTAAATAAATTAATAATTGAAACAAACAATTATAATCGAAACGTTTGTCCTATATTTTTCATAAAAAGTTATTGAGTATAAAGTTCATAAGGACAGATTTTAATTTTATGTTAGGTTTGAGTTAAACAAAAAATAAATTTGGTTCAACGAATCATTAATTCGAAAACATACAGCCCTTTTAGATGGAGCGGAGCGTCCGCGCTGTTTTTGTGCTGCTTGTTTTTTTTTTCAAGATAGCTGTCAGACGAAATCATCCGGACGTAGCATACGCGACTCATGTGAAATTGTTCATTTATACTTATGGAACTCGCGGACGCGCCGCTCTATCTGAAAGCGCGAAAATTAAGTGGTTTATATAAAATTATACAAAACATAGACTAACCATATACATTGATGAGGTGTTCTAAGTGTTTCCTCATTTTCCCTACAGAATTTACATTCGTCGTTGCTTCTTAGCTTCAATCTTCTGAGGTGTTCGTTGAGGAGACAGTGTCCTGTTAAAAACCCAGTAACAATCCGAAGATTGATCTTACTTAAATCAAGGAAAATCTTTGATTTTTCTCTGAGTTAATTATTGATACAGACGTAATTAAACATTGTAAATCAATAGATAAAAATTTAGAAATCTTTAAATAAAAAAATTATAACGAAAAAATCCCAATTTAATGCAATACCAAAGTCGTTAATAATAACAATAACTAATAAACTATAGGGACCGAACACGTTGCACAAATGAAAATTATTAATGTGATTATTTGAAACTGAAAAATTAATTCAAATTGTTGATCATTGAACTATAAAATAATAATATAATCTCTCAGGTCTTTTTTCGTGTATAATTACTAATATTTTTATTTATTTCTAGTTTGCAGTGACAAATTGTTGCACCAATACAAAGGTAGAAGCGTTTTGAACGAAGAAGAAAGATACAACGCTGTCAGACACTGTCGCTACGTGGACGAAGTACTCCGGAACGCCCCCTGGGAGTATACAGACGAGTTTTTTGAAAAGTACAAAATAGATTTCGTGGCACACGACGATGAACCTTACGCCTGTGAAGAGGTAGAAGACATCTATGCAGACCTCAAAAAGCGAGGAATGTTCATAGCCACTCAAAGAACCAATGGCGTGTCTACTTCCGACATAGTTGCCAGAATTGTCAAGGATTATGACGTGTACGTCAGAAGAAACCTTGCCCGAGGCTACTCAGCCAAAGAGCTCAACGTGTCGTTCCTCAAAGAGAAGAAATTCAAGTTCCAAAACAAGATGGACGAGTTAAAAGACAAGGGGAAACACTTGTTTGGTTCTCTCGGTGAACGGAGAGATGACTTTTTGTCGAAGTGGGAGGACAAGTCAAAGGAAGTTGTGGAGAATTTTGTGAAGATTTTCGTGAAGAAACCGCTGAGACTGTTGCACTATTCCAAAGATAAATTGATGAAAGCTATTACACCTGAGTCGTCGGCAGATGAGGAGGAATATGAAGAGCCTTCGGCTAAAAGGCAGAGATTGTCTTAACTTAATCTAGTCGTATTGATCTAGTCTTATTCAGTGAAAATTGAAAATTTAATTAGAAATTTAATAGTCAATTGCTTCGTTTTTTTTATTCAGTAATATAGTATTATTACTATTATTCTATAGTAACTACATTAACTTTATAGTTTTGAAAACTGTTTATACTGCCATAGATACATTTACTGTTTTACTTTGGGCAATAGATAATTTTCTTCAATAAAATATATTTTGTTTACAACCACATGTGTAATGTTGACGTTACTAGTAACTTATCTACCTTAACTTCTTTTTTCCAATTACATCTTCTTCTTTCTCTGCTTATCCATTAATGGATGTTTGCGACCACATTTTCCCTATCTTCCCTATCTCTGGCTGTGTGGATCAAAGTCTGTATGTTACTAATGCCTGTCCACTGTCTTATGTTCCGCAGCCACGACATTTTTTCCGTCCCAAACCTCTTCTGCCCTCGATCTTGATTGATTAATTACATACCTTTACTTATCTCTTCAATTTCCTCTGTTTCTTGTTCTTTCTTCTTATTTCTATACTTCTGCAACTTCTTAATTGCTTGATGCTCTGGGTGAGCTATCAATGTTAAAATGGTCTATTTTCATTACTTCCTGATAATATTTTGGCTGTTTAACGGAGAAATTCAACATTTTTGGTTTATCGATTTTGACTACTAACCACCAAAATATAGTATTATAATAAAAAATTACAAATTTTTGACATTTTTGATACTAGTAGTTTTAGATAAGTAGTTTAATTTTCAAAATAAAATGGTGCCTGCTTTCTGATTAGTGGTTTGGTTGTAAATAAAATAGTGTACAGGGTGTCCCATTTTAGTTGAAATCATAGGGTATCTCCGTTATTAGTGAAGTTAGAAGGGTGCGGTTTGCACAAACCTGTCCTACTTTTTTGTCAAACGGAAGATGCAGTAAACAAAATTTTCATAGCGCTCTTCGTTTCTGAGCTACAGGGTCTTTTTGAAAATGTTGTAATTTGGGACAGCTCCCGTATCTCCGTTACTGTGGATGATATCGAGAAGGTGAAAACTGATTCTTGTAGAACTTTTAGTAGAATACAGTGGCGTAGTCTGTTTTTCTATGGAAAAAATATTTTTGAAAATATGAACCAAACTTATGTTTTTTCAAATGGAACACCCTGTATATTTATAAATCATATGATCCGTCTTGCCATGAGCTTCTGAAAAATATATATTACTCTATATTTGTTTTCACTCTTTACTTCAACATTTAAAATATATTATTTTTTTTATTAGTAGGCCATGATAAATAACATAAAAATCAAAATGGTATACTAAAATAGTCATACACATATTAAAATTTTATTTGGGATTGATATATTTTATTTTTGAACTGTTACCACTGAATCTCTAGTGATGATATGAATATATTTTTCTTTCTTTATAACGGAATTTGTTATAACGGGATGGGTTTGTAAATATCTAAAACCTTGCATAATTAAAGCATTTTCCAGGTGTTCGTCATTGTATTAGTTGCCACGATATATTTCATATTTCAAAAATCCCCAAAATCAGGCAGAAATCGAGAAAGGACAAATCCGGGAATCAAGGAGCCTATCAATGGATCCATTGGTCCCAATTCATTGATCTGGCAAATAGTCATTTAACAAAATTCTAATATTTTCGTTGTAAGTTAAGTTACGAGGGGAAGCCCCATCTTGCTGAAAGTATATTTCACGTAAATTAGTTAAAGGAATATTTAAAAGTTCCGATACGATAGGTTCCAAGATTTACAAATAGCGGTAGAGAATTAAGTTTCCCTAATATATAAAGAATTTATTAGTGGCTCTCAAAATAAAACAAGAGACAGATAGCAGTATACTATTAATAATTCTTTAGTTTCTTTTATTATTAATCATGGCCTACTAAAATATAATCTTTTAATATTTTTCTAAAAATATTGCAGTAAATAGTGAAAATAAATATCGAGTGATATATATTTTTGAGAAGCTTATGGCAAACCAGATCATATAATTTATAAATATACAGGGTGTTCCATTTAAGAAAACCTAACTTTAGTTCATATCTTTAAAAATATCCTTTTCGTAGAGAAACAGACTACGCCACTGTATTCTACGTAAAAAGTTCTACAATAAAAAGTTTTCACCTTCTCGATACCTTTCGCAATAACAGAGATACGGGGGGTGTCCCAAATTGCAAAATTTTCAAAAAGACCCTGTAGCTCAGAAACAAAGTGGGCTCTGAAAATTTTGTTTACAGCATCTTTCGTTTGACAAAAAAGTGGCACAGGTTTGCGCAAACCGCATCCTTCTATCTTCGCTAATAACGGAGATACCGTATGATTTCAACCAAAATGGGACACCCTGTACTAACCTTAAAGGGGAATCTTTTCAATACTGTCTCGAGGTTGGTTATTTAATTTTTTGGCAGAAATGAAACCCTCGGTATATAATATACTACTATGATTAAAACATTTACGTGGAAAGTCATTAGTATTATTTACAACGGTAAAAGTTGTATAAAGTCGCATAGATCTAGTCATAATAGATATGCTGTAAAGCTACTGGTGCTAATAAATACCTATTCTACTTGCCAGATATACTTTTAAATCTAATTTTAAGACCGGTTGACACGGATGGACTCCGGTTGACTTGGCTACCATATAAATATACTTATATGGATGTTGCGCGCGTCTCACTTTGACGCTGTTTGTATAGTATCAACTGTTAGATGTTTTATATGTATGAAGTCGAGTTGGGAGGGTTCGTAGCATCCAAGTAAGTTGGAAGCCAGCCTACTTACTTTGATGTTAAAAAGCCTTCCAACTCGACTTGGATATAACAGTCGATACGAGCAGCGTACAAGTGAGACCTGCGTAGGCAGCATCAGAGTGTACTTAGTCCAGGAGTGCTTGGACCATGTCGTCCCTTTTTTAGTAAGTGAAGATTGCCATTCCATAAATGCGACAAATTTAACAAAATTGAACCATTATTTTATGAAGTACTTATTTTCAAAAAATGTTTATTGTAGTTGTATGTTTAGTTTTTGATATCTTTTTTAAATTGTAGCGTGTATTGGAAGTGGTATAGATTTCAATTTATATTATTCTAATAGTAGATAATAGCCTAACTACTACTTGACTGATAGTTTTATATATTTTATTACTCTGAGGCAATTTTATCTATTTACTAGTAAAACTATAAAAAAAATTGGGCAATTTCGTCTGGTATATTTTAATTAAATTTTCTTATACACTTTTTATACTAATATTGATACTTTTATATATTATGTATGTTACATATTTGTTTTAAATACCTATTTACTCATTTTAGTTTATATATTAAATGTTTTTTTTTTAATAGGAGAGTTTATATAAGTGCAATATTTTAGAACCAATGTTCTATATTACGTTGTATTTATAATTAATAAAAATAAATTATATTATGAAACTCGTTTTATCTTTACTGTACTTTACCCCAGTTTTACTATACCTACACCTATATGTATATAGTTTATAGTAAAAATATATTATGTTTATAACTTGGATTATATAAAATATTATCTGTGATATTTATAAAATAAATTAACTACATCAGCAACCTTTATCACAATAATCCCCAAATTAAATAGAATTTGTTATTATTGATTAGTGCGAGTGGATTATGGTAAGCTATGTCGGCTAGTATTATAAACATGAATTATGTAAATATAATATTTAAGCAGATATTGATCTGATTTTGCCCGTTATGTGTTTAATAATTTATGTTGTTTAGTGAACGTTTCTTTTTTGCTTTTGGAAAATGTTAAACTTCTAGGCAGTTTTTTTATAAATAAATAACTTCAGTTTCGTGGGGTCGTAGATCTGCATAAAAGAAACATTTTTTGTATTTACCATTTTGAAAATAACCGAGTTATTTAATTTTGTCAAATTAAAAGAATAATTCTTACATTTTGAGAGCCGCCTGCTCCCAGTTTATTCGACGCCCAGTGTTGCCACGCGGACAAAAAAATATACTTTTAACTTGATTACAAATACTTTATAAGATACTGGTAAGAGAGTCTGCATTCATCATTTTTAGGATTTATTCTTTCAGTTATTTCAATTGATTTCAGTTGAAAATAACTGTAAACATGTATTAGTGTGTGTTAAAGAAAATCAGTACGTCTTTCTAAAATTATTAGTAATGCCACTGATATAATTAAAATTAATTTTTGTAATTTCTACTGTAGAAAATTAAAATTACTGGGTACTTATGAAGAAATAAATATGCAGAATATGGGTAACGTAGGAGGTGGCAACATTGCAAGGCTTCCATACTAGACTATCAAGGAGTTGAGAATAAATAAATCTGTGGCACTCAAAAGTTTTTTAAAATTTTCCGAAACATGTCAAGAAAAATGTAAAATTACTCGAATTATACAGGTTGACCCGAGTTGTATTCAGGAAACTTCGGTAATCATGTCCTAAACTGCTTCGTTTTGGACATGTGTAGAAAAATACGAACTTTTTTACTTATATTTATCGGTAGAATATGCTGCCGAAGTTTCACGAATACAATTTGGACCACCCTGTATATTGAATTTTTGTTTTAGATCTAATGAGTATTAGAAAGTGGGTGATTTATACAAAAAAAATATAATTAATTATTAAAATCCTAAGTATATTGTATTTCATAACCTGTATTGTTTTACATTGTTTAAAAAAAATAAACAATAATTGCAATCTATTTTTTAGATTACGATTTCATAATAGATTGTATTTTAATTGATACAATTCTAGAAATCTCTAATTTGAATTGCACATATGCTTTTTTAAACCTAATCATGACATTGATTCTGATTAAATCAATTTCAACCCAACAAGGTCACAATAATCTCAATATCAAACAGTAAAAATAGTCTTAAAATTGTTTCACACGTTTTTTTGGAGATTATACTGGAATTAACAGTCATTATAATTATTGAATTGAATTAAGAAATATTTCTGGAATTGTATAAGGTGATTTTCTTACGTTATAAGGTGATCGATGTTATCTTTTTTTCGTAATTAGAAAAAAATGTGCTTCATCAGATACTGTTTCAAAGATTATAAGAAGCTTTTTTAATTATTTCTTAATTTCAATTATATTTAAGAAATAGTATCTAGACCTATTTCATTTGTATAATGTAATGAAAGTGGTCTAATGATAGAAGTTTTTTCGCTTTTTTTTTTAAATTCTAGGAATAATTAAAACAATAGATGAAAACGACCTATACCGGGTGTTTTTCATGTGACCCATAACTTTTTTTATTTTTTCAGATAAAAAACGAGTTTTGGAATTTTATTATATGACATAAATCATGATTGATTGACGTATTCAACTAGTTTCGGTCATTTCCTGTTCGTACAATTGGTATTTTTTAAATTTATTTGATTGAAAATGATATTCTGAATAGAATAACATTTTATATGTCAACTTGCCATTTTCAATTAAAATAAAATAGTATTTTAAATTTCAATTTAGGGTGCCATGGCTGTGTTAAAACCACTTATTTTTAATCAAGGAGCTTTGGAAAAGTAGTATAATTGGATAGTTTACTGTTTTTCGTGTCTTATCCTGGTGGGTTGAAAGATGCCCAAATCGTATTTTTAATTTTAACTCATTTTTTCAAATGGAACGAGGGTGGCTTATTAGCATATTTGGAAAAAGCATTTTTTTAACGAATAATTTGGCAGTTCGAGTCAAGTTGTCATTATATTTATTGTTGTGACACACTATATTGAAATTTAAAATTCAGTTTTTTAAGCAAAAATATGAAAAGTTGACATATGATATGTCGCTATGTATTTAGAATGTTTTTTTTTTCTATCAAATAAAGTAAATATATACCGAGGGTACCATTTAAAAATCAAAACTTGTAATCATTTCCGGCGAAACAGGAAGTGACCGAAAATAATTGAATACGGCAATCAATACTGATATATGTCATATACTAACATACCAAATTTATTTTTTTCTGTCTGAAAAAATAAAAATAAAATTTTGAAAAAGACCCAATATTATTGAACTACTCACTATATCATTGACACATAAGAACACTAATACAATATGGTGAAGATTGCTATGAAATGAAGATCGCTGTCATTTTATATTTAAAATTATATAGATAATGCCATCAATTGTTATTTCTAAGCCAACTGGACGCCGTTACTACGAAACAGAAAAAAATATATATTTTTATTTTCATTTTTTTTTCAGTCGACTTGTGCAGAAGCTCCTTTCAGCGACGAACTTTTAGCTGAACGAGCTAGGAATCTCTGTGATTATACTCAGCGCATCTCCTACGAGATGGCGCGCTTAGGCAACGCACCTAGACCCGTGCGAGTCTACGCAGACGGAATCTACGATCTGTTCCATCAAGGTCACGCCAGACAGTTGATGCAAGCCAAGAACGTCTTTCCCAATGTTTATTTGATCGTTGGAAGTAAGTTATCAATCTAGATTTTTAATAAATATTTATTTTTCCAATAATAAAAGGCTGTCCTGTGCCGGAGCCACTGTGACCTTTAAGGTCTATTGTGTTCTGTGATTGTGTTTGTGTTCTTTCTGTGCCTTCCCCCACTCTTCTGTCTCCCCACTCTTCTGTCCTACAGCAACTTGTGCAGGTCCTTAATATATGGGAGCATATTTCATCCGTTGCTTTCCCAAATAGAAGGTCTTTCCAAAAAAGTCCTATGGGTATAAAATTTACAATATAAAATAGTTATTCTTTGTAAACACTGCTGCGTTAATTCAACGAAGACTAATTGTCAGCAGTGGCTGACTAATAAACAAATTTGCCTAACGGACAAAAAATGCTTAACGTTTCGAAAAGTATTATCTCTTTCCGTCGTCGCACAGTGGGCAAAAATCCAGAAGTATGTTGCAAAAATTCTTTTTTTGTACGATTTAATTCAAATTTGGTAAAAACATTCTATGCTAGTAGCCCGTGAACCCAGTTAGTTTTGGCTGACTTGGGAGTGGTTGGGGGTGGTGGGGGGGATTCATAAAATGGGAAAAATCTATTGACTAATACAGCTACCAAAAGGCGGTAAGAATATTTTATATTTCACTAAATTTTACGATTTTTGGCAGAGCCAAGATGAAACAGACAAATATTGAGCAATTATTACTCCTCCGGCATATACAGGGTTTGTTTTATATATTGACATCCTCTGTATATTTTTTATTCGACGTTTTCGAAAAAAGTGTCTTGAATAAAAGTTTAATGGTCTCGAATATATTTTTCAAAACAGTCTTCTTTGCATATACAGGGTGCCTTAGAAATCCTGTGCGTGGCCCAACTTTCTTATTTCAAATTAGTACCCAATTTGATTTTTATTTTCTCCTAAAAATCCTAACTACTTTTATGTAGCATAGCCTATGCCATTGTTTATATATTCTTCTATACCTAATTTGATATAAGATAGTTGAACCATGCCCAGACTTTTTGGCAAATTTATTCAAAACCACTTTCATTTGAGGCAGTTTTCAGAAACGTCAAATAAAAAAGATAAAGGGGGTGTCAATGTATAAAAGAAAACCCTGAGTATACTAATCCAATCTATTCAAGATTGTCATTTCAATAAGTTTGGTCTCTAATAATACCAGACAATATGTGAACAATATTTTATGATTATATTTTAAATAAGTGTATTCTGAGAATTAAACAATGAGGATTTAGAAAATAACAGAACTTATACCTATTAAAAATATCTAAATTTTATTTTACCATTTACTATTTACTGATATTTTGTTTTATAACAGCTGGATGCAATGGTCACGAAGTGCACATTTTTAAATCTGAAAGAAGAATCCATTTCATTTAATTTAAAAAATTTGGTACTGTCAAAATTTGTCAATTTGTCAAAAAATGTCATTTGACATTTATGACATACCTCTTCGGAAATCTTGAGAAAAAAACAACGTAACTTTATATAGTTGTTCTTCTCTAGCTACTATAACAATTGAATTTATGGTATCCACATAAAGGATCTTACTATACACATACGCATGGAGGCTTGTGAGCTTCCAATGTTTAATGTTCGGATTTTTTTATGATTTTTTTCACTCAACTTTTCTAAGACAGAATATATGCCACTATCAAAAACCTTAAATGATTATGTTCTACTTTTGACCTTTACCTAGTTTTTTTATCCAAAATCAAAATAAAAGATACTTTTTACTTACCTTGACATTAAATTTACTGCAAATCGGGAGTCTACGTAAAACACTGTTATGACAATTTCACAATAATTATTGACAGCAAAGCTAAAAATCGTCCGATTCAATTGTTATAATACTGTGTCACTTGAATGCAACGCCTACCATTTAAAAATTGTAGAAAAAGGCAGTTATTGGACACAAATTAACTGAAAATGGTGGTTTTGCGCAAAGTTCGTTTTAGCTCCCTCGAAAGAGACTCCGAATATGTTTTTTTGTTAGTTTTATGTGGTTTCCTCTTAACTAATATGTTTCCAATCTAATGTTATTGCCATAAATGCTAACTGTGGATGTTATTTTTTGCAACTTGGTTTGGACATATTGCCTACTGTGCGTCGGAAGCAAAAAAAAACACAAAGAACAAAGAAAAAAAAATTAAAATATCTAAATGCAACTATCCGAAAACACTTTGGTTTTTTAAAACAGATACGTCTACAAAAACCATTGACGTTCTGTTAAAATGACATAATATCAAGTTAAACTTCAAAATTAACTATTACTACCTGATAACAATTACTTAATAAGGTAAAACCAAAAAGTTTCAAACTTTCTGTATGATTATTTTTAATTTGTTTTTAGTTTTTACGTCTGTTATGTTTATTTATGTTATGTTCTTTAAAATCAAAGAAGCGATTGCCATACATAACTAACATCTACAGATGAGTAATACATTTATTTTTATAAGATGGTATTAAAAATGCCTCTTTTATTTTTCTTTTAGAGGCTATCTTGATCTCTTCTTTCATTATAATTTTTGCGTTGTTTCCAAAATCTACTCTGTGCCCTGTGTCCCATGAATGCTGACAAATCTTAGATTTATGAAAGTCGCCCTTTCTTAAATAAATTCTGTTGTCCAGTGTTCATTGGTTTAGTTTGTGTTAAAATGGATCTAAGTGTGTTTGTGTTTTGAAAGACGTTCGTCTGTTATATTATTTTTCTATCCTTATTTTTTCCGAATATAAAATAATAATATTAATTCTATCCTTAATAATTAATAATTAATATCCTAATATTTTTTCTATCCTTATTTTTCTGCACGACTGTTTCAGGAGCTTTATCACAGAGGAGTCTGTAGCAAAGACCTCCTTGATACAGGTCGCGCTTGTTCAGGTAGCACTTGACAGCCATATGTCTTGTCAAGAGGCCTGTTGTAATCCGCACTTTATAGAGACAAAGTGCTAATTCTGCTTAGCATCTGCGCATTATCAGTAAATAGTTTTCTTATCTCGTATTCGTTTCAGTTTGTAGTGACAGGCTGACCCACAGTAAAAAAGGTCGCACCGTGATGAACGAACAGGAGCGATACGAGGCCGTGCGACATTGTCGGTACGTGGATGAGATAGTGAGGGATGCCCCATGGGAGCTGGACGACGCTTTCGTGGAAAAGAATAAAATCGACTTCATCGCTCATGACGACATTCCATACGGTGCCGACGACACCAATGACATTTACGCCCCGTGGAAGGCAAAGGTAAATATCAAATACATTGAAGTCTTTTAAATTTATTTTGTAAATATTTAAAAATAAAAATGAAGGAGCCAGGAGCAATCTTTACTTATATAGAAATCACAAAAATGGCACTTAATCTTTATAAAAATTAAAAAATTAAGGACAACAATAAAGAGTAATAAAATCACACAACTATTTTTCCAATAACGATTGCATTGTTCTCCAAGCTCGGTCTACTACCGTTCGCGTATAAAAATTAGACGATGCACCTTGTGAGTAAAAATTCGACAAATTTGCAAGTTGAGAGTGTGTTTTGCGGTGACATACACGCCGTCCACAAGGTCCACGTGGACACTATTCAAATGTGTTTTATAATAAATTGTACTATAATAATCATACTTCAATATTGTGTCTGCATTCTTACTACCTTCTACATCCCACTAGTCAACTCGCATACCCAACAATGTTGCCGTTTGCTGTCGCCTTATTTTATGAACGGTTTACACAATTGGGTGTACATATACAAGACATGACATGAAGACATGAGACAATGAACATCGATGACATTCTCCATATAATTTATTTGGTTAATAAATAAGTGAAATGAATACCAGTATTTCTAACAGCAGTGTTTGCTGCGAATGTAATCGCAGTTTTGTGTGTTTTAGTGTGCTTCGGAAACACGTTAAAAAAATTCATCCAAATCAGATAGAGGAAATAGCACCTTTAAAAACTAATGTATATGCATTTACCCGCGAAATTTGTACTAAACATTATAGTGCAAAGAAGTGTTTAGCATGGTATTTAAAATCACATGCACAAGTGGCACAAGGTAATTGACCAAATTATCGAAGAAGTGAGGCAGAGTCAAGTGTTACGCATTGTCATCCAGGATATTAGTAATGATGGTGCATAAACTTTGACTGTGTCTCTCTTTGTCCTCTTTAAGAATAGAAAATTTGACCGTAATATTCTTGATTGAGGGATAATCATAGAACAGGTGATGGTTTAAACACAGATTATACAGATTATAAACTTTGTTTTTTCTTTATTGTTTTTCGTGGTTCCAATTTTCGGAATCGGGCACTAGTTAGGTTACTAGTTTGCGCACATAGCACGCCCACTTGTGGCCTCTAAAATTGTGCACAGCGCCTGACCGGCACAGTTATTAGAGAGATATCGGAAAACCGAATAGCGTCATGCAGTATTGACGCGTACCTTATCATGGTTACGATATGCGCGAGTCAATTTTTAATGCAACACCCGCTAATAACGGTACCGCCTGATGTAATTTGCGGATAAATTACACCAAGCGCTATTTCTAAATAACGTTTAAAAATTGCTTAAATGGGCATGTGCGGGTATTTACAACCTGGGCCGGCCGGCGAGATTTTATTTTAGGTTATGTTTGAATTGTTTTGAATTATTACTTAGTTTTATTAGGTAATCTGATATTTAAGTAGCTGGGATTAGTTTTAATTATATAAATATGGCCCAAAATATGGATTCCACCTCTTCCAATATTAAAGAACCTATATAAAGAGGCGGTATTACCAAAGAGGCTTAGGTTTACAGCAGACTTAGCCCTTCTAAGAGAATTTGTTGCTTGTTGCCCCAAACCCATTGGCAGACGTTGATCAATAAAGCACTGGAAATAAGTACTTTAGCCCTTTAGTTTTAAAATACCTGGTAAACAAAACAATTTCAAAGTTTTAAATTCAAAGTTAGGTTAAGTTTAAATAGCGGACGCGACGCGAACAGAATTCTTTCCGATCCGATAACTATAAATGAAGAGAGTTAATACCACCTCACGTAAAGGAAATAACACCTGGCCTTATTAACTTCCATGCACGCTATTCGGTTTAGCGATATCTCTCTATTACGCTGTTTATTGTTATTTTACGCGAGTTTATTTTTGCGCACAGGAAATTTTACTAATTTGCACATCGTCATAAAAAACTATTTTCGTACCACGAATTAGGGACAAGATTTTTATCTGTATACTTGTAGGATACCTAATCTGTGGTTTAAATAATAAAGCAATATCCCTGTACAAAATATTAGAAAAAAATGTCTTATATGTGATTTTGTAGATTTAAAGATGACTTACATGAACTTTTCCTCAGCAGAAAAATTGAATTCACGGTGTTCTCAAAATAAATAAAATATAATATTTGAATTCAAAAATATATTTTCTTATATAAAAATAAAAATACCTAAATGGAATAAAAATATTTGAATTTAATTTTTAACAAGTAGATTTTAAATCTCTAATAACAGAATAAACAGCCTACACTAAAATGCACAAAACTTGGTATTCATTTCACTTATTCTTGCTTTATCTGATATTCTGATTTACTATTAAGAACGTTCTAACAAAATAAACCAAATAACAATCAACTTTGAAATAAACGTCTCTAGCTTCTCTGTCTCTAGTGTCTAGCTGACAATTGAAAATCATGAAATTAAGGGACAACAAACGGCAACATTGTTGGGTATGCGAGTTGACTAGTGGGACGTAGAAGCTAGTTGCATTCTTGAAATTTCTTTAGTAGACCCATATCAAGTAGACTGTGCAATTTTTCTTTTTTAGGGTATGTTTGTAGCGACTGAACGTACGGAAGGAGTGTCCACGTCGGACATAGTAGCTCGAATAGTACGCGATTACGACATCTACGTGAGAAGAAACCTGGCTCGAGGGTACTCGGCAAAGGACCTCAACATTTCCTATCTAAGCGAGAAGAAAATTCGGTTGCAGAACAAAATGCACGAGTTGAAAGACAAAGGGAAACGGGTGATGGATTCGATCGGTGAGAGAAAAGACGATATGATCGCGAAATGGGAGGAAAAATCTAGGGATTTTATCGAGAGCTTTTTGTTGCTGTTTGGAGCCGAAAGGTAAGCTATAAAACGTAATATTTGCATACCTAGTTTTTTTTCGCAAATGATTTATTAAAAAAAAAATAAGGATCTAATTTAGATACAGATTTGAATGATTCAAATTACGGTTACTTTTAGGTGTATTTATTTTTTTAAATATTTTCTACTTTTTAGCATATCCGGTTTAACCGAATTAGGGAATGCAATCCCGCACCAAAATTTCAATCCCACAAACCCGCGGGATTAAAGCAATCAATCCCGCGGATCCGCAAAATTGCGGTACAATTGTAAACAATAGTCATACATTTGGTACTAAATGGTACAAAAGGCATTGTACATTTTGCATAGGCCCACAATTAATTGATATAGCGTGTATCTTAAACTAGCTGTACAGAAATTTGGACCGATGTGTACAGAGTGTTCAAAAAATATATTTAATATTAAATAAACTTAAATTTTATTATAATTTATATACTTATTTTATAAATAAAAATATTATTGTGATGTTAAAGTTTTTTTTAACTTGTGTTAGTTATCTGCTTTTAGATCTCTATTACAATAATTTTTTGGCATATGCAGAATGTACAAAGCTTTTTGTACCATTTAGGACAATATGTATGACTAAAAATGCATATTTTCCGAAAAAATATCGTATTTTCGTTTCCTTTTTTAAAAATATCGTCCTTTTCCCAACAAAAAAATATTTAAAAAACGATCAATTTTTTTTTGTAATTTCAATACAGATTAGTCGTACTTGGTAAAAATTTCGATTTTTTAAAAATTGTAAATTTGCGGTAAAAAAGATTCTTGATCAAATTTTCACACTCTTATAAAACACCCTGTATACGGGAATTCTCTAAATATATTTTCGAAAACCACATAGCATCTTAATCACAATAGATGCATCTAAAACCTGGTCCAAACCGCATCCCAAAATCTTTTTTAGTTCAAGAGATATTTAACTTTAAATTTACCCTAAAATTTTGCTTGTCCCGATAATTACGTCCGGCAGTATATTTGACGAAATTGTCCACAAGTACTAGTTAGCCGCTTTTCTTCACTTACGCACATACGCTAGAAAGAAAGAAATCTAACAACTAACCTGTTTGTTTCACTTATTTTTAATGGCCAAGCAGTAAGGGGAATCCCCCGGGTTCCGAGCGTCGACGCATCGGCCCGGAACGAAGCGGTTTGATCTTGATTTAGATCGATTTGTTTACCCAGTAGTAACGTGTCGATCCCGCAGATCCCGCACGGTAAATCCCGCAACTTTGATCCCGCGAAATCTCAGAGGGATCCCGCATTTGCGGGATCCAGCATTTGCGGGATTGCATTCCCTAAACCGGATGTAGCTGCCATATTCTTTATTGTGTATTTATCTCAATCGGTGGCATGAAAACAAATACTATACAGGGTAAGTCTTAAATAAGTGCAAATATTTTTAGATCTGGTAGATCTCGATAAAAGAAACATATTTTCTCTGTACCCTCTTTCAAATAAGACCAAAATAACCGAGTTATTTTATTCTGAAAATTTATAAAAAGAGTTATTTTGCTTTTGAGAACCACTCTTCTGTTTTTTTTTTCTTATAAATTTAATCTACTACCTATATTGCCATATTATTAAGAATTTATGTTTTTAACTAAAAAAATTTTAAATTTTGATTTTTTTTCGCAAAAAAACATAATCGTGTTTCTGGGGTCTAAATATACTACCCGTAAAAATATTTGCACTTATTTAAGACTCACACTGTATAAAAAAATCGGTTTATACAAATCGAAAGTTCATTACAGTCTTGGTCATGCCAAGAAGATATTTTATTTCACAATTCGCCATTGTCTACCATTTTTAACCAATATAATTTTTAACAGAATTTTATTATTCCGCGAAATAAAAATGTTATGGGCAATTTTCAAAATGCTAAAAAATTTAAAAAGAACCCGTATCTCAGTTGGCACTGAAAATATCAACAGGCGGTTTATACCATAAAACGTTTCTCAGAAATCGAGCCCATGACATCTATATGTCGGTTTTGCTCTATCTAGTCAGGAAATAGGTTTTCTCTGTTAAAACAGACCAATTTCGACCACCCTGTACATAAAGAAAAACATCTTACAGGTTGACGAATATCTGGCAGGAGAGCAAAGACAAGATCCTGAGCGCCCTGAGTCCCCCCGGATCCCCCACGCCGAGCACCCCCTCGTCCAATGGCGACTACCAGTTCCTAGAGGACGGCATCCCCCCCAGGAAAACCCCCCGTTACGAATCTCGCGCGTCGCGCAGCACCTCGCGCGTCAGCCTCTACAACAACCACGACGACTACAGCGACGAGGAGGACAGCTTCGCGTCGGCGCAGAGCTAGACGAGTGGCCGGCGCGTCGACGTGTAGGTATAGTCGGATGATGGGTATACCTAGAGCGCGGAGGGAGGAGTTATTTAATTTTTTTTGGCGGTTTGAGTGCGTGTATGTGAGAAAAGGCAAAGTTTCTACGGATTTTAATCGGGAAACTTAAAAAAAAATAATTAAAAAAGTTCGTATCAAATCGTGTCCTAAAAATGCTTTGTAGGGTGAGACAAAAAAATTAACCTATGGAATTTATGGGTTAAAATGAATCTAATAACCGAGAGAAAAATATCCCCGGAAGGCAGCATTTTTAGCTCAATTTTAAAAGGTGTTGGTGAACATTCAAAGTTTTCCATGTAAATAACACGTAAAAAAATATTTTTCCATTAAAAGTACCATAACTTGGAAACGGTTTACGATAAAAAAAATTTACATCGCGAATTCTTGTAGAGCATAAAATTTCCTAAAAAAAAACTATCTGAGAGTATTTTTTTTCAATTCAATAATTCATATATGAGAAAGCTTTGAAAAGTGAAAAAAAAAATCAAAATATGCAGTTTTAGTGTTTATTGATTACAAATTTTCATATTTAGCAAAAAACTTAATTACTCTCAGATAGATTTTTTAGGAAGTTTTATCACAGATTATACAGATTATAATCTTTGTTTTTTCTTTATTGTTTTTCGTGGTTCCAATTTTCTTAGTTAGGTTACTAGTTTGCGCACATAGCACGCCCACTTATGGCCTCTAAAATTGTGCACAGCGCCTGACCGGCACAGTTATTAGAGAGATATCGGAAAACCGAATAGTCATAGAATATTAAATTGTGATAAAAAATAATTAGGCAACTAGTTCAACACAAAATCAAGGCCTGCTTCGATACAAAGATAAAAAAACCTAATATTTCTCTCATTCTTAGAAATAAATACACATATCTTTATATCGTTGGAAAGAGTTAAACGCCAGCATTTTTTTAAGTTCATAGCCAACTATGATTTCCATTTAAAAAATTATATTTTTTATTATTTCTGACAAAAAGAGCATGTATAGAAAAAAACTGACTACGCCACTGAATTGTGCTTAAAAAAGTGCCTTAAGAACGTTTTTACAGAATTTTATTATTCCGCGAAATACAAAAGTTATGAGCAATTTTCCAAATGGTAAAAAATTCAAAAAGGCCCCGTATCTTTGTTGGCAGTGAAAATATCAACAGGCGGTTTAGGCCACTAATCGTGTCTCAGAAATCGAGCCCATGACATCTATGTCGGTTTTACTCTATCTAGTCAGGAAATAGGTTTTCTCTGTTAAAACACCAATTTCGACCACCCTGTACATAAACACCTGTTCCAAAACGAAGCATTTTAGGACGTAAATGTATACGAACCTTTCTACTTTCTATTTTTCATTTTATTTCCTGTATATATAGGAATTTTTATGCAGTTGATCTATTAAAAAAAATTGAATATAGTTTAGATACAAATTTCTAAATGTTTTTCTAATATTTCAAGGTGTTTTTTTTAAACATTTCCCACATTCTGGTTTTCCCACTTCTGATTATCCTGAAATGGCAGTCAAATTGCTCTTTATTTTAAATAAAACATCTATAGTTTTTTTTTGTTTTTAGAATTCTATACGAAATTATATATTAACAATGTGCAATGAGTGCTAACGTCCACAGTACTACAGCACGACAATAATATGACGTAACGTTGAACGTTACATGTCCTAACTGACGTAATCATCATTGTTTTATGGATTAACCATATGTTCGAAAAAAAATCCGTCAAGTTGGTCATATAATTTTATATATGAAATGACAGCGATCTTAATTTTCAAGCCAACCTATTCTCGATAGTGTATTTATTTTTTAGTTATATTTTTGTTAATTTATTTTTAGAAAATACTTTTTATTTCGAATTTGTATGCATGAAAGGAATTTCAGAAGTATATGTTTGCATGTAAAAAATATGTAAAAATAAATTATAATATATTCCGTAATGTAGGTATGGAACAAAGTAAATTACATAATATTTTTTTAGATAATCAAATTACGTGGATGATGTACGAAACTTTGCCTTTTCAGTTCGAAATTTTCGGTTAGGAAAAAATTATTTATTTTCTTTTTATTAAATTATTCAATTTGTCTATTTTTTTTGTTTTATTTTTTTAGATTAGGAGAATGATATTGAAGTGTTATTGCCGAGGGCTGCATATTGAAATATACCATTCCTTTTATATATTATTATACAAAATATAGCAATTTTTTGAATAAATCACTTGAAATTTTATTATTACAGTAGGTCGTATGTAGTGTACCATTTCTGAGCACTGAATGATAACATGAAGAACTAAAATTGCAATGGTCATGCATCAAATATTCTGTTTTAATTTATTGGTCATATAATAACCGTATGATCGAAAAAAATTCTTGGCCAACCTGGACTCGTTTGGTATTTGATGCAATTATTTTATGGATAGTATTAATATTGCGATTGTGATAACTCCAAAAAAGCTTAGTAATATGCCAAGCCCTTGTAAAAAAGTGATCCTTTGTATGTAAAATAATGTTAAAGTTTTTATATTTTTCTTTTAGTGTTTTAGTACTGTTCCACACAGGGTTTGAAACTAATTTATTTATTGTAGGGAAATTATAACATTTTACCAAAATAATATAAAAAATTGCCAAGAATATTTAGAGAAATCTTGTTATATAGGGTGTTCTTGTTAAAAAAAACTTGAAACAAGTTCAAAATTCAAGGACCAAATGTTCTGAATTGTTTCAATTTTTTTTTGGGAACAAGTTTTAAAAATAATTAAACGGCTATATACCTAGTTGCAGTTATTTGGGTTTTTTGAAAATAATGTTCACAATGCTTGTTGCACGTTTTAGATAATAAATAGAAATACTGTGTATAGTTTATACACAAAAAGAAATTTTGTACCGTATGTTATACAAGTTTTATTTTTAAAAAATATGTAGTAATAACACAAAATCCAGATTCATAGTTCTAAAATGTATATTTATAGTTGCTTTCTTATATTCTTGGTTCGAACTATCGTACAATCGAAAAAAACGGCGTCATAGTGATCTTTGAAAAGACGATCATTGATCTAAATTTCGTGGGATGAATCAAATCTCAATAAAAAATTACACCTCAATATAATAAAACTTACAGTAAAAATGATGTTTTAAAAATGATTTTATCCAGTAAAAAAAACGGCGTTAAGTTGGCTTAGAAATGACAATCGATTGCATCATTTCCAAGTCAAAGCTGACACTTTTTTTATTTATATAGTATATTGAGTAGAAGAGGAAGAGGTGTTGTTCATACTTAACAGCAAAAATTAGGACAGCTAATTTCACTTTGTTTATTTGACAAAAAAATTGATCGTCGTTTCAAAGCGTACTGTGACGCTTTTTTTATTCGATCATATTGTTTTACTATTGTTATCTTGTTATTCAAATAAATAATAATGAATATTTGTTGATTTGGTGTGAACTAGGTTGATTTTAGTTACCTATTTTTAAACTAACTCAGGGTAGAGTTAGTGCCAAGATATTTAAAGTGGCATTTTTGGGCATTGAAAGAACATTTTAGAAATATCTATCTGGAACGTTGATAATACAACTTATTTATTTCTGCTTTGTGTACTGTGAATTCAATATACCATATGATTGAAAAAAAACGGCGTTAGAGTTTCCTTTGAAATATCAATTAATGGTAATAAGTTTTTTCTGGTCAACCTTTAATATATTATATAATTTATTAAAAATTGACATAAAATTTTCTTAAAAATAATAATTTTTATGGAAAAAATAAGTTATCATCGATTGTTATTTTAAAGGCATCTGTTACGCATTTTTTTTTCGATCATATGGTACATAGTGTATAATTAAATTACCACACTACTTCTCAGAATACCAAAAAAGACATTTTTGTTTGAAAAGAAACATACAGTATTAATAAGGATGTATATGATCAATATATAGTCTGTCCAACGAGACGATACATGACAGTTGTGTCTGTCATTTTATTCTACGGGTAAATTGTGTTTTCTGTGAATTTTTGAATGTCGTCTGTAGTCTGTCGAAATCTTTTGTGTCTCAGACTTTAGAAAAAGTATATTTGTATCATCCTTATAAATACTTCCAAAGAAATATTCACTGATTTGTATTTATTTTTTCTTGTGATCTGATTTCTACAAAAGGATGAACTATTTTTGTAGAATGTTTATACTGTTTTGTGTTATTTATAAATGCAAGGAAAATATACGATTTATAAGCAAAGATACGGTTTTTATTTTACCTTTTCTATATATTATTATTAATCAAATTATTAATAACATATGACCTCATATATGTTTTTATTCGTCAATATTCAATAGTAAAAAATTAGTCAACAAAGATAAAGTTTTTCCTGGTAAAAATTGTACTGTAATTGCCAAGCTAGAATATTGAATAAAAATTTAAAAATAACTGAAAGCTGACTGAAAGTATTCAATGAATTCATATTTTACGTCGCCGACTTGCTATTTGCTATCTTTGTTCTATTAAAGGCTTTTCAATATGCTTGTCCTAGTCAATTCTATTGTGATGTAAACATCATTTTAAATAGTCAATATTTGTTAATTTTATCTAATGTAAATATCCTTTTAATCAAGATAATTTTTTCAAGGTGTGCCTCTATTTATTTTTCAAATTTGTTTGTTTAATAGATTATAAATTATAAATGAAATGATATTAATCATATGATTTTAAAAACTGCGATGACGTGAAGAGAGAATTACCGTGATGTGTTGCAAAGTCGCCCACCGGCGGAAGTAACCGAAATTTAACTGACCAATGAAATCGCAAATTTCAACTTCAAACTTCAAAATTTCAGATGATGCATTTTTCTGCCAACCTAAAAGTGAAATTCTCAATAAAATGTCCTTTTTATTCCTTAAATTTCTAACACCAAAAGGTATACTAAGGCAGAATTTATGGAGATAA
Source organism: Sitophilus oryzae (assembly GCF_002938485.1). Classification (NCBI taxonomy): domain Eukaryota; kingdom Metazoa; phylum Arthropoda; class Insecta; order Coleoptera; family Curculionidae; genus Sitophilus; species Sitophilus oryzae. The sequence goes on from NW_022146424.1 coordinate 2,403,126, forward strand.
CGTTTCAGTTCGATTATTGTTAGTGCGGACGTTTTTTTTGTGTTTTGAATTGTAGCTTCTGTAACTAAAATTGAGGGCCAAAATGGACGAAAATAACGCTCAAATACAATCACAAGGATCTGTTTGCAGTGATTCCAATGGTGAAGATACGTATAAAAACGACGGAGGTATACGAAGATCCAATTCCTACAAAGCTAAAGTTCGGGATTAAATTGTTATTTAAAGTCCTCACAGGTTATGTTGATTTACCCAAGGTTAATTAGCTTGAAACTATGTAAAAACAGTTCAGTCCCACACTTTACGTTTTGTATATCAACAAAGTGCCAATTGAAACATTTAATCACGGGTTTTTTTAGAACCGTTATGCGCTGCTGATAGAAGAATATGTCTTATTGGGAATCTAGCGAGTGATACTAAACTACATTCAGTGGCAGAATCGTTTGGAGTACCTGTAGTTACTTCAGTGAACGGATTTGAATATGTTTTCGATGATTCGTGTTGCACATACTACATTATTGATAGTTTTGAGGGTGATATTTATAATGCTTTAAGTAAATCGAGACAAACTATATTAGGGCCTACGGCATTACAACAATTAGCTGCTAAGGAAAAGAAAGAATTACCAGATAACACAAGGCCTCTTTTTAATATTGCTATGAGAGGAGTTGTCGTATGTTTTACAGGATTTAGAAATAAAGATGAATTGGTAAGTTATATTTTAAGTAACAGATATATCAAACAAACTTTAAACTATAAACAACGGTATATTTTCCTCTGTAGTTTGTTTAATAATAATAAAAAAATGATTGTCGTTTAGATTTTATGTATTGTAAAATATCATCAAAAAGTACCGCTCAAACTTTCCTTGGAGGGGTTATCTAGTCCATAAAGTACCTATCATTTTGCGGCACATGGCCACTTTACAAAGTTTTTGTTATTTCGTGTAGAAATAAAAAATAATGACACTGATAGAGATAATGATTTTAAACAGCTTCTGTACTTTGAAGTGAGCGTTTATTAAGAAATTAATTGATTATTAAAATAAATAATAAATACCCAGTATGTTTACAGATAATAGCAATGTATATGGGGGTTAATCCATAAGTTTAAAAAGTATATTTATTTCTTTATGATTTAATAGCTCATAGCTAAACATGTATGGAAAAGCTCATGCTTTAGTTATTTTCTAGATTTTTAAATTAATTAAATTTTGAATTGCAAATGAGAAGTTGTAAAAAAATGATAAATCTTGTAAATCAATTTGTTTCATACAAAGTTACCCCCGTACAAACTGTTTTTCATGTATTATATCTATTAGTGTTGTTTTACGATTGTTGTTTCATAACAATTACTGATAAAACACCAATATATTTGATAAACCCCAAATTAAAAAATTAGTTTTGAAGTAAAATTGTTTACGCCAGACAGTCTGGTAACATAATTTACACATAGTATTTACAAACTTACTATTGATTATTGTTCTTTGGTTCAGACCAAACTGGTACCCCTAATTCACCATATGGGCGGTTCCATACGAAGAGATATGACAGCCAAAGTGACACATCTGATTGCCAATAGTTGTGGGGGTGACAAGTACCAATATGCATCCACTTTTAAAGTACCTGTCATGAATTTGCAGTGGGTTGTCGACAGCTGGGATCATAGATGTGATTTAGATTTTAGTTCATCTGTGGATTCTTTTGTGGTAAGTTAAATAGTGTTTACCATTTGTATTAGTGTTTTTTTTTCATATATTTACTGTTGTTATAGAGCAAGTATAAATTGAAACCTTTCCATGGGGCAAAGGTATGTTTTCTGGGCTTCCCAGAGGAAGAAAAAAGTCATATGACAGAAGTTTTGGAAGCAAATGGTGGACTAATAACTTCCGTGGACGATCCAAACTGTACTCATGTTGTAAGTATTTTTTTTAAAATTTAACTAATTTTTTTATTATTTTTTAAGACAACGGTTGTGTTTTTAGTAGTTAGAACTAACAGTTTATTTAGTTTTTATTTACAATTTTTCTTTGATAGGTACTTGTAAATTATTTATAGGCATTAAATTTAAACCAATTGTATCAGTAAACCAGTAAATAGTGAAATTATTAACTAGTAAAATGTAGTGAAATTTGAGTTTTATTTTTAATAATTTAGAGAAGCATTACAAGCATTTTTTTAATTCTTTTCTGTCAGATTAGTTAATTTTTATCAACATACATATAATGCTATTCATAGCAATTTTCTTTATTTTTTACATTTTTATTTGATTCTCTTGTCTAATTATTTTTGTCCTTTTTAATTTTTATCAATAACTTTTATTATTTATTGGAAATCTTGTTGCTATGATGTATTTTTTTTAACTAACATGTAAGTCGAGTATTTTTTAGTTCTCCTGAGTGATGAGGGATTAGTCTTTTATGTAATTTTGTTGGGATTTTACAGAGAGTAGTTCAAAGTTTTTGATTTTTTTTACAAGGGATATTGGTTAATTTTATAATTTACTTTTAGTAAAATTAAATAAACAGTATCAAGGGTTAGTTATATAAATCAGTTTTCTTTTATGTATCTATTACTAGTATACAGAGTTATAAATAAATATGTACGAAAAAATCAGAGGGTGATTGCTTTTTTTAATGTAATGGTTAGTTTTCATATGGTGTTTTCCAATAAAGTAGGATATTTAACACCATGTATATGGTGTACAAAATAATCGCCCTATCTGTCTAAAGTTGTCATTTAATTAGTAACATTCACAAACCAATTGTTTTAGAATAATTATATGCCTTATTTTCTTTTAGTTTTTCATTTACACCCTACATACATATAATAATAAATTGCATAATTGATCATAATGAGATTTAAAAATTTAAACAGATATTAGAGAAGGATATGAGTGGTGCATTTTTTCTATATTTGAGTATTCTCACCCATTAAATCAGTAATAGTATTGGAGATTTGTAGAGTTAGTTTATTAACAATATCACTGATTTTAGTTGATCTGTAACAAAGTTAAAAATAAATAAGGTTTTATTATTTTTTAAGAATGTGGGTATTTTTTTAGTTGCAACTAAAAGGTGATTCATTTTGTTTCAGAAATATAGACTGCTCAAAACTTTCAAAAATTATTCTTGATTACCACAGAATAAAGAATAAATCAGTAGGTTTACTACCTTCATTTCCATGTGGATGGTAGCATTTTTTTATAAAATATAAATAGCCAGTAGGTTTGTTCCAACAGAGAATCGTTCTTGGTACGGTTACGCTTCTGCGCAGTAGAGAAAATGCGTTCCATCAACGAGAGAATCGTTTAGCGAACGATAACTTTTGCGTTCCAACAAGAATTGTAATAATAAATGATCCATCAAAAGAACTGACCTGCCTATTAAAACTTGTGCTGATTATTGCTTTGACTGTTTTTTTTTAATTTGCTGATTCAAGTTTTATTTGTTTTTATACATATTTTAAATAAATGTTTTTATATTTTTGTACTAAATATGATGAGTGACGAAGGGGACAGTGATATTGAGTATGTGGATACCACTGAAGATGATTTGACACTAATAAGTTAAATAAAACAAAGATTATTTCGTATTAATTAAAAAATAAAAATAATAAAATACAAAATTCGAAATTATATCGACAATATACTAATCTATATTAATAATTATAAATTCAGAACAAGCACAGCAACAGAACTCTCCAACTCGATATATGCTTACAAATCCGATGCCGGCGATCCCAATTATTATTCTAGAATTGTACAAATTTCTGTGTTGGAACAAACCTAGTATCAAACAATCTAGTATAGGAACAAACCTAAACTCTACCTTAAGATCGAATGAAAATTCGGCTACATATCGTCACCCTAGAATTAGGTTGTTGTATATCCACTTTTGGGGTAAAATGAGTTACATACACCATTTTTTTATGCAGAATTAGCTTGTTCTATATCCACAAAAACAATATAGCCAAATTCGAATGTTTCACACTTTGGAATTTTGTGGAACCAGATGCTTCAACTCAATTGACTGCTCAATCGTTCGTTTGAAAAGCACTGATTGCCTGATTTGTTTGCAAATTCGAATGTTTTACACTTTGGAATTTCGTGAAGCTGCTTCAATTCAATTGACTGCTCAATCGTTCGTTTGAAAAGCACTGATTGCCTGATTTGTTAGCAAATTCGAATGTTTCACACTTTGGAATTTTGTGAAATCAACTACTTCAACGCAATTGACTGCTTAATCGTTCGTTTGAAAAGCACTGATTGCCCGATTTGTTAGCAAATTCGAATGTTTCACACTTTGGAATTTTGTGGAACCAGATGCTTCAACTCAATTGACTGCTCAATCGTTCGTTTGAAAAGCACTGATTGCCTGATTTGTTTGCAAATTCGAATGTTTTACACTTTGGAATTTCGTGAAGCTGCTTCAACTCAATTGACTGCTCAATCGTTCGTTTGAAAAGGACTGATTGCCTGATTTGTTAGCAAATTCGAATGTTTCACACTTTGGAATTTCGTGAAACCAGCTGCTTCAACTCAATTGACTGCTCAATCGTTCGTTTGAAAAGCACTGATTGCCTGATTAGCAAATTTGAATGTTTCACACTGGAATTTCGTGAAACCAGCTACTTCAACTCAATTGACTGCTCAATTGTTCGTTTGAAAAGCACTGATTGCCTGATTTGTTAGGAAGTTCGAATGTTTCACATTTTGGAATTTCGTGAAATCAACTACTTCAACGCAATTGACTGCTTAATCGTTCGTTTGAAAAGCACTGATTGCCCGATTTGTTAGCAAATTCGAATGTTTTACACTTTGGAATTTCGTGAAACCAGCTGCTTCAACTCAATTGACTGCTCAATCGTTCGTTTGAAAAGCACTGATTGCCTGATTAGCAAATTTGAATGTTTCACACTGGAATTTCGTGAAACCAGCTACTTCAACTCAATTGACTGCTCAATTGTTCGTTTGAAAAGCACTGGTTGCCCGATTAGCAAATTTGAATGTTTCACTGTTTTTCAATGTTCAAAAAAATGATAGTTTTTAATAAACAATGCAGACGAATAATTACTACTATTGTATTTTAGGTTTTTATTTTTTTATGTTGTTTTTAGTTAATGTCTTAATGTCTCTACTTCAGTTATTTTGTGTTGAAATAATATGTTGAAATACAAATAAATCAGCTTAAAATGAGTATTATATTATTCTATATCCCCTTATTTTGTTCTATGTCCCTAAAATCGGCTCAGTGCACAGCTAATAGACACATTTGTTCTATATCCAAATCTAAAATCACTAATATCTTTTAAATAAAGCTTCTAAAAGTAAAATCAATACATATGTTTGATAGGTTTTTATATTACCTTTAATTTATATGTTTAATAGAACCATTTTGGTATATAGTGTTCACGGATATCCAGTTTAATCTTTAAACCTTGTTTTCTCAGTTTCATCGAAATGGTCTATAGAACAATCTTGTTCTAGGGTGACGATATGTAGTTGGCTTGTAGGTGAAGATAGTATTATTTTAAGCAGTTTATATTCCAAGTCATTTAGTACTTTAACTAATATCCTTGATCATATCACTCATATATATTATCTCTCCACTTTGAAATACTCAAATCATGTTGGACGTGGGTTTTAGGTTATGGAAAATTCTGAAGTGTACACGCTGGACGCTGCAAACACGCCACTTCTCTCACCCAAATCCAACCCTAACCTCAAAACATTCCTGTCTGAACAGTCCGAAATGGTTCGAACCCCCAATAACAACAGCATATCCGACTTGAATTGCTTAGAAACCAGTACTACTAGCACCGCATACTTAGGTACCGTACACGAAACATCGAATAACGATGATTTAGTTAGTGAAATGGACAGTATTTGCTTCGAAGACCAGTCTCTGAACACTAGCTCGGTTGTACAAAGAAAAAGAAAGTTTGCATCGCCCGATTCGAACACTCTGGTTAAAAGAAAACGCGAGAAATGTTATAGTGAAAGGAGACGAAAAGTTTCCAGTTTTTTTAAGACTCCCATTAACTATTTCGCTAATAGGAGAAGAACTATAGATGCCTCTACGTTAAGTCGTTCTATGAACGACAGTGTCGTCTCAACTTCGGGAGTTTTTAACGTTGAAACACTCAGTAACTTAAGTACGTGTATAGAGAGTGATGACACACCTCGTACAGCTTTGAGAAAATCGAAAAAAAGTCTTTTTAGTAGAACTTTTAGTTCGTCTAGGTTTACGAGAAGTAAGTCAAAGAAAAGTTTGATGAATTCTTCGAAGTTGTCGTTTAGCGATGATGTAGATTCCGTAGAAAAGGATATGCTGAATTTGAGTTGTTTTCCGGATATTTCCTTGAATCCTATTCCCCATATTCCTTCAGGTTATAGCGGGCTTAGCAGCGAATCCTCACAGTCGGCCAGGAGACCTGCTCTTGCGGTACTAACTTTCATTTCACGTTCCATGTAGAATTCGATTCGAAATAAAAAAGGAATACAAAATGTTTTTCACAAATGAATTTCAGTTTTATAGTGTTTGGCAATGGGACTTGGCTTAAAAGTGTTTTGGGGATTATTAACTACACTTTTTTTAAAAATTTTCAGGTTTCTTAGAGTTTAATATATTTTGTTCTAGTGAGTCGATTTTGATGATTTTTAACCAGTTTGTAGATAAATTGCTTTTTTTTTCTATCATATATAGTCTGTCCAACGAGAAGATCCTTGACAGTGATAGATGTGTCTGTCATTTTAATTTCAAAGTAGTTTATTTTATTATTTTATTTTACAAAGAAATAAGTTGGTACAACTGGAACGCATAGCAGGAAATTAATATATGTATTTAAAATTTGACTGACAAGTAACTTCAAAATATTGTGAATAAAACTGCATAAAACTGAAAAAATGTAATCGAGTTATTTTATTTAATAAAAGACGGTATATGTTAATACAAAACAAACAAAAACAAGACACCACGTACCAAAAAATATAAAAAAGAACTATTTCTTACTTTCAAGCTTTATGAAACTTCCCGCATTTATGATTATATTTTATCAATATAACTTATGTACAAATACAAATTTGTAATATTCCGCAGGAATAAATAAAACAACATAAATAAAAACAAGACACCACGTACCAAAAAATATAAAAAAGAACTATTTCTTACTTTCAAGCTTTATGAAACTTCCCGCATTTATGATTATATTTTATCAATATAACTTATGTACAAATACAAATTTGTAATATTCCGCAGGAATAAATAAAACAACATAAATAAAACAAACTATTTTATTAATAATAACACTTACCAAATTTTATACCTCACAGGTTGATTAATTAACTTTAATCTTAATTTTTTTAAACCAGTACCTTGTACAAATACAAATTTGTAATATTCCGCAGGAATAAATAAAACAACATAAATAAAACAAACTATTTTATTAATAATAACACTTACCAAATTTTATACCTCACAGGTTGATTAATTAACTTTAATCTTAATTTTTTTAAACCAGTACCTTTTGACATTATTTTTCTGCAGTACTAAAATCCATTATTTACCTATCGTGTGATGTCGATATTTTTCAGCTACGCCAGTTTTTAGTATGTGTTTAGTATGGTTCTTCTACCATATTCGAGATGCACTTATCTACGACGAGATGGTATACGAACTTTATTGATAGTAACTTTATTGGTGTATCTGTATAAGACTTTCTCCCTGGGCAGCAAGTATTAACCATAAACTGTGCTCTGGGTTCTACAGTTAATTTTCACTCGATTTTTCCTACACTTGACTTCAAAAGACACAAAACACTCGTAATAACACGAATCAAAATGCATCATCTTCCAAAACGCAGGGTATTTGACAAAAGTTGTCACAAGATTATAACCTATAATTTGGCAAGACTTTGACAAACGTCAAAAATCTAAAGGCGAGTTCATACGCATCGGCGTCCGTTTGTCGTTCATCGTTCCGTCAAACCAATAAAATTGAAATACGTCTGTCATTTTGAAATAAACCAATAAAACTGGTTAAAAACAACAAGTGACGACGCATGACGAATTTATATTTAAACCCATCCATAGTTAACTTAAAAATTATTAGAAACTTTTTTTAGTAAAATAAATAGATTGGTATGGGACGTCATCTGCTTTTCTTCTGTCATCGTCTGTCGAAATCTTACCTGAGAAAAAAAACAGAGTATAGTATTTTACTTCAAACAAAAGATACATTTGTGGAGACTTTTTATAATAACTTTGTATTGAAACACCAAATTGCTAAAATACAAACACTTAATTTTATTTTGTATTCCATTTTTATTAGCTTATTGGGGGTGTGGTTTAAAATAGTTATTTGCATCACAACATAGTTCAAAAAATCTATCATTAAACATATTTTGAAAGATAACTGATTGATTTTTTTTCAAATATAAATGTTGAATTTCTTAACATTATCTACTTGCAGACATTGTGTTTAATCGATTTTTTCTGAATTTTTCACTGTCAGCCGTTTGATGCATCTAAAAAAATACAGTTTGCTCACCATAATGTGTCTATTTATAAATTTTTATTGTAGATGTAATGTAATAAATAAGTGATTAGAGAAATTAATCACAAACAAGTGCATTTTGTTTGTTAGTATTTTTAACGTTAACATAATTTTAATTACTTATTGTTATTGATTAAAAGTAAGATTTTTGAACTATTTATGTCTTAAACTATTGTTATTGTTTTTTAAAAGTTTTAAAAAGTATGCTTTAAGTATTTTTTATTACTGAAATATCTGGGTGATTTGCAACTAAACAATTTAAAAAAAAAAACATTTTTGTTGTGATGAACTAGGCCTGAAAGTGATCAAGTAATGAACCGCCTTTTCATAAGTGAACAGCAAACTGTCACTGACTTTCATAAGTCACACAATGAATGTAGTCCAAAATCCGGGTGCAAAAACATGCAAGAGTTTTCTGAAGATTCGTATTTTCAAAATCGATTGCATTTTAGTGTTTAAAAGCAAAGGTACAGTCAGCAGTTCCAGTTCTGGGACACCTGACGCTGAGAAGCGCCCGCAAAGGTGTAATTTTAAAACGTCCAAACTGTTTCCTGAAGGCTGAAAATTTGTAGATAACATTCGAACGCAATATAAAACAAAAATATAAAAGACTTCAGAGAAAATATTGATGAATATCGTACAGGGTGGTCCGAACTGTATTCCGGAAAATTCGGCAGCATATTCTGCAGATAAAAAGAAGTAAAAAAGTTCATATAAATGTATGTCCGAAAATGCTTAGTTTCAGAGATACAGGGTGTAGTTTCAATTTTATTTCGATTTTTTCCAAATAATTTCTGAAGTAACGTCAATATTTGGATGAAAATTGATGTCTAGGAGTTTTTTGACATGAGAAATTTGATTTTGATGTCAATATGACTCCTACTGGTAGAGGGCGCCACCTACATATTTTTTAACTGTTTTGAAGCGTAATAACTTTCTGTCCGTACCTGTATAAAACTACCGAGGAAGAAAATATACATCTCTGTGACTTTTTACGTAAAAAATATCTCTTTGTAAAAATCGCTACGAGCAACCGTTCCCAAGATATTGAGAATGGAAATAGTCAATACATGTCATTATTGAGGAAAATTAAACACGTTGAGTAGATAGTTATTTCACTGAAATAATAAATTTGGGAAATTTTTATTTTTTTAAATTAATCATAAATTTTTCTGCAAAAAATTATGATAAAATAGTTTCCGTTGAACTTTTGGCACAAAAACTTTCAAATTTATGCTCTCAGTGTAATAACTACAGGGTCTAGTCAGCATGTTTAATTTATGTCAATGATGACAGGTATTGATAATTTCGATTTCAAATATCTCGAAAACCAATACTAGTAGCGATTTTTACCAAGAGACATTTTTTACGTAAAAAACGTCGTAAATGTATATTTTTTTACTCAATAGTTTTATACAGGTACAGACGAAAAGTTATTACTCTTCAAACCAGTTAAAAAATATGTAGGTGGCGCCCTCTACTAGTAGGAGTCATATTGACATCAAAATCAAATTTCTCATGTCAAAAAACTCCAAGACACCAATTTTTATCCAAATATTGAGGTTATTTCAGAAATTATTTGGAAAAAATCGAAATAAAAATGAAACTTCCACACCCTGTATCTCCGAAACTAAGCGTTTTCGAACATACATTTATACGAACTTTTTTACCTATTTTTATCTACAGAATATGCTGGCGAAGTTTCTGGAATACAGTTCGGACCACCCTGTATATTGAGCATATCTTATAAACTCTATACAGATTATCGCCTATCCCTGCAATATGTTGGAGTTGAAGCCGAGTTAGAGACAACTAGATAACCGGTTCGTGTATATTTCACGAACTGTGTTTTCTGTTAGGCAGACACTGGCGCAATAGCGCAACTCCAAAATTTCGAATATCGATTAGCCCTTACTTTGAGGATTAGCCAATTGTCGAACGGGAGCGCAAACGAAAGCCGTATGAATGAACAGCTGGTGCTAGCGTTTCCAATAAGAGACTTATTGGTCTAGTTATTCGATCGATAATTCAAAAGGTTCCAGGCTTGCGCACTACACTTGAGCAGAGCTAACTGAGCGACTTATGCAAATTCCTAGGGTATAAATGGGTATATAAATCATCTGATTTATATACCCATTTCACCGGCTTGACTTCACAGAATGCAGTTACTTTACAAATATATGATATTGAGTAAAGACCAAAAAAACCAAACCGCCTATACGCGCGCTATCGCTATTCTCTCTTCCATCAGCTGCTAACTGACGGGGTTCTAATATCGACTGTTTTTATTAATTAATATATTGTTTTCACTATTACCTTGCAAAATTTCAGCCTTCAGAAATCATTTCTTTTTACAAAGTTTCTTTGACAGCGCGTTTGAGGTAGCGCTGACGCTTTGTGTCCCCATAGTTATCTGTTATGTTAAATTATATTATGTTATCTGTCTGACTGTTATATTTTTGTTTTACATTGTATTCGAATGTTATCTACAAATTTTCAGCCTTCAAAAAACAGTTTGGAGGTGTTAATTAAAATTACACCTATGTGCGCTTCTCGGCGCAGGTGTCCCGGAACTGGAACTGCTGACTACCTTTGCTAAAATGCGATCGATTTTGAAAATATGAATCTTCAGAAAACTCTTGCATGTTTTTGTATCCGGCTCCGATGCATCACACGCTATATGTGTGTGTTTAGTTCTTTGAATCTCAAATTACAAAACACTAAAATCACTCAGACGCAAATTAAAGCATTAATTTTAAGGTTATCTTAGTTCCTCCCCGTATTTTAGATCACACCCTTATCGCTTATGGTATTTGGTACTAACCCTAAATAAATATTCGTCAAATTCCACCTGAACCAGGTTCTAATTAGTAAGTTTTCCCCTCTCCTTTCTTCTAGGTGGTCGATGAAACGTCAGTGGTAGAACGGCCAGATGTCAACGCCAGAGCCTTCGTGGTTAAGGCCGAGTGGTTCTGGACATCGGTCCAGAAGGAATACAGTTTGGACGAGAAAGAGTACCTGTTCGACGACTATATAGAGCACGCCATTGCGACGCCGGGCGTGAGGAGGGATAGTCGTACCGGTACGCCAAGCAGCGCAAGCAGGTAAGGCAATAGTGTTGCACTTACGTTGTTCATATTTTTTAAATCAGAAATAGTATAGTGTTTTATTAGGAGTAGAAATGATACTTTTTGCGGCGAGGCTGTACGTTTGAAATTACAGGTACAAACAACTTTTTTACTCCGAATTACTTATTTAATTTACTCTGAATAGAACATGCAATTTTTTTTAAACGCCACTAATCATTTTTTAAATAATTTCAAACGTTGCAATTAACATAAAAATATTTAAAAGTAATGCCTTGTAAGTAACATAGATAAATGAAACAAGTTTAGATTGGAAAGTGCCCGTAAGGACAATGTAAACACTATTTGGCGCTATTCTTGTAACGGTCGCGACCTAAAGTTTTTGACAATTTCGGAGTGGTTCGGCTTTTTCCGGAATTATATCGTCAAATATTATTTATTCAAATTTATTATTGTGTTCTTTTAATTTTATAAATAAAATACAGTGTGTTGCATACAAGAAACTTTGTTTTATAGGTATAAGGACATGTATGAAATACCTATGAAACATTGGAAACCGACGTTATGCCACGATCCACGATGGTTTTTGCGTTTCACAGTTCACAGCACAGCTTTTTAAGTTTTTAACGCCACTTTTTCACAATTATCACGGGTTTGAGTAAATAAAACTTAAATTAAACTTACAAGATAGCAATAATTACTTTGAAAATGGACGCTTTAAACATAGATAAGATACTATATAATATAAAATAGATAGGAAACTCAATACATTTTGTCCGGACCGAGCGGTGGTGCCATCTCGTGGTTCTAGTAACGAAATAAAACATAAGTTTAAAACGGATGGTTTCTATTTTTTTCGGATTTTTCCATTAACTAAATTCCAAGTAAATTGATTCAAGAAAGAAACAGTTTACTCGAATAAATGGATTTAAGTTAAAATGGCAAAGGGGATATATCAAAAACACAAAAAAAAACTATAAGAAACTATCTTTATTGAACTGAATATAATAACAAAAACACAATACAAAACATTATAATAATAAAATATATCTAGATCTATAACAATTAGGGCAACCTATTTTACAATTAATTAGCAATCTTAAAGGAAGGGAAACTATAGTCTGTCCAACGACAAAATCCTTGACAGTGATAGATGTGTCTGTTATTTTAATTTCAAAGTAGTTTATTTTATTTTACAAAGAAATAAGTTGGTACAACTGGAACGCATAATTAATATATTTAAATCATTATTTAAATTTTGAATGACAAGTGATTACTTCAAAATATTGTGAAAAAAAACTATAAAACTGAAAAAATCTAATCTTGGTTAATTAACTTTAATCATAATTTCTTCTGCAGGACTAAAATGTATTATTTACCTATCGTGTGATGTTATTTTACAGATACTCCAGTTTTTGGTACCATATACGAGATGGTATACAACTTTATTTGTGGCTAATACAACTCTCTGGCCATAGTCACTGGCAAACTGTGTTTTTGGCGGTCTCTGGGCAAAGAATATTAACTGTAAACTATTGCCTGGGTTAATACTTAATTTTCCCTCGAGTTTTCCTCCACTTAATTTTAAAAAACACGAAACACAAGTAACAACACAGTCCAAAATGCAAAATATTTATCATGTCTATTTGACACAAAATTATAACCTATAATTTGGCAAGAGTTTGACAATTCTCAAAAATCTTAAGTCGAGTTCATACGCATCGGAGTCCGTTTGTCGTTCATCGTTGCGTCAAACCAATAATATTGAAATAAGATCTGTCATTTTTGAAATAAACCAATAAAACTAGTTAAAAACAACAAGAGACGACGCATGACGTATTTACTTATTAACCCATCCATAGATATCTTAAAAAATATTAGAAACTTTTTTTTGTGAAATAAATGGATTGGTATGGAAGTCATCTGCTTTTTTTCTGTCATCGTCTGTCGAAATCTTACCTGAGAAAAAAAGCAGAGTATAGTTTATTCTATGTAACACGTGTTTGCTAACTTACTATTTGATCCTTCGGAAACATATGCATTTGGGCATATTTTTGGTAATTCTTACAGCCAGTAACACAATACTTAAAAACCATTGTCTACAGTTAAAAAATATGTAAAAACACAAGAACAGAGCCGTATAAAAATCAAAAACAAATTTAAAACACGATCTACGGATAACGGACAAAATAAAATATAAATTGACAACTGTTGACAGGTTAAATTTTACATTTGATGGTAAAAGCCAGGTAAAAACAGGTAAAATTTTAAATTTTGTAATTTTTGCCCAAATATGAATTAATTACATACTTGTGTTAGTTAATAAATTATTCTAAATAAATGTGGATTTGAATCAAAAATCAATACCTATAATAAGTTATGAAAATGAACGTCTCTGTTGTTTTAAATAAGCATTCGTCAAAAAATGAAATAAAATTTTTAAGGTGTTACTTTTTACCACACTGTTTAATACACACACAAAATTCAGTTTTTTTAGTATTTGGAGCAATTATTATTAATCAACGAAAACCGTCAATTAATGTAGTTTGAATACGGCAATCATATTAATTGGTTCTCTTTAACAAATATTTAAACATTTTTTTAATAAAATAAACGAACTATATCAACAATATTAGTACCGTATCATCGAATAAAAACGGCGTCAGCGATGGCTATGAAATGAAGATTGCTGTCATTTTATATGTAAAATGATATGGGAAATGTCATCGATCGTCATTTCTAAGCCAACTGGACGCCGTTTTTTTTTATCATACGGTATTTGTACTATTTAGAAATCTGTTACATCATTAAAAATAATCTAAAATGTCAATATTCCATGGGTATATTGATAAATGAGATTTAAACTATAAGAAAAGGCATTTTCTACGAAAACTTGAAGAGATAGGTATAAGATGGTATAATACAATTTGATAGACAATTAAACTGTGCATCTGATTCTCATAAAATATACAGGGTGTTCCATTTAAATTAAACGAGTTATTGCCCTTTAAATATAGTACTTATTTAAAATAAATTTTTAGACACGCTGTATAAGATAGTATAATTTTTATTATTGCAACACAAAATTTAGTAAATAGAAACACTTCAGTACAATATTTGGTTTTAAAAACTTAAATACGTCTAGAGAAATGAATCATTAAAAGTATTACCAGAGTACGTAGATCGCCGAGTAGCGACAGAAACCGTCGGCTCTTTTGATGTGGTGGGACCAAATTTTCTTTCTCTCTCTTTTGACGTGTTTGACAGATAGACTACGTATTTAACTGCTCAACTTATGAAGTGGTCCTATAAACATGGTATACACTGCTCACAATTTGAAGTGGAATTAATTATAAAGTTTTATACATATCTTTTTTGTTTTGTTTTATCCTTATTTCTAAATTTGAATGTATAAAATATCTTACTGCTAATAAATAATTAAAAAAACGATTCGTTGCCTGACGTATACTTGAAATAAAGTATATAAAGATATTTGATAAATGGCAACAGTGGCAACTTCGCTTCTTCGTATGACAGATAACCTACTTATTTCGCGCAGCCGCAAAGAAAATTGAAAACGGGACTGTCGCTACTCGTCGGTTGAGGTACTCTGGTATTACTGCATTTTGACACAAACCTAAATATTTTAAAAACGGTAAGATTAAAATGCGGTAAACCTTAATCAAATTTACCTTTATTTCTAATCGTAGAAACTAGAAATGTAATAATATACAGGGTGTTCCATTTAAAAAAATACAACTTTGATATTTTTTATTTATTTGGGACACTCTGTATCTTGTAAAAATATTTTTAAATTGTAGCTCTAATAGTCCTTCAACGAACCCAGAACTTACAATTTGCAAAAATCTAATCGTTTAGCTACAATACTCCGTGTCGTATGTGGTGAACAACTCTGTAGATGAAAAATGTAGTGAATATTATGTAAATCATCTTATATTAATGCTTATAGGTACGCTACTGTGCAAGAAACAAAATTGTTTGTATCATGGAAAAACAACAAAACCATTCTAGTTAGTTAACACCTATAACAATTATAAAAAGCGTTTGATGTTTAGGAAATGTGAATAAAAATCCATTTTATTATTTACTTTAAGTCTGTACAGTAACTCTATATGACAAACAATATTCTTGTTTGCAAATTCAGTGTCAAGGTGTTTTTTTTAAATAACTTGATAAAATATTAGTGCGAGCTTAGTTAAATATGGCAAAAATTGATTATTGATAGCAAAACTTAAAATATCACAGCTATATCTCAATAGCAAGTTGCCATTTTTTTTATATAAAATAAATAGGTAAAAAATAATAAAAAATTGCAAGAAACTTGTTATTTTGTAGAAGAAAACGCAAAAGAATCCACGAGACCCTCCAATCTCTAGTACAGCAGACTCAGTCTCCGGCACTCCATAAAAGAAGATCGTCGGTCAGTGATGCTGGATTGCTGTCCGTGTCCGGTTCATTTCTGGATTGTACCGTTAGTCCGGTTAGTACCACCCCTGGCAGACGACATTCTATTAAGGTTAATAGTTGAACGTGTGTATGTGTGATATTTTGCGTGCTGATGCTTTGTTTAATTGCTGACTTTGAAATCAGTTTTTAATGAATATTGTATGATCGAAAAACTTGTGATTAGTGTATTCCAGGGTTTGTTTTAAGTCACTTTATGATATGTATAAAAATAATAAATGGTATATATGTTACAGTGAAAGTCGGAAATTCAGTGATTGTTAACATTCACTAGGAAATGCTAACAATTACGCATTGGACCAGTAAATGTAGTATTTTAAATAGATTTGTCGATTTTTCCTATTAATTTCTAACATTCACTATAGTGAAAGTAACATTTACTAAAGGTTGCCAGTAAAAGTTATTCTATTGCACAGGGCTAGTGTGGTGAGAAAGAATGTTGGTGGAAGTTAGAACAAATAAAACTTTTAAGAATATTGGATCAATTCAATATTCAAGGTGATCCACATATCTTAAAATTACAATTTACTTCTTTAGTATATTTATTAAAAATTATAGGAAATAACGACATAAGACATAACCTTCTAAATATTAAAAGGGAAAATATAGTGAACATTTTACAGCGTACAAAACAATTTAAAAAAAACATTCATAAACGTAAGATTACTTACTGATACTAGGTTTTTTAATAAAGTTCTTCATCGTGGACGAAATAAAGTATGCCCGAATTTTATTCAACCGGAGTTATTCGTTTTTTCAAACCCGCTACTTCCAGCATATGGAAACGTTTAATAAGTTCATAGTCATTAGGTTCCTTAATATCTTTTTCTCTTGCATGCTTAACTTTTGCTATGACTTCATTATATTGCATTAAAATGAAAAACAAGCACTATTACATTCTTGCGAGTGCCGAGTTTACCTTAGTTTTTCACAGAAAATTTCTTCCATAGGGAAAATACCGCACATCATTTTTTACAATGATAACAAAACAATTACACATAACCACAAAAAACAACAGAGATCTGTCAACGTTGCCAACGTTTATCCCAATTTAATGTTATCCTTATATTGCCTATTATTCCAACTTATCCTTATTTATCCTTATATTTTACAACATGTGGCAACCGCGTTAACTGAATCTTTCAAACTTATTGCTGTCGTCCAGGGAATGCTAGCATTCACTCCTGATACAAAGAATACAAGGTATGAAATTGCGCCGGTTGGTCACTACGTCACAGGTGATTGGTCGACAAGCTCTGCGCGCCAATTTCAAATTGTCAAACAGATTGTGTCATCTGTGAAATTTGATTGTGTCAAAATGTGAAAATAATTTTTCAAATGTCAAGCTCGATGATTTGACATAACTTTTGGGGTTATGTCCTAATAATTCTTCCCTATTTTAGGTCTTTTTTTATTAGTGGCAATTGTACAATATGGATATTTTTTTGTATGGCGTATGACGTCACAGGTGGTATGCGCAAACTTAACGAAATTGGAGCCGCTATCGATCATACCTTGTTTTCTTTGTACCATGGCATTCACTAGTAAAAGATGGTTTCAAAAATAGCTGTTGAACTTTTACTGGCGTAGTCTTAGCAAATCAGTGAATGCGAGCTTTTACTAGTAATTGTTAACAATCACTGATTTCCAACTTTTACTGTAACGTATATAATAAATAGTATAATAAAATGATCATCATAAAACAGAAAATTGCAGAATATTTCGATTTAGATTTAAATAATTTCTTACTTCAATTTTTTATGTAAAACACAGGATATTCACCATTATTGAAATTTTTAAGCTTTTGATCATACAATATTCAGAATTATTATATTTTACTGTTTTGTTATTTTTTATTTTTGGTTGATTCCTTTAATTTTTCGTTTTTTATTTTAATTTTTTTTATTTATTTTTAATTAAAAACTCATCAGAACGTATTCTTAGAGCTGAAATGTGTCTTATCAAATGTTCAGAAAGCATTCAATTTTGAAATAAGAGGCTAAAATATATTACCCTAGTGATTTTAACAGTTTAGTTGTTTGCTATACAAAAAAGGATAATATAATAATTAATTTTCAATTAGCAATTTTAGTTTATGGCTGTTTTATGGCAAGGTATTTCTATTCTGCCCTAATACCTGTATAATCTGCAGAAATTCCATTTATTGTAATAGAATATCTATTTATACCTGTGTTATAATAAAACCTACCCTAAAGCTTAACAGGTAGGTGTTATATAAATAGCTTTAGGGTGGGTTCATTGTAATTCGTTAATTTCATTTATTTTCTGGTAATACTCTATCTAGCTAAATTGATTTTTCGAAAGATTTTACGAACCTTACTATTTTATGTACAGGGTGGTACGAATTGTAATCGGGAAACTTCGACAACATTACTAGTCTCTGGAGATAAAAATTAGTAAAAAAGTTCTCGTGCTCAAAGATTTTCCTACATATTTTAATTTTTATGATTTAGTATCACAATATTTGTCTTACCTTGTATAACTTTTCGGGTCAAATTTTAATTTGCTTTAACATACAATGCTAATTTTAACTAAATATCAACCTATACAAGGTGAATTACAATTTAGGTAACTGTTTATTGAAATTTAAAATTCATTCTTCATTTTCACAAAATGTGAAATATGTCAAAAACATTACATTTTAGGTATATGCTTCTTTAATGAAACACGCCTTTATTTTTTTTTCTAGAATCAGAAAAACAATTAATATATAGGGTGGCACCCTGTAGAACTTAATATATTTTTATAAAATGCTTCAAATTAACCGTAAATTTAATTTCGATATAAACCACCCTTTTCCTTGGAGCCTCCGCCTCGTATGAGAGGAGCCACTGTGTATATTTTTCCTCGTGTCCATATATATCTTGAACACATTATATAATTGTCAGGAAAATACATTTTTGATTTATTTAAAGTAGAGGGAAAAACGAAAAAAAAAACAAAATATTTTTGAGTCTAAGTTTAATTGACTATACAGGGTGAGTCTTAAATAAGTGCAAATATTTTCAGGGCTGATAGACCTCGATAAAAGAAACATATTTTCTCTTTACTGTTTTTTTTTTACTTTATGGAAATAAATTCAAAATAACCGAGTTATTTTATTTTGAAAATTTGCAAAAAAATATTTTTTGCTTAAATTTTGAGAACCACTGGATCTTTTCTGGATTTTCTTTCTTATAAAATTAATCTACTACCTATGTTGCCATATTATCAAGAAATAATGTTTTTAAAAAATTTTCAAAAAATCCAAATTTCCATTTTTTTTTAAATTCATAATCGTGTTTCTGGGGTTGTAATATACCACTTCTAAAAATATTTGCACTTATTTAAGACTAACCCTATAGAATACTTACATTTATAATAAAAGTTTAAACAACTAACGAATATGTTAGAATCGACATTTCTAGGAAATCTTTATAACTGACTGGTTAAGTTGGTTGTAATTCTTGGTATTCGTACATTTCCAACTTTTATTACATTGGCACAATCCCCTCTCCAAGGGTTGGTGTGTAATAAAAAATATTGCACCTGACAATAGGGCATCTAAATTATTATTAGGTCTTAGAATATTGATGAGGTTCATATTTTTCAAAATGGATTTCGGTGGTCAGTCGTTACCGAACATTTATCGAGTTAAATTCAAAAAGAAAAAATTAAAGCGTTAAATGATCTAAGAAAAAGAAAGTGCCAGTGATTTTTTTTTGGTTTTGTGTGTATCATGCTTTTGGAAACTATCGTTTCACCCTTGAAAGAATTGAGGCATAGGTTAAGCCAAGAGGCTGAAAATTATTACGACGAATGGATAGGAACAATTTCGTGTATTTTGGATAACGTTAGTATTTTGTAATGTTAAGAATTAGTGTAGGATCAAAATAAAAAGGAGTGTGATCTTAAAACTGAACGAGTAAGTCCAAAACTTTGAAAAACATTTGATTTGTTAGACAAATTTATTAGATAGAGTATTTTTGTTTTTGTTATGAAAATATAATGACAAAAGTGATTGATGTCAAACATATTCAAAATGTTTGATTTATATTTTACTATGTCTTAATTTCAAAGTTAAATGCTTCTTTTTATTGAGTGCGTTGAGTGTTATATGTGTGATTCAGCTTGTACTATTCTACATGGTTATTTTAGTTAATTCATTTTATATAGGGTGACTCACTTACTGTCTGAAAAACTTCACTTTAGGTTTTCTAAATTATGACTTTCTTACAAATTACGTTGATAATAATAATAGCGCAGTTTTTCACATTAAAGTAGTACTTGTTTAATGGAATGCAATATTTTTTTCTGAGATATAATATTTTGCAGCAAAAATGTTTATTCTAAAAATGTATTGTCATACTTTTATTTATTTATTTAATTAATAAAAGTTAAAATCTCTGTAATAAAGTCTCTTTGGAACAGTTGGTTACCCTGTATAGTGTGTACACATTAATTTATAAATGTGTCAGCTTTGGTGTAGCATTTTTATTAAATTTATTTGCTGTCTTCACTGTCAATTAATCACAAATGTCTTCATGACAGTGACATTGCTTTTATGGTAATTCCAATTTATTTTTTTCTGATCAGATACTAAAAGCACTACAATTCTAAGCAATTTAGCAAACTAAAGCTTCATTCAAAACCTCTGTACCAAAAATATTTGTAATTTTTTGAATATTCAGCACTTGAGGTATAATTTCCCACGAAAAAATATTGACAGTTCTTGTGTTCTTGTCTATCATTCCAATTTAAAAGTAATTTGATTCTGTCAATTTTTTGGATATCGTCTCTCGATTTCTCTCTGCTGGAGATAGAAAATGCTATTAGAGGGCTGACTCATTAAGTAAATTATTCTTAAAAAAATAATTTGTTCACACATAGTACATTTTAAAGGAATTATACTTAATATTTTGTTCCTTAATCTCCATAGAATGATAAAGGTTTATTGGATAAAGCCGAATCCGAGGAAACACCACAGATTACGTCGGCAAGACATCAAGTGTTCTTAGAGCTGGTACAGACGGAATCTAACTATGTGGAAATCTTGAGCATCATAGTGAAATTGTTCAAGCAGTACCTGGAAGAGATGCTGGACGAGGATCCTCTTTTAAATTTTACGGAGTTGAATCTCATTTTCGGCAAGTTGCCGCCGATCCACGAAACCCATTTGAAAATGCTCGACGAGGTAAGTTGCGCTATAGTAGAAATCAAGAGAGTTTTCTTCGTTGCGACAATTGATCGGTGACTATTATATCTGAGAGATTTGAACTGTACAGGGTGGACCATTTTGGTTGTTTCTATAGGGCATCTAGGAAACCGTGAGAAATATTCAAATTTTGATACTGCAGTCTCGGGTTCTTTTTTTGAAAAAGTATATGGCGCAAACGGATCGTGGCTGTCTTCATCGGTTTCGAAGCTACAGGGAGATTCTCAAATTTTGTACTTTTTGAAGATGTTCGATAGTTTGTTTATTTCAGCAACCACGAAAAAATGAATTATACATTCTAAAGGCACTTTTCTGTGTAGAATGCAGTGGCGTAGTCAGACTTTTTTCGAAAAAAATATTTTTTAAGATATTAACTATACCTACTTATGTTTTTTTTTAAAAGAACCCCCTGTATATTTTTAAATTTTGTTATTCAGCTTGGCATGAGCTTCTCAAAAATATATAACACTCTATATTTATTTTCACTATTAACTTCAACATTCCAAATTTTTCTTAAAATATCCACTTAGTAGATAGTAGGCCGTGCCGAGGAACAAAGTAAACGGTTGTCATGGTGATCGGAACATACCTTTGATGGATGATCGATTATCAACAAAACTCAACTTTTTAACAGCACTTAAGGGACACAAAGCGCCATTACTACCGCTTTCCCGTTCAAAATATCCTAACAAAATTGCGATGAGTTCTTTACGTATATTAAGCTGTCTTGTACACTTCGCACCAAAAGAGGTTCTAAAAAGAACAATGTTCGACTGCAAGGTCTGCTGGTAAACATTTTTAAGCTTAAAGTGTCACAACACTATTTATTTAAACCAAAAACTCGTAATACAAAACTAAAGTGTCAAAACGAATGATAATGTGAGGAAATAAATAAATAAAAGCGGCATCTTGACATTTTTTTACAGCAGCTGTACCACCTGAAACCCCAACGCGAAATTTAAATTTCAGTTAGTCAGCCTGGCACCGAAAAAGTCCATGGTTGGCAACAATGAATGTAAAAATCGCGCCCTCGATTACATAACTAAAAGTTTAATTGATCTAAAATATATTAAGTCTTAGATCTACACTTTGCGGTTTGGCATGGCAAATCAAATCATTGCGTGCCGGGCCTCTTTATGACTCCCTTGGTCTTGATTTTGCAGTCTAATAAGTAGGTAGTCTTGCTGCAACATTTTTGCAAGTAAATAATGCCTATACGTGGTGGTTTCATTTCTTTTTCAAGAATTCTGGGTTTTTGCCACTGGACCAAAATCTGCAAAATAAAAATTTATTTTTTATAAACACTACTGTTTAGGTGTAAACACCACCTGAAATTTCCAATTCCCGGATTTCGGGAATATGTTTTTTTGATCCCAGGATTGGTGAATGTTCACTGAGGTGAACATGAATGCAGTAACCATTAACAGTAACAAAATGTAATAAAAAACAATTCCTTTGGTAGGAAAAAAATAATCTAAATCAAAAAGAACATAAGCAACTTAACATCGGTAAATATGGGTGCACTAAACATAAAACTTAAAAAAAATATACCAAAAAACGATTATTCCATCTTAAAAATCATATTTACTTAATATAAGAATGATTAAGACGTTCTCAAAGACGGCAGTATAAGCGCCAAAAGTAAAAAAGAGCACAGGCCAATGACGTCTAACAGCGCTTTCAGATGGAGTGGACCGTCTGTCATGTTTTTCAAGATAGCCATCGACGAACTCATCTGGACTCATCTGGAAATTGTTCATATAAACTCATGGTACTTGCTCGAAGTCGCGGACGCTCCGCTCCATCTGAAAGCGCTGTAAGGCTTGACCTCGCCCAAATTATCATTGACGCTGTTTTTTTATCGCATCGTATCTCAAAAGAGATATTCTTTTTAATATTGAAAAAAAAAACTGTATTGGTTCTTTTTTAGCTAAGATGGACTAAAGCACACTGGAACGAAGAGAGAAGCATAGGTGATATAATAATCAAATATTCCACTGAACTGCAAAGAGCGTACCCGCCATTCATCAATTACTTCGAAGAAATGAAGGAGGTTTTGACGAAATGCGACCAGTCGAAACCGAGGTTTCACGCTTTTTTGAAGGCGATGCAAACCAGACCAGAATGCGGTAGACAGAGCTTGCAAGAGCTGATGATAAGGCCGGTACAGAGACTAGGAAGCATCAGTTTATTACTTAACGGTAAGTTTTTTCTTTATCTTTTTTTTTCTTCTTCGATCAACATTTTTTTGCAACTACTAATATCTCTCTCTCTCCCTCTCTCTCTACGCAATGGTCTTAATAAAACATATGCTGAGTACACTACTCTGTTTTACTACTCAGGGAAGGTTTTGACAGACGATGACAGAAAAATGGAAGATGACTATACCAATCCATTTATTTCGTTAAAAAAGTTTCTGATATTTTTTAAGTTAACTATGGATGGTTATAGAAATCCGTCATACGACTAGTGATGGGCAAAACTGTTATTTTTAGATAACAGTTGAAACTGTTATAGTTATTTATAAAAAACAGCTTAAAATAACAGCTTAAAAATAACAGGTTTCTTTATTTTACTGCTAAATATCTGAAAGAGTATGAGACGGTCATCGCCAGGCGTATTAACGCAGTTGCAAGTTGCAACAATGACGTGCTCGGTGGTAGTATTTCCAGGGTGTCAAAACATTTCTAAATATCGATTGTTATCTAAAATACCTCTCTAAAAACGGTGGTTATTTACAAATAAGCGCTGTTTACAAATTACGATATAAAAAAAAGCCAAAATTCGGCCACTCGTCTATAGTATATACCTACGCCCTGCCCCTCGATCCGCGTAGATCCTGAATTGCGTAGCAGTGTACAGGGTGCATCTCACGCGACGGGCGAGAAGCTCTTAGTTATGATTTTACCATTTGCGGTCAAAAAATAGCAATATAAGAAAATGTGTAGTATATTCTTCATAAGAGTTTCATTCTTCTTCATTCACTAGAGTTCGAATTAATTTTACACTTAAACTAGCGTGTACCCGCGACTTCGTTCGCGTCGAATTAATAATTTCTAATGGTGATGATAAAGCAAAACAAGAATTTCCATTAACATACAAACTGGATAAAATTTTCTCACATTTGCCAAAAATAAGCTTTCTAACGTCGAGCAGTTTAAGCAGAATCGTGGTTAATCAATTACTCAACTTTTGGAACACCCTGTATGATTTTTAAAAAATTTCAAAATATGTAAAAAAAAAAAATAAATTATGCGTGTCAGGCGTTTTCCCGAAAGACTAACCGTTTTTAAATAACAAATATTGTAATATTTGAGGGGCGTTTCACCCTGTTGGAATTTGAGATTCGAAACCCCTCCTTATCGAACCTCAACCCCACAGTCAATCCGTTTGCAAAAATCAGCTTTAAACGTCCAGCAGTTTAAGCAGAATAGTGATTACTCAATGGTCATATTTTATGAAACACCCTGTATATATTTTTAAAAATCTTAAAATATGTAAAACAACATATTAAAATATACGTGTTTTAAGAGTTTTTCCGAAAAACTCACCGGTTTTTAAATAAAAAATATTCTAATATTTCAGAGTAGTTTCACCCCCTTAGAATTCGAGTTTCGAAAAATCCCTTCTTACCGAACCTCTACACACTAAAGTCAATCCGTTTTCCGAAAATCAGCTTTTTACGTCAAGGGCTTTAAGCAGGATCGTGATTAATCAATGACCAGATTTTTCAAAACACCCTGTATACATTTTTAAAAAATCTTAAAATATTATTCTGAAAATTTTTCAGAATAAATATATACCTAAATATTGAAACTTAATAAGTAAGTACTGAACATACAGCGCCATAATATCTCGACCTCCGTCCGTTATGCTCGTAACAGGTTGAAACAGAATGTATCTAAAACAACTGATGCGTTATTCCCCAACCTGTTTCGAACCTCCATCGACAATCGACCGATGCAGCAGCGTTCCTTTCCCACACCTATTATCTCGTCCGCCGCCCTGTTATACTTGTAACAGGTTGAAAAACAACATATCTAAAATGACTGCTTCTCCAACCCGTTGCGAGCCTCCATCGACAATCGACCGATGCAGCAGCGTTCCTTTCCCACTCCTGTTATCTCCACCGCCAGGCGTTATGCCCTCAACTGTTTCAAAAAACCTGCTTCTTTTATATCCTATTATTTTTAAGCTGTTGTAAATACGACCATTGACGGTATCGACCGAAGCAGCTACGTTCGCCGTAGCGCTTTCCCCACTCCGTTGTCCGTTGTCTCGCCGCCTGTATCGATGGTTGACGAAATAACATGTTTTCAATCCATACTAGTTGTTTTTTGGAATTGCTTCGAGCAGCATAGAATTTCGTGGTGATGCAGAGCGCCGACTTCGTTTTTCCTTTCACGAGCGGCCGATCTCTACGTGTCGTTATTTTATATCTGTTATTTTTTAAAAGTAGTAACGGTTGCGTTATGTTATTTATAAATAATTGTTATAAAATAACAGATAGTTAAATAACAACCCATCACTACATACGACGTCACTTGTTTTTGTGCAGTCTTATTGGTGTATTTCAAAAATGACAGATTGACTATAATAATAACCTTTAAGCTGACTCTTGTCAAGACTAGATGACTCTTGTGTGACTAGATTGCGATAGCGATTCACTCCTATACTTAACGTAAACGCCGACTCAAGGTTTCGCTTGCCAGCAGGGTATAATATACATACGTGTAGTAAACCGATCATTTATGAAATTCACTTAAAATTCACTAATTATATATTTTTTTCTCGCATTTTTGCCTTTATTTACTACTTAGCAAAGAATTTACATTAGTGTGTAGTTCGTGAACGAACTAGTTCCAATGAACTATTCCGACCCCGGAATGAAAGGAACTAGTTCCAGGTTTCTCAAAGAACTAGTTCCTCAGGACCTATTCTGGGATCGAGACTGTGACTGATATAGAATAATATGCGACGGCGACGGATCGGCTAGCGCGCGTAGCCCGATGGTAGGCAGGAGTGGGAGTGCCAGTCGTACGCTATCGGATCCGGATGTAGAGGAACTAAACTAAATAAAAGACTAGTTTACGGATCGTGCCAGCGCGATCGTTTCTAGGTAGGAGTGGGGAGTGCCAGCCGTATGCAAGCCGTATGTTATCGGATCCGGACCTAAAGGAACTAGAGGAAATAAATAAAAGACTAGTTTACGTATGGATCAGCCAGCGCGATTGATGCTAGGCAGTTGGCAGCTTGGGGAGTGCCAGCCGTATGTTATCGGATCCGGACATAGAGGAACTATTAAAAGACTAGTTCACGGGAATCTATTCAGTCGGCAGATCCGAGATATAATACAAGGCTGCGACGATGGATTCGGCCTTGTCTATTGCCACAGCCGTCGCGGCGTAATTACCACAGAAAATTGTCGTGAATTCTGTTTTTGATTTTTAGTTTGTTTTTTAAATATTTTATGGGAATGTTTCACTTTAGGTCCCTAAAATTAAGAAATATCTTATAAAACGAAGTAGATATTCTGAATTTTTAGACAAAAACAAAAAGCTTGAAGTGAGGAAAAATGCAATTTTTCGTAAAAATTTTTGTAATATTTGCTCCAATTGAATTGTGATATAGTTTTTTAAATTCTGATTTGAGTTTTTTTTTATTTTTTTTTATCTGCAATAAAACGTACCTATATGTTTTTAAGATACACAATTACACGTCTCGTTATATCTCCGTACATTATAAAAATTATACAGATCATACTGTGAATAGTTCTGACTGACAACGAAACGCATTAGCAAGCAAGGGGATGTCAATGTTAGTTGGGAACTATTGTGAACTTAGTGACCTAGTTCAAGGAACTATTCCTCTGGAGGAACTAGAACTAAGGAACTAGTTCCTCCCAAAGAACTAGAATTCCCACCTCTAATTTACATAAGGCAAATTGACTTACCTGGCTTCAGTAGCGTGTCGGATGTTTGTGTTAATAAATAATTATTATAACTTATGAAGGCACTTTTATTAGAATTATATATTTTTATAACAATTTTAATAACTACCAACATTTATTCACAACGTAAAATAAAACAACAAATTATTGAATCTACCCCATGTCTACCCTACATCATATTTTTACACGTTTTCAATAAAATTAGAACGGTACTGATAAACCGGAATTTAAATCAGCCATTTTGGAGTCCCGTCGCGGTGGATCTAAGATTTTTGATGTGCTTCTTCCTTAATCTTTTTATTCAAAGGTACCAACTTATTTCTTTGTGTAAACTACTTTGAAATTAAAATAACAGACACATCTATCATTATCAAAGATTTTTGTCGTTGGACAGACTATACAAAAGTCAAAAACTTATTATTATTAATTTTAAACACTTTAAATCGTCTTCACGCAGTTTAATCTTAAATCTTCGAATTACAGATTTGTTAAAACACACTCCCAAACCCAACCCCGACCATGCAGCTTTGGAACAGGCCATGGCGGCGCTCAGAGAAGTGATGACGCACATCAACGAAGATAAAAGGAAAACAGAAGGCCAAGTGACGTTATTCAATATATTTAACGACATCGACAATTGTCCAGTAAGTAATGAATTATTTATCTAATAATTTATCTTTTTTTTTCTCTATAATTACAATATTTCTTACTTCTTTTTCAGCCTGACATCGTGTCGTCTCACAGAAACTACATTACCAAAGTGGAAGTCACTCAGCTGGGCTCGTCAGACGGTCTCAGTTCGAAAGGCAGCAATCTCGTTTTGTTTTTGTTCAGCGATCAGTTGGAAGTGTGTAAGAAAAAGTCGAAAGCCTTCAACAGTATGAAGAGTCCTTCGGCGTCGGTCAGTAGTTTTCAAATGGCCGGAAAACCAGTGGTCAAGCCCTACAAGCACGTGAAGATGATGGCCCTAAACACAATTAAAAGGGTGCGTCTTAGTATTAATCTAAAATAAGATAAATTTAATTATCCTTCTAAAGATTTAGAGTTTTATTTTAAACGGAACATCCAGTATATTATTCCGATATATTCAATGGGGAATTCATGTCACTTTAAAAGATTATTAAGGTTGGCCACCTCTCAAACAAAAAATTTCCTAGATATTTTCATTTTTATGATTTAGTGTCAGTAGATCTTTATTATATTTGATAAAATCTAGGTGGCTGTGGTATGTCTGTCCAACTAGTTATCATGTTGCGCCAGTTAAAAGAAAAAGTTCTCAGACATTTCCCGACAATGGCAACTTATCCTTCATCACAGAGAATTGATATAATTCTGTTAATTGGTGACTGCAGTGTGCATTCACATTGTAAATGCTCCTGATTTATCTAGTGTGGACTTTTTTATGGGTATATGAAACATGTAAAGGAATTGAGAATTTGATTTCATCTATAATTGAGACAACGACCTTAGCGCGTGGCCGCGGGCAGCCCAGTAGGCAAGCGAGACAGCGACGCGCCGATTTAACAAAATAAATAATTTTAAACCTGCTGTCATTTCGTTAATAATTATCGTAGCGTGTTGATTTTTGCATAGAAATACTCATGAGTCTTTAGCGCTCCGACAAGCCTAAATAACGGGATTATTTTTTATATTTTCGATTTGTTTACATTGCTCGAGCATATTATAACTTTGAGATAAAAATCGCTGTTATAAATTTTAAAACTAACAGATATGAATACTATCACTTAATTAGTTATACATTTAGTTACAACATATTCAAAATTTAGGTCTATCGGTTTATGCTAGCAGTAATAACGAGTATAAATATAAAAATGGTCAGTACAACGCTGGCCGGTTTTAGCGCACGTTCAGCTTTGGTTTTAGTTTTAGCACTATTTTTACAGAAAATAAATTCTGAACTTTGATCAAATACAAGAACGTTATAATTGCCGATATCTCCTGGTTATAATGTAGTTCTTTTTTCAAAATATTGCATTGTTTTAGCTTAAAAAAAACTTGAATTATGCGGCTTTTTTGCGAGAGCTACCTGAGCTGCGTTAATAAAGAGATGGCTATGTACGTTAAGAAGTAATGTGTAACTTTTTTGGGGGAGACTCTGCAGAACTCTATATATTTTTATAAAATGTTTTCACTTAAAATTTTTACCCAAAATTTCATTTCAATATGAACTATTGTATA
Organism: Sitophilus oryzae; assembly: GCF_002938485.1. Lineage (NCBI taxonomy): Eukaryota > Metazoa > Arthropoda > Insecta > Coleoptera > Curculionidae > Sitophilus > Sitophilus oryzae. The sequence goes on from NW_022146424.1 coordinate 2,432,612, forward strand.
GCGGAGATATCGTGTGGTGTTGGGATTGAGATCGCATGTTTATAAACCAGATATTAATTTAAAATTTGCCTTGTTTTAGGTCATAGATATTAAAGAGACTGAAGACTGCCAAAAAGTGTTTAGCTTAGTATGCAGGGGGAGCGACGACATGAAAGAAAAATTGTTTTCCTTTGCCATGTCCGACGATGACGTAGACAAAGTTGATTTCTTGAAAACCTTAACCAGAACGATGGCCAACAACGTCTGTAGTGCCGATGCCGTAAGTTTTTTCATATATTTTTTATATTTTAATATATTTTATTCAATTTTCAGGATAAATTTATGGCATATCTTGAACCACAACAACTGGACATTGACACAAGTGATTTGAGCACGAATACCCTTACCAAAGCTTTCAAATTTGCTAAAACGCGATTGAAGGTAATAGAAATAGTTTTATTTTATAGTAATTTAATTATTGGATTCTGTATTTTGATTTTATTAATATTAATTAGTATTTTATTTTTTTAATTTCTTTTAATTGTTTAATTGCTCCTTCTATTAAAAAGAGATTGTAGATTGTACAGGGGGGTTGGAGTTAATCACCGACTTTGTAGATTGAGTTATAACTTATCATACAGTCTCAGGGCTTTACAACAGCTAGTATCTGAAACGATTTTACAAAGGTTAATTCTCTATTTCCGATATCAGTCGTACCAATTATGGCGCGAATAATTGTCGTATCGGTGCACTCAATGATGAGGTGTTCTGGTGTTTCCCCATTTCCCCCCAGAATATGCCTTTGCCGTTGTTTCCTAGTTCAATCTATTGAGGAGACAGTGTCCTGTTAAAAACCCCGTGACAATCCGAAGATTGTTCTTACTAAAATCAATGAAAATATTTGATTTTTCTCGGTCGTAACTCCTGAGAAATTTCTTCGCATGTCTTCGACCGTTGGAGGATTCCTATTGAAGTAAAAAGACGTTATTTGCAGATATTTCATTAAATCAGTATTTTATTTGGATTATATTGTTTTATAATTTATTTTTATTTTGTTATAACTATTTATTTTTATTTTATTTTGTTACAGGTTGGTCGAACGTTCTCCTTTAACAAATCAACGCCATCTAAGCTAAAAAGGGCGGTCAGTTCTATGATGTCACCTTTTGGCAGCTCAACAAATCTCACGCCTGCGTCGCAACTTGCCAACATGCGATTGGCCAGCTATAGTAATATCAACGTAAGTATTAGATTGTTAATGTTCGACTAGTGTTGTAAATAAGCGGGCACAAGTTCGATTTGCGTTTATTTTTCACTCACTATGTATTTTTGACTATTTTTCGAGGTTAGACTATAATAACTATAACTAATTCTTATCCATGAAAGTACCATATGAAAAAAAAACTGGTAGGGCATGACAATCGATAATAATTTTGATGAGATATTGACCTCTAGACGTCTTTTACTAAAAATTGACCTGACACGCCGCGGCCTTGACAGACTAGATAACTAGAAAAAAATGGTAAGGATCGCACGATCGCACCAAATCGCACATTACACCAAAAAACATTTGATTTAAAGCTAAGAAAATCATTATAATAAACTTGATACTGTACCTGATGGTGTAGCAATATCCTCTGGTTGTGTTCTAGGAAGTAAATTTTCATGCATATTTTCCTCGATAGGTAGGTTTGTAGCTTCTGAATAACGGTCTAGATAAACCATCTAGCTCATTGGCTAGCTCAGAATTAGAATTATTAGAGTTAAGCAACTTTGCATTAGAGAACATTGTCATATTTCTTTCAAACCAATTATCAACAAGAATATTCGTATAATTTAACAAAATTACTATAAATCACTATAAATACGAATTGTTGGTTAGGTTCAAAATTTTTTCTCTTCTTAAATAAATTTAAGCTTTAATATTGTGTATTTTGGTTGATATTCCACTATATTTATAGGTTATTGAGGAAACAGAAAATGTACAGAAATAAATTGAAAATAATATTTATATTAAAACATGGCATTAAAACATTATATGTCACTTTTTCAAACATGTCCTTCAAATCCTCCAATTTAATAGCTGTCAGTAAGAAGTTTCACTTCAAATATGCACAGACTGTTTTTTTTTTAATTTTAAACTACACCATTGAAAAATCATTTTTACTCAATATAAAAATAAATTACAATCTAGTACGAGAGCTAGCAACGTCGGAAAAACAAGTATTTTTAGACGTCTGGCTCTTTGACATATCTTTTACTATGCTCTCTAGAACAGCATGCGGCCCGTCTGGCTGCCGGTAAACGTTGCGTCCCCTACTACGCATTGAAAGAAGGTCCTATATTTTTATTAGTCCTTTAAATTCTAGTATTGAATATAAATCGAACATGCCTTCATAGCGCAGTGCGTAGTTTCCGACCACGAACCGAACGCGCTGAGGAGACATGTTCGATGTATATTCAATACTAGAATTTATAGGACTAAATTAAAAAAAAATATATAGGATCTTCTTCCGATGCGCAGTAGTGAACGCAACGGGTATCGGCAGCCAAACGGGCCGCATGCTGTTCCAGAGAGCAGAGAGAGCCAGACATCTTAAAATACTTTCTCGAAAACGTTGCTAGCTCTTAAGGTACATTCGGGCTGAGAGCGTCGAGCGTCGCGTCGAGACGTCGACGAGCGTCGCGACGTAAACGCGACGCGTCTGAATGTACCTTTAGACTATTCTTAAAGCCAATTGGCAGTAAGCGCCATTTTTTTAATCGATCGTGTGGTATATATCCCATCAAAAACAAAATTTAGTTTAACTACATTTTGAGGGAGTTCTTTAAAAAGTTTCAAATATTTTTTTTTTCTAAAATAAAATGGGGAAAACTTATTCCTATGTCCAGGTCGGCGATACAACAGACTGTATGCCTTCTCAACTTTTTTAATATATTTTAATAGACATAATTGTTTTTTTTTCAGGAATTAGGCAATAACACGGAAAATTCCAACGATCCCCCTCCAGTGGCACCCATGTCAGTACAACCGACTCGCAAAGTCAAGTCCACCTCCTTAAACGTGAACACTTTCAAAAGATTATAATATCTTTCGAGACTCTTTTCGCCATTGTTTGTGTACATAATTATTTTAAGTTTGTTTATAAACTATATCAGTCTTTTTAAGGAGCAAACGTAGAATATTGCTGCATTTAAAAAATTATATCGTTATCAATTTTTCGAACTTGTTTTTGTGACATCTAGAATTATTTTATTCTTTTAGTTTTATTGACGTATTTGTGATTTTAACCTGTACACATACCTTTCTTATTTTTAACTATTTATTTCGTATGAATTTTCTGTACATGTATTTTTAAATTTTAAACATTTACTATACCGTACGATCCAGAAAAAAACGGCGTCATAGTAGCCAATCAAAATTATAATTTTTAACGACTATTGTGACGCTTTTTTTGTTTATGAAATTACATGAACAATTCTTTTGATGTCCTAGCGAAATATATAACGGTGATAATTTTTTTATGTAGTGGGTTTTATATTTGTAAATTTTTGCGCTCAAAATATCTAAGACAATAAATACCGAGTGAGTAATAAGTGCATATTGTAAATTTTATAAAATACGTGTGAGAACCCGATGGTGTCGAGACATACGCGTGTCATACTCGATTATTTTAGATTTCCAACTTGTGTAGTTTTTTACTATATATTGTTATAGATTCACCTTATAGGTGATTTAATTTAAGCCAGAATGTAAAAATTAATAATTTATGCAGCTTGAAGGAATCTGTGTTTTATTTTACCTAAATTAAAAAATAGTTTTGTTGTAATGTTCTTAAATACCATTTTTTTTTATTTGCTGATGTAGGTAGTAGAAGGGTAGTAGCCTTGTATATGAATTTTTAAAGTAGCTCAACCTAAGACATTTATGGATGTAAAGCACCAGATGGCGGGGCGTATTTCACGGTTTTTTACTACAGAGAAATATTTTTTGTTACTTTGAATTTTGAAGCGACTAATAAAAACAGAGAAAATAAAAATCGATGATTTTCGGACTGTGCCAATTGGTTACTAATCGACCAGATACTTTTTATTTATTAGATATGCTATAAAAGCTTGTAATTATACAATTCGACCATTGTAAATACCCGACAAATTTCGCAAGGCCGACGAGGCCAATGCTTTTCACTGATAAGAAAAAAAAATGTTTGTTTAGATAATTTTCGAGATATTTTTTCTTTCTGAATGCACATTTTTAAAGTATTTTATATTCTTTTTCCGCTTGATCTATTATACTGGTCGCACCTATCGAAGTTCTGTTTCTTCTAGTTTTAAAAAATGTTCTTATTTCTTTATAGTGGTTGTAGTGTAAAATTAGATTAATTTTATTAAATTTAATTATAATGTTTAGTGTAGAATACCACAAATAGTTTAGTAGTGTTTTTATAGTTTATTATTTTGTAGTTAAGTAGTAGGTGAAGGGATAATTTGGTTATTTTTTCATTTTGTTTGATTAATTAGTAAGTTTGATAATTTTTTCAGTGAAGAATACAAGAAGTAGTTGTGTAGTGTTTTTATAAGAGATTATATTAGTTTATTTTGTAGATGAGTAGTAGGTAAAGGTATTTGGGTATTTTTTCTTTTTGTTTTTCTTCTAATTGTGGTGTAATTCTATTAAGTATTGTGATAGATACACTATATCTTCCTTCAACTTCGTTGAAAAGTGCACTATCATCTAATTTTGGTTTTCTGGTAGTAGAATATACGAAAAAAAAATCTGATCAAATTTATTTTAAATTAAATTAATCCAGTCTTATTAATCAAATTAATCTAGTCAAATAATAATAATAGTTAGTTTCTATTAGTTTCTAAATACTACACAGGGTGAGTTTCCTACGATGTTCTCTATGGGTGTCTCGGAAACTACTGGAGACTGGAGATAGAGAGTCGGTTAAATGGGGAAAGAATTGCAGTTTTGTGGGGTCATAAATATGCGCTTTTCGGATTTTTCGGAGAAGTTCAAGGCTTTCTAGATATTTCGAAAAAAACGAATTTTGGCTATTTTAAAACTTTTGTCTCTAATTCCATTATAATCTACCGTATGATCGAATAAAAACGGCGTCAACGATGTCTATGAAATGAAGATCGCTGTCATTTTTTATGTAAAATGATATGGGAAATATCATCGATCGTCATTTCATAGCCATCGCTAACGCCGTTTTTATTCGATCATACGGTATTTTAGACAAAAAGTTTTCACATAAAAGTTGTAGATAATCACATACCTAATGAGTTTGTGTTTTCTGTTTTCTTTTTCTAAAGCCTGTCATTTTTGACATATATGACACAAACGTTACGTTTTCTCGAATACAGTTCTAGATAACTATATGGTAGGTACTTTGGTACAAGAGAAAAACGTTGTATCTTTGGTTGCTTAATCTAAAAAATACATAAAAACTGCCAAAAAGTGTATTGGCGTTGCTTTTTTCCTAATTATTTTGGATAAGATAAGGTATCCCGGCCCTTTGAGACGCCACTGAGTTAAGTTTTTTTACAGCGGGGATAAAGAAATCATATTAAATGATATTCCCATATAAAATGACAGCGATCTTCATTTCTAGCCATCGCTGACACCGTTTTTTTTTCGATCACGGTATTTGAAGCTTCATGCAGTATATATCTGAAAATATCTTTAAATGTCCTCTATTATTACCCATATATTTTAATTCTGAGGCACTCTGTATAAATGTCCTTTTTACGTAAAAAATGTACAACTTATTTGAATTTTTGCGAATGTTAATATATCTAAAATAATTAATTAATAATAAGACACTTACCTGCATTTCATATCTATCAATATAATGCCTATAGAATAATAATTTTTATTCATATATGCATCAATTATTCTGTTTAATAATTTTCACCAAACTAATCAAATTATAAATATTCTCATATTTATTGACAGGCTGACTATTGTAGCGTTTATTGCAGCAGTAGTTGCAAAAACCACGCAAGAGTGCCATGGAAAAAAAAGTGTTGAAATATACGTACTTGTCATTTTTTATTGTTATTTCGCAGACATATTTGATTCTCAAATACGTGATAAATATTGATATTAATTATTGTGATGTAGTGAGTAAATAATTTTTAATTTATGTAAGCGTTTTTTAATACGAAAAATATTTGTACCTACTAGGCAAGCTGGACAAACGTCGAAAATATATAGAAACGTTATGGCGAAAAAAGTTAGCAATCAACTGACTGAATTTGAAAGAAGAAAATAGGTAATTAGGTAAGTTTATTAAATTAAAATTATTTTAAACGATTTCGACATTCAGCTATGATTCTTGATTAAGTTCAGCTATAGGTATTTTTTATTTTAAGTTCTAAGCCAATTTATGGTAAAAACGGTAGCTATTATATTGATTTTATTAACATACAGGGTGGTCATCCGAATAGTAATCGGTACACTTCGACAAAAAAACATATTTTTTCCGGGTTTTCTTTGACATGAGCAATTTGATTTCGAGACTGGCCTCAAGATATTTGAAGGGTCCAGGGGAAAAAACAGCTGAGCACAGAACAGCTAGCGGTTATCAGGTTCTTTCTGTGTATTCTATATTTTTACTAGGCAACGGCCCACCTACGTCGAAACACCGGTTCCCATTAGAACACCGAACTTAAGCGACGTAATGCGATGCTAGTGGTGATGGACGGGTGAACCGGTGACCGGTTCGAAACCGTGCATCGTGTTGTTGTCCAAAAACGGCAAAAGTGTAAAATCTATTGACGCACACACTGCTCATTCACGCTGGTTCGAGGCCGGATGAGATCGGATATCTCGTGAGTAAGAGTTGATTTAGGCACTTGCCAAGTCGGTAGGCCATTGACCATGATATGGCCGAGGACCGCGGTTCGGATTCCGCGTAAACAAAGTAGGCCCCGTCCAGATTAGCCCTGGTAGCAAAAAGGAGACGTTAACTTGAAATCTTTACTTTATATTTTTACTAGGCATATGTCATAGGATTTAACAACTTATTGCTCTGTAGAGTTTATAAATTTTGTAGGGACCAGTTAGACCTACTATAATATTGCAAAATCCGAAAATTAAGAAATTGGCGCTTATCAAGTTTTTCTCCTGGACTCTTCATTTGGAATCGACACACATGTAACGCATTGACAAAAATTAAACAAGTTATTAGAGTGAAATAATAAATGTGAAATGTTTTTCTTTTGCCAGAGGTTTGACAGAGACTGTTTTATCTAGAAAAATTTATGAGTAATTTAAAAAATAAAAAAATCCCAAATTTTTCAGTTCAGTCAAATAACAATCTAGCCAACATTTGTTTAATTTTTTTCAATAATAACATGTATTGAATAATTCGATTCCAAGTAGACTTATATCTATGAAAGAGATTTTTTTAGTCGGGGAAAAAAAAGTTTTTTTAATTTCACTCAGAATGAGTTATTTCGGTCATAAATGACCTAAATACAAAATATTTTCATGGTGTCTGTCTGTCTGTCCGTCTGTAACACGATAACTCAAAAACCGCTAAACCGATTTTAACCAAATTTGGCACAAAAATACTATGGCACCCGAGAATCTGACCATTAGTTTTTGGTGGGGGTGGGGGGTAGGTAGGGGGGTACGGGAGGGGGTTAAAAATTTAAAAAAATCGTAACTCCAAAATTACAGCAGCTAGCGAAACGCGGTTTTTAAGGGATAAAGGAATAATATTTGCAACAAAATTTGTAATAACATCAAAATGAGTCAAAGTCGCAGTTTTTGAGATAAAAAATATCGAAAAATTCCTTTACTTTGAAACTAAAGAACTGCCTACTAACTTTTTATTAACATATTTTAGTATGGGCGGCTATACGTGCCTTTTTTTATTTTACTTAAAAAAAACGGCGGAAATGTATATTTTTCTCTCAGTATGTAATACAGGTTAGTAGTGTAGTACGGGAGAAAAATTATTACCATCATTAATATATACAGAGTGATTAAAGAACTACACCACTTCCAATATTTTACCACATGTTTACCACACATATTTTTTTTCTTTTTTATAATTTTGAAATTAAAATTGTTCTAGTATACACGGTGTTTTGCGCGAACAATTTGTGATTTTATTCGGCTAAAATAATTTCTAGATTTTAGTAAGTACTTAGATGTCATTTTGATAATTTTAAACGGAACATTCTATATACAGGGTGAGTCTTAAATAAATGCAAATATTTTCAGGGCTGGTAGATCTCGCTAAAAGAAACATAATATTTTCTCTTTACCATTTTTCAACCATTTTGAACTTATCTTACTTTGAAATTTAAAAAAAAATCTTCCATAAAAAGACAGAAAATACAATTCACCTGTAAATTAAATAATGACAGACACAACTGTCACTATCCCCGGATCCTTGGACAGGCTATACCTAAATTTAACCGTTTCTGTGAGATATTTTAAATTTCATGTCAAAAATGACATTTGCAGAGCGCGAACTAATTAAATATTTGTCAGTGTCTCGTCGTTTTTTAACAAACTTATGTTGTCTCCTTGTTGAGGAAGGCATACCGTAAAATGGGGTGAATAGAAACATAGTGGTGAATAGAAACAAAATTTCTGAAAAAAATCAAATCACGATTAAAAATATTCAAAGTAAAAAGAGTCGACATATCTAATTTTTCTATCATTGGTAATACACAATAAAATGTAAAAACTATATTTTTATCTGTGGCCTATTTATCGCCTATTTTGTATGGCGCGAAAACTTTATAAATAAAATATTTATTTTTAAAGTAATACATAAGCTGGTACATGTAAGTTGTCATATTATATGTATTGTTATTTATTGTTAAACCTACTTAAATATGTAATAATTTACTGTTTCTAATCACCTTGTTGGAAGTAGAATAGATAAAAACATTAACATCAATGTGTGTTTCTATTCTCCCCAATAGCAGGTGAATAGAAACACAAATGTTATTTTTATTTAATATTTATATGCATATTTTTCAAAAATCAAATTATATGTATACGCAAAGAACAAACAAAGACCCATGTTTTAAAATATTCGGGAAAATAATACCACATTTTTATCAACCGGTATATCGCTAATAGCCTACGAAACTGTTTCTATTCACCCCATTTTACGGTACTTTACGTATAAGGCATATTTTTATAATAATTCATACTAATTATTATACAGGGCGTCCTCATAAAATTGATTCGAATGAAAAAAAAGTGATTCCAAAAATAATATTTTAAGAAATATAATATACAGGGTGACGCGCCTCATTCGCCTCGGTTGATTATACGAAAACGGAAAGATGTAGAAACAAAATATTTTATGGGTATATGTAGAAGGCAATGTGCATAATTTAAAGTTATTTTGAAACCTACAGGGTGTGTCAGAACTAAGATCCATACCAAAGTTATATTTTTTCTTATGGAACACACACACCCGGTATTTTATTTCATTTTTGGATCCCTGGGCATAAAATAAGGCATTTATTATAAGGGTGTATGTCTAAAAGCTTTGGTTTTTGAGATATTTAAAGATATTTAAATATGCATGTTATAATAAAAAAATTTATCAACACCTTGTAAATTACTTTTCAGAATTAATTATTGTGCTGAATTTCAAGCCAGAGAAATAAACTTTACTAAAAAATTTGATTGCTTCCATAAATATATACAGGGGTATCAAAAATTGTTTGTATATTTTAAATATTTATGTTACATAAAAACTTCGTTATTTCAAATACAACGCTATGTATTTTTTTAAATAAGTCGAAGCAGATTTAAATTCTCTTTCAAACTATATTAGGGTTTCCTATACCTATCTCGCTCAGATTTTGAATAAAAAGCGATTTTTCAATAAAATTGTAATCAAGATGGCTGGTGTCGCTATGACAATTTTCTAGTGACAGTAGCTATTTTCAAAATCGACATTAGTTTATGGACTCTACTTAAATTTATAACAGGTTATTTTTATTTAATTTACCTACAATAAGGTTAATAAGTAAGTATTTATTATTTTATCAAGAAAAATGAAGCAGTATCTGCTGGCGGAACGAATGGATATGTTATAGTCTATTAAATGAATAACTCTGAATTTTGACCGTTATTTCTTACCAACACGGCAAATATAAAATCCCTCTGTCAAAAAAGTTACTGCTATTCTTTAAATTGAGTGCCTGAACGAATCAGATAGGTAACTCTTTTTACTTTCGTGAAATAGAAAAGGAAAATAATAAAATCAGTGACAGTTCTTCCTCTTCTTCCAAAAATCAACACCAAACGTCATAATTGTCAAAAGTAAAATGTCATCAGCTTTTGACATTTCTAAATATCAGACCAATGCCGTCTCTAATAGAACAGCCTCGGAGCGAGATTTATGACGTCACGGTAGTTAGATACTACGGATTAATAAATATGTTGTAGAATACATGGAAAACATAACTATTCCTCGTATTTTTGGTTTGTATTTTAAAATCAAAGTTTGTTTTTCAAATACAAACCAAAAATACGGTGAATAATTATGTTTTCCATGTATTCTACAACATATTTATTAATCCGTAGTAACTAGCGTGATATAATAAATCTCGCTCAAGGCTGTTCTATTAGAGACGGCATTGCGTTAGCATGGCCGCAAGTTGCTAACCTAATAAAATAAACACTAATAAAGCCCGCGGGAACTGTCAAATTCAAAGTTATTCATTTCACAGACTATACCATATACCTATTACTTTTTACAAATATACTCAGCCTAATCTCCAAAAAGTGAAGCCCAAACAGTGAAAGAACAATATGGAATTCTGCATAAGTCTATTTCACCCGGGTATTCATTTAACTGAGCATGCCTCACCTGAAGAAGTTTTCATTGGTCGATGTTTTTAAAGGGAAGTGGTTGACTGACATTTCCCCTAACCTTCAATTTTATTTATATTTTATTACTTATAACACATTATCATGGAGTTGGAAAAATATCAAAAAATAGTTGGAAACAATAAACTAAACAAAATCACTCTTTACGCGTACAAATAAAAAGTAATCCAAACAGAACTAAAACAACAATCAATCGGAGTTTGGCGCAATCGCAGTTCAATCCATATCCGGGTGAAATAGACTTATGCAGTTTTAATATGGAGCTGGGTTATGTTGTCTTTTTCTTACGGCACAGAAATTGCACACGGGGTTAAATAGGGAACCCTGAGTATATTTGTAAAAAGTAATACGTATATGGACTATACTAGTGATTTTATTTTGTGAGGACAATTAATTGCTTGTTAGCCTGAAGGGTTTATGCTCAAAGATATCCAAATAGGAATTTTCTTGACAAGCGTTCCTTTGAAAAACTGCTTTTCCTATTTCGCAGAGCTAATATTGTGGTATATGAAAAATCTATTAGGCAGAAACCTGTCGTTGGAAGTGAAGAAAATGAATTTGCCTTAATTGGTTCTTTTATAGAAAATTTAATATATTTACAAGTCATCGTAATATAAATCAAAGAACTACTTCCTTATTTTTCTTCATAAAATAATAAATACTTACTTATTAAACTATTGCAGGCAAATTAAATAAAAGTAAACTGTTATAAATTTAGTCCATAAACTAATGTCGATTTTGAAAATAGCTACTAGCAAAGTCAATAGCAATTGCCATGGCGACACCAGCCATCTTGATTACCATTTTATTGAAAAATTGCGTTTTATTCAAAATCTGAGCCATATAGGTAATAGGAATAAACCCATGGGAAACCCTAATATAGTTTGAAAGAGCGTTTAAATCTGCTTCGACTTATTTAAAAAAATACATAGTGTTGTATTTGAAATAACGAAGTTTTTATATAAGATAAATATTTAAAATAGACCAGCAATTTTTGATACCCCTGTATACATTGAAGGAAGCAATAATTTTTTTAGAAAAGTTTATTTCTCTGGCTTCAAAGTAAGCACAAGAATTAACTGTGAAAAATAATGTACAGGGTGTTGACAAACTTTTTATTATAACATGCATATATCTAAGTAATCTTAAACATCTCAATAACCAAAGCATTTAAACATATTAAACTCTTATAATAAATGCCTTATTTTACGCCCAAGAATCCAAAAATGAAATAAAATACCGGGTGTGTTCCATAAGAAAAAATATAACTTTGGTATGGATCTTAGTTCTGCAACACACCATATAAAATAATTATAAAGACATATGAAAATAATTATAAATAATGCACATTGCCTTCCCACATATACCCATAAAATATTTTGTTTTTACATCTTTCCATTTTCATCGTATAATCAACCGAGGCGAATGAGGTGCGCCAAAAATATACAAGGTTATTTTTTGTATAATATGGAATAATATTTTTATTAAATTTACTTGCTATTTTGGTTATCATAAAATAGATTTTAGGATAATTTACATATTCTACACTTCAACGATTAACAAACAATTCTAATAAGAATGACGTTTCTACCTATAGTCCGTCATTAGTCTTTATTACCAAAGGAATACTAAAATAGATTTTTCTGTTTATACAGATGACCAGAATTTTGAAATGAAAATAAAAACATATTTCGAACCGATCAAAACAACTCCATTGTCATCAAAATTGAGTACCCCATTGTTAAGTTGTTTATTTGGCGATCTTGCTACCGACCTTTCCTAATTTACTGCCCTTTAAGGGCCGGAGAATGGCAGGGTATAGCTGTAATGACATATTTATTACTGCTTAGTCATTTACTAGTATGAACTTGTTTGTTTATAAAAGCTCTGTGGAAAATAAGTTATGTATCTACTATAGAGAACATAGAAAAAAAATTCGTTGGTAGCTGTGGAATAAAATATGTATAAAAATCAAAATGTGGGTCAATTTTTTTAAGTACATGAAAAAATATAATACGCACTACGAGTTTTCCAATCTGACGTTTTATTTCTTAGCCACTATCATCAACTATATTTTTTAAAATAGGGACCTTATTATTTTTTTTTATTCTTTTTTTAACTTATAATAAATATATTAAATATTAAACTATTATAAACTAGAAAAATCTTAGGCATAGCCCACACAGGAAAAGTCTATACAGTATGTCCACGGCGAGGTCCACGACTGTCACAAGAGGAAAATCTTTTTTAATATTGGAACTTTGAAAAAAAATGCGTTCTTCGTAAAAATGTTTCCTTATTCTAAGATGGTTAATCCCGTTTATACTTTTCCAAATTTTCATACTGTTTTAGAGAAAATTATAAAAATAAAATTATGAAAATATGGTTGAATTTTTTCTGTCCTCCGCCACGACGCGACATCAGAAAAAAAACTTTTTATTTTTTTTAATTAAATGAAAAACAAAAAATCCGGCGACGACAGTTTTTAGAAGAGCCAATTACTTATCTTTTAGTAAAAAAAGCAACTTTCTAGAGCAAGTCGTTACTTCAGTAGAGACGACACAGATAAACATTAGCATTTTATATATGTAGATTTTGATTAACGTCATATTTTTTTGTTTTGTTAAAGCATTACATTTTCCGATAACTATGATGATGAAAGCGAAATTATCATTAGCGTAACTAGCAATTTACCCTGAGGTGGGCCTGGGGGGGCCTGGGGTTGAGCCCAGGAGGGGCCTAGAGCTTTTGTTTTTTTAATGAAAAACAATTTCAAAAAACACATTTTTTAAATAAAACGTTTACATGAATTTCTCTATCAATAAATTTCATAGACTTGGTTATCAAACCGTGTTCGCGTAGATTACTTAAATACCTACAAATTTTCTAAAAAATAAAAATCAACACATTTTTTGAACACAGCAAAATAATATTAACTAAACAAAATTAGAAAACGTAATTTTTACTGCATCACAAGCAAATAAAAATTCACATGCAGTATAAAAATACGTAGCCAAGAGTCATAATTCAGAATTTCTCTGGGGGGTGCACAGCAGTACCTGGGGGGGGGGGGCCGGCACACCCCCGGGCACCCCTGTAGTTACGCCGGTTACGCCAATGGAAATTATATTACCATAGAAACGCGTTTAGATTTTTAGGACTTAAAAAAATTCAACCATATTTTTATGGAAATTTGGAAAAGTATAAAGGGCATAATGCATTTTAGAACAAGCAAATTTTTTTATGAAGAATGCATTTTTCTGAAAATGTCAACAATAAAAAAGTTTTTCCTCTTGTAAAGACAATCTGGGGACATACTGTATAATAAATCCTAATAGTAAATCCTGGGATCTCAAAAAGTTTAAATGTCCAATCTAAAATGATTCGATTTTATACACTTTAGTCTTTCAAATATCATATTTTGTTTATACTAAGCAAAGCGACAATATAAGTTATATATTTCCGTGTTTGCTTTATTTTTTTTTTTAAAACAAGAATTGATTTTTTTTAATCACTAAATATGAATGTTACTTTGTTTTGTCTATTTTAATAAAGCTCCTTTCACATTTTCTTTTTGATATAATGTAGCTGCAAGTGTTTATACTTGGTTATTATACAGGGTGAGTCTTAACTAAGTGCAAATATTTTCAGGGCTGGGGTTTTTAAAATAAGTCCAAAATAAGCGAAAAAATCTTTGAGAATTAAAAAAAATGATTTTTTGCTTAAATTTGAAAACCAATGGATCTTTTCTGAGTTTTCTTTCTTGTAAATTTAATCTACTATCTATGTTGCCATATGTTTTTTAATAAAAAATTCTATACATTTTTCAAAAGATTTCAAATTTAAAAAAAAAGTCGCAAAAAAATAGACGTGTTTCTGGGCTTGAAATATAGATACCTATTACTCGTAAAAATATTATTTTATATAAACTTATTTAAAATTCATTCTACGTATACAGGATGGCGCACCTCATTCGCCTCAGTTGATTGTACGGAAATGGAAAGATCTAGAAACAAAATATTTTGTGGGTATATGTGGGGAGGCAATGTGCACAATCTAAAATTATTTTGAAATATACAGGGTGTTTCAGAACTAAGATCCATACCATACCAAAGTTATATTTTTTCTTATGGAACACCCGATATTTTATTTCATTTTTTGATTCTTGGGTCCAAAAAAGGCATTTATTATAAGGGTTAAATATGTTTAAAATCTTTTGTTTTTGAGATATTTAAAGATATTTAAATTTGCGTGCTACAATAGAATAGATTATTAACACCCTGTACAGTACATTTCAGAATTAATTCTTGTGTTAAGTTTAAAGGTATAGAAATAAGCTTTACTGAAAAATGTTATTGCTTCCTTAAATTTATACAGGGGCATCAAAAATTGCTGATCTATTTAAAGGATTTATTTTACATAAAAACTTCGTTATTTCAAATACAACACCCTGTATTTTTTTAAATAAATCGAAGCAGATTCAAATGCTCTTTCAAACTATATTAGGGTTTCCTATACCCATCTAGCTCAGATTTTGGATAAAAAGCGATTTTTAAATAAAATTGCAATCAAGGTGGCTGGTGTCGCCATGGCAATTTTCTAGTGACAGTAACTATACTTTTAAAGTCGACATTAGTTTATGGACTTTATTATTTAAATTTATAGCAGTTTACTTGTATTTACTTTACGTACAATAGTTTAATAAATAATATTTATGAAATATGTATTTGTTATTCTACCAAGAAAAACGAAGAAGTAGTCTTTGATTTATTTTACAATGACTTGTAGATACATATATGGATTTTTTATAAAAGAGCCAATTACGGCAAATTTATTTTTTTTCACTTCTGCCTAATAAGTTTTTTATAAACCACACTCTGCGATATAGGACAAGTACTTTTTCAAAAGAGAGCTTATCAGGAAGGCTCCTATTTGGATATCTTTGAGCATAAGCCCTTGAGGGCAAGAAGCAATTTTCCTCAAAAAATAAAATCACTAGTAACATATCCATTCGTTCCACCAGCAGATGCTGCTTTATTTTTCTTGATAAAATAGTGAATACTTACCTATATTAAACTATTATAGGTAAATTGAAGTAAACTGTTATAAATTATAAATAATAATGTCCATAAACTAATGTCGACTTTAAAAATATTTACTAACTCTCACTAGAAAATTGCCATGGCGACACCAGCCACCTTGATTGCAATTTTATTTAAAAATCGCTTTTTATCCAAAATCTGAGCTAGATAGGTATAGGAAAATCTAATATAGTTTGATTTGAGTATTTGAATCTGCTTCGATTTATTTAAAAAAATACAGGGTGTTGTATTTGAAATAACAAAGTTTTTATGTAAAATAAATTCTTAAAATAGATCAGCAATTTTTGATACTTCTGTATAAATTTAAGGAAGCAATAACATTTTTTAGTAAAGTTTATTTCTCTACCTTTAAACTTAGCACACGAATTAATTCTGAAATGTAATGTACAGGGTGTTAATAATCTATTCTATTGTTGCATGCATATTTAAATATCTTTAAATATCTCAAGAACCAAAGATTTTAAACATATTTAACCCTCATAATAAATGCCTTTCTTTGGGCGCAAGAATCGAAAAATGAAATAAAATACCGGGTGTTCCATAAGAAAAAATATTACTTTGGTATGGATCTTAGTTTTGAAACACCCTGTATATTTCAAAATAATTTCAAATTGTGCACATTGCCTCCCCACATATACCCACAAAATATTTTGGTTCTACATCTTTCCGTTTTCGTATAATCAACCGAGGCGAATGAGATGCGCCATCCTGTATAAATATCTTTAGCTTAAATTTTTCATTTTGATAGTTAAATATTGGAAACCCTACACGGCACGTCTCAGGAGGCATTACTAAAAAAATCTGATTATTTGTAAACAGACTGTGATAAAAATGTTATAGTTTACTATACTTCATGCAGGCACCGACAAAACATTATAAATATAGGCATTGGCATATACTGGGGTGTACATTCCCTCGATTCCACCTCTTATTTCCTTCGAAAACAAATAAACAAGCAGCCTAATTAGATATTATATATTCAAACAGAGACTCAGAGAACCATTCAACGATAAGTACCCACAGTACCACATTTAAAAATCTTATACCGCAGTCGCAACGGACATCGTTCAGTGGTCAGTCCGGTGTCCATCGCGGCTTCCCAGCGCCGCTGTTCGATCCCCCGCCCCTTACACCGCCCCCAACCCCCCTCCCCCCGCCCGTGGTACTTGGACGGACGCGAGCGCCAGAGCCCGCGGTACGACCAGCGCGCGTACCACCGCTGCCCGCTCGACTGTCTGATTTCCGTCGCGTATCGCGAGCTTTCAGTTTTCGATAGCGCCAAAGCCGATAAGAAGCTCTTTCTATAGTTTTCGATAAGATGACTACGACCAAGTCCGATTATCAGCAGCGTCACTACGGTAAGTCGATAAAAATTTATTGTATGTGTGTTTATGTATATTGTTGTGCGGGGTTTTATTATTGTAACGTGTGTATGTTGTATATTGTCGAAAAAAGTTTGCGCGCCGTCTATTTGAAACATTTGACAGTCTAGAAAAACGCGGGTTTGCTTGACGTGTCCATGTCCTTTTTATTCCAAAAATTTTGTAATACCGTATAGATCGTTAGGTGCGTAGAGAAGGTTTTCGAATGTTCTCGTATGTACTCGTCCATTCCAGTGGGACTCGATTCTTCTCGAACGAATGAATCATTGCGGTGTCTATGCGATGTTAAGGTCATCCGAGGGCGGGCCATATTGTGAGGTTAGGTCGAGTCCACACCGGCCCGCAACAATATCGTGTCTTAAAAGTTAAAGGGAAAATGGTCTTGTTTATATCCAGTTTTTATATTAATTATAACGATCTACTACAATTAATACCATATGATTCAAACAATAATGATTAAGTTGGCTTGAAAATAACAATAACGACCAATGACATATCCGATAAATCTTTATATACAGTATGTCTGGCGTTTCTATATCTATATTTTTATATCGACTTTTAAGAAAGATTCAACAATATTTTCATAATTTTTTTAATTTTTTCTAAAACGGTATGGAAATTTGGAAAAGTATAAACGGGATCTGCCATTTTAGAATCAGCGAAAATTTTTACGAAGAATGCATTTTTTTCAAAGCATCAATAATAAAAAAGTTTTTCTGGGGACATACTGTAGAGGGTTTTTATTCTTCTAGAAAAATTGATGCTAAAAATTTTTAATTATAAAAAATATTTAGGTTCCTATTCCTGGTTTATATCCAGTTTTTTCTATTAATTATAACGATCTACTAGAATTAATACCATATGATTCAAACAATAAGGATTAAGTTGGCTTGAAAATAACAATAACGATCAATTGCATATCCGATAAATCTTTATATACAGTGTCTCTGGCGTTTCTATATCTATATTTCTATATCGACTTTTAAGAAAGTTTCAACAATATTTTCATAAATTTTTTTATTTAGGTTCCTATTTGTTTTCTTGCCTGACTTTCTAAAAACTGTTTCTATTATTTTTTTGTTTTGTGTTTTGTCTTGTCGTTGACGGTATACAGTGTTATAATATTGTCTTTACATACATATACATATCATTTATAGTTTATTGTTTTGTTCTTTTTAATTAAACTATATTTATAAATTTGTTACTTGGATAATTTGGCATTAGATAAGAACGTTTGGAAAATAGTAGGATTGTTTATTATTACTTTATAGATCTTTAACGTCCGGGTTCAATCTAGTCTCTGTTAGTTGATTAAATTTATTTTTATTTTGGATATACAGGGCGAACATTTATCTTGTAGTGATTTTACTACATCAATTCTTGCAATAAAAGTCTACCATGATTTTTTAGTCCTAATCGACACACTTATAAAACAGTATGTATTGTTTCTGTAATGTAGTTTTATTGTTGAAAAGTCATAATTATTATTGTTTGTTGACAATTCTAGCAGAGATTGTTTTAAGTTACATCAGCTATTGTTGCTTTAATTAAACATGGTTGAGATCAACTTCTGGACTTTAAACTATCTCTGCTAAAGAGTAACTGACAATAAACAATAATAAAGCTTTTCAATTATAATGACATTAGAAAATGTAGAATGTATACTTTCTTGAGTTATAACTGATCATACAGTCCCAAAGTTTATGGAACGAATGGTTATCATCTCGAGGCACACAGTGATGAGGTATTCTGGTGTATCCCCATTTTCCCACAGAATCTGCATTCGTCGTTGTTTCTTAGCTTCAATTTACTGTAGTGTTCATTGAGGAGACTCCTGTTAAAAACCCCGTAACATTCCGAAGATTGTTCTTTCTTAAATCAACGAAAACCATTGATTTTTCTCGGTCCTATGTTCTAAGAAATTTCTTCGAGTGTCTTAGACCGTTGGAGGATTCCCATTCCAAGTTACAGATGGAGTCTTCAGGTTTTTGAGTTTCGCTTTAAGTTGGTTTCTTTGGGAACAGAACGATTCTGATCAAGTTGGTGGAGTGTTGCTCTTTTTCTAGCTATATCGTTCGCCTTTTCATTGCCTTCTGTCCCTCGTGAGATCCCCCAGAGTAGAAGGACTTTATTTTCTTTGCCTAATTTGTTCAGCTTCTCTAGGCATTGTTTGACCAACTTCGAATTTATGGTTACTGAGTTGATCGCTTTTAGTGTTCTTTGACTATCGGATAAGAAAAATGGGTATTTCCTGTTTCCGATAGTTGCTATCTAAGATAATGGACGCATCTTTCGACAGTGTACATTTCTGCCTCATGGTTCGGAGAATTTAATTTTTGGCCCAAATATTCCCATTCCCTGTCCTTGCTTTGTTTATGGAAGCATCAGTGTACCACGTTATGGTATGGTCTTTTACCTGCTGGTGGGAGTTGGAGGAGTGGAATTTTTCTTTTGAGGGTGTTCCAGGCCCTTTTATCGAGATATACCAGTCCTGTGTGTGAAAATATTTGTACGTATTTAAGACTCAATACTAATTTTACTAAATTAGATTCATAGAAAACGAATTATATCAATAGATATTAATTTAATAAATACCGGTTATTAAGTTTATTAATAAAACACAATTTATATTAGCTGTATATTATTTGTCTCTGTTTTATTATTTGTGGGTTTCTGTAACCGTTAGCTACTGACGTATACAATCACAAGCATCCACTTCCTGTACAAACCACAAAAATGTTTTTTTCCCAACAACATATTGTTTAAATAAATTTGTTTACCTTATTATGCATGAGAAATTCTGTTTTTTTGGTACAATATAAAATGTCTTTTATATTTTGACTTTTTTACAGGATTCGTCCAAAAATTGTCAATTTATTAATTCACATAATTGTTAATTTTGATTGGAATAGTAGTTTCGACATAATATGATCATTATGTGCTAATGTAACATTTGTTTGTATATGATATATTTTAATGGAATTTGTTTATGAAGTATGTATTTGAAAAATCAAAGAAATTTTACGTAGATACGTAATATTATACCGGTAAGGCCGATTGTCTTTGTCCACTTTCTATGTTAGCAGCCAGTCTCCTATTCCTGAGCCCTACATCAACTTGTGCAGGTCCTTGATAGCATAGGAGCATAGTTCCTTAGGTTTCTGCTGTTTCATGATTTTGATCGCAGAATCTGCAGCAAAATCTTCCTTAATACAGTTTGTGCTTATTCAGGTAGCACTTGACAGCCGTGTGTCCGTGTATCAAGAGAACTGTTTGGTTTGGTTTGCATTTGCATTTTAATGCTGCTGCTTAATTCTGAGTATTAGCAGTTTCTTTGTGTTTTTTTTAATTAGGTACTTGGATGAAGGCATTGCTGTGCCAGTACCTCTGTGTGTTTCTCAAGTGGATGGTCTACTTTTCTGTGATCCAGATTTTTACTGGAGTCATACATTTGGGTATTCCAAGTATGGCTTTGGAACAAGATATGATTTTGATGATCCTTGCCTTGTTAGTTTATGGTCTTTTTTGTTGCCTTGGATGCATTTAATTAACCATGCCATTTTAAATAATATATCAGTTTGTAATGCCACTTACATTGTGTTCTACAAGTTGATTGAAAGAATGGGAAGATACGCAACCTAATGGGCGAATTCGTGACAAGACTGATTTGATTTCTCCTTACGACTTAAGTGCTGTACGGTGGAGACACCAATCGTTCTGCGGCCAACGCATAAAACACTTATTTTCTCTAATTTAGCCAGCGAAAGCATATCGATGACGGTGTGGAACACATTGAAAATTTATTCGTGTTAAACATAGAATAAACCACAAAAATAAAAATTCTTTTATAGGTACTGAATATATCGTATGATTGACAAAAGTCGTTTAGTTGGCTTGGAAATGACGATTATTGACATTTATCATAATGTTTTACATATGAAATAGCAGCGATCATCATTTCCAAGCCAACTCTGACGCCGTTTTTTGTTTAATCATTTAATATTATATTAAATTGTTTAATGATAGAAAACCTGTATTATTAACGTACAGTACCCAAAATCCGTAAATCTACGGATTAATCAGTAGTTCCGGCAACACTGTCTCTGGCAACCACTCACTTTCTCGACTGAAAGCAGAACTACGGTACATTTTTTTATCCTTTGCGCTGTAAACGACTACCAGGGCGCAGCGGCGCGGCGCAGAGCTAAACTAAATATCGGATAGGTTGACGGTATGGAGTGTAGAGGTAAGGAGAAACAACTCCGTGCATTAAAAAATGGTCAAAAAAAGGGAAGAATTAGGATGGCGCTGCTGTAGCAAAAACCTAAAATTTAAGACATGCGCCGAACATTTTTAGAACAGCTGATTCTCAAAAGACATAAATATTTGACGTGAATCATATACGTGAAGCCGCGGGTTTCAAAAAAATACAAATTTATTTTTATGTCACATGAAATAAATTACAGATTTTTTATTCAGCAGCAATAGACTAGGCTCTTTTTTATTGCTCTCATAAGTTATTTCGCAAATGTCATTCAAGACGACGAAAACATTATTCTGATCGTTTTAGCTTAAAATTAATGTTAATTATAATTAAGAAAAAATTATTTAAGGTAATAATTGGTGATGGGTTTAAAATAAATATAATGCAGCTTTAAAATAACTTCATACCCACATTTATTTAGTATAAAAAGTAAGTCAACATGTGGTTTTATTATCAATTATTCAGAAGCAATAGACTGAGCCTCTTTTATTTTTTCTCATAAGTTATTTCGTAAACCTCATTCAAGATGAAAAAAAAAGCTTTAGTTTAAAATTAATGTTAATTATAATTAGGAAAACTTTATTAAAAGTTTAATTGATGATATGGGATTTAAATAAATATAATGCAGGTCTAAAATAACGTAACACACTTTATTTAGTATAAAAATTAAGCCAATATAATATAATTTTATACTGTACAAGTATTTATTTACGTTTTGCCCCATCGTAGTTGCCATTCATTCAGAATAGTGGATTTTAAATGTTCGATAGTAGGATGGTTTAACTACCTTAATATCAACTACTTCTAGACAAGAATGGTGTGCAGTATTATCTTCTTTTTCACTCCCAGCTATTCCAACATGGCTTGAAACGTGAAATAATATAATTTTATAGCCCTTCCAGATGCTCATGTCTTCCTTGTAGTTCACCCAATAGAATCGTTCTCGCAGCTTCCTCTCAAGTTGGTAGTTGCTATTCATTCAGAATAGTGGATTTTAAATATATTTGGTAGTCGGATGGTTTAACTATCGTAACAATAACTACTTTTAATAATTCTTTTTCTCAATTCTTTGCACTATAATTTGCATCCCACGTATTGTAATATTTTCCTTTGAATTTCGTTTCCTATTGTCCCATGGCTTGAGACGTAATGTTATAGCCCTTCCAGATCCTCATGTATATGTCCCTTTTCCTTGTAGTCCACCCAATAGAACCTTTCTCTTAGCTTCCTCTCAAGTTGGTAGTTGCCATTCATTAAGAATAGTGGATTTTAAACATGTTTCGTACTCGGATGATCGGTTAACTACTGTAACATCATAAATAAATTGTATACCAACACATAATGGCCAAACTTCAACAGACTTTAATATTCATAAACCTCATCAGAAGAAAATATTTTTTGATCCAAAGTTTTTTTTTGTTATTAGAATAAATTACCTGCAATTTGTTAATTCATTACAACATTGAATAAAAGATGCAAAGTGTTTATACATACTATAATAGATAAATCTTCATTTAAAATTATGTATAGATCTGCTTGCTTGTAGGATCTAGACTGATAAACTCTCAATTTCTATTATTGATATAACCAATAAAGTAGTAATGCTGAAATTTTGTTTTGATTTGTGCAATAAGGTCCATTATTTCCATTATTTGATGCTGTTATTGCTCTACAAAATGTTGATCGCTATCAAGGGATGTTTATGTGTATAATATTACTATTTATGTATAATAATACTGTATGATCGAAAAAAACACGGCGTGCAGTTGGCTTGGAAATGAACATCTCGATGACATTCTCCATATCATTACATATAAGATGACAGCAATCTTCATTTCATAGGCATCGCTTTGACGCTGTTTTTATTCAATCAAATAATATTCCTTTTAATATAATCTTCATTTAATGGTTGCTGTGAAGTTGCTGGTGTTCATATTTTGGTTTTTTATTCTGTTGTTGCTCTACAAAATGTTAATATTTATGTGTATAACATTACTCTTTCTTTTGTATAATAATACTTAATGAGTATAATATTCATTTAATGGTGGCCTTTTTGGTTTTTGTTGCTGTTGTTGCAACTCAGAATTTAAATTAACCTGAGGCAGTATAGAGCTTCATCCTCCAACATTTTTCCTATGTAAATACTGCAAGTGGACAGTATTTCTGATGACAATTTTATCATAAACTTTAACATCTTGTTCTTTAAAACGAAACTGCCATGCCTTATCTGTAGATTTCAAAGCAATATCTAAATGCTTTTGACCATCGCTGTAATCTAATTCTTGTTTGAAAATCAATACGTAATATTATCCTGATGATTTTGATTTTTGATAGATTATTAAAATACAGCACTTACAGTTAACTATATTTCTTGAAAGTACCTAGAACTTTATTTATTTCCTACTTTTATTTGTTTAAAAAAATGCCAACAATTTGTGCATGTCTGTCAAACTTTAAAATCATTAAAAATAAATTTTATTCAGGTTGTAACTTTATGTGGATTGTAAATATATACTTATATATATTATATATATATATTACTTATAAGGATTGTAAAAATATACTTTGTAACATGTATGTCAATAATCTTACGAAAAATGTTTACTACACTTTTGATTGGCTCTAATTTTTACATATAATACAAATAATACAATACTGAATTATAATTTATAATTATGTATTTTACAGGCTTTGCCTTTGTTCTTTATTTTTCCATCAGCTATTCAATCAACTTCGCACCACACACACTTTAACCATTATTAAATAATAAATAAAGCACAAAATATTGATAAACAATAATTATTTTATATTCTAAAAATAAAACAAAACTTTTTGGGTAATGTTTGGTTATATTTATTTTTATTCTCTTATCTATGGTTACTTTTCATTTTTTAGATTTATGCGTTTTTAGCGCCACTGTGGTCATTTGGCGAACCCTTATTCTTCCCATTTTGTGACCACTTTTTCAATAAAAGTCCCATAAGAGTTATTTCTCCTTACCTCTACACTCCATAGTTGACGGTAAGGCCAGCTACGTCTCGGACAGGTTTAATGCCACAAAATAGCCCATGAGGTTGCACATATTCTTATTCATCTTCTTGTATATAGAAATGCGGTGCTGTGTAGACATACAGCCTGAACAATCAGTAAAAGTAGAAGAAGAATCGCTAGAACTGTCTAATTAATCTTTCAGATTGATAATGCTTTTGAATGAAAACTATTTATGATATATTTAAAAATACCGCGATAACGGAATATTTATTTTTATTACTAGCTCCCGCGATACAAAGTCGGTTTTAAAATAATATTGTTTATCCGAAATCCACAGGCATGAAACCTCATAAACAATTCGAATTACATTTTTTTTCCTTTTATTATTTTACTCTTGAATTTTAACATTGATAAAGCTTAATTAAAAATAATGCTTTATCGAAAAATGATGTGCACATTTGTAACCGCGTGCATTCTGTAAGGATTTCGCCAATTATGACCAGATAGGAGAGAACAAATTAAAAATAGAATTTATTAATTATAAAACTACATTAGTACTTTTGTTGGATGTGTATATAAGAGCGTTCAAGAGATAAGAGCTGTATGGCTAAAGGTCGATAGGTCACCCGACGACAGACCAATAAGCAGAATTTCGTTTTTGTTCGTGTGGCTACCATGGGCGCGCAATAGGGCAAAGCTAGGGAAGCAGTGCTTCACCTTAAAAAGCAAAAACTTCATCTTCTAAAATGTAATTTTTGAAATAGGAAAAATTAATTTAGTTAATTTACAATAGCACAGGATCAGGCTGCAGGATTATTCAAGCATCTTATTTTTAATCAAAACCTAATTTTTACGTATATTTATGAATAGGAGAATACACTTTTAACAGGGTGCCGCAATCAAAAAGTTGCCGCAAATAGGGGTTGCCAGAGTTCAAGTTTTCCCTACTACTGTATGATAGAAAAAAAAGGCGTCAGTGAGATCGTTGACATTTTATATGTAAATTTGTATGGGTTTATATGTATTTTATATTTAAAAATTTATTAAATTAATATTTATTGATATAATTCGTTTTCTATGAATCTAATTTAGTAAAATTAGTATTTATTTTATACAGGGTGAGTCTTAAATACGTACAAATATTTTCACACACAGGACTGGTAGATCTCGATAAAAGGGCTTGGAATACCCTCAAAGGGAAAATTCCAATCCTCCAACCCACCAGCAGGTAAAAGACCATACCATAACGCGGTACACAGATGCTTCCAGAACCAAAGCAGGGACAGGGAATGGGAATATTTGAGCCAAAAACTAAATTCTTCGAACCAAGAGACAGAAATGTACAGGGTGGTCGAAATTGGTCTGTTTTAACAGAGAAACCCTATTTCCTGACAAGATAGAGCAAAACCGACATAGATGTCATGGGCTCGATTTCTGACACACGTTTAATGGCGTAAACCGCCTGTTGATATTTTCACTGCCAACTGAGATACGGGGTCTTTTTGAATTTTTTACCATTGGAAAATTTTTTTTATGGGGGTTAATAAAATTATATAAAAACGTTCTTAAGGCACTTTTTTAAGCACAATCCAGAGGCGTAGTCAGTTTTCTCTAGAGTTGCTGTTTTTGTCAGAAATAACAAAAAATATAATTTTTCAAATGGATATCATAGTGGCTATGATCTTAAAAAAATGTTCGCGTTTAATCCTTTCCAACGATATAAAGTTATGGGTATTTATTTCTAAGAATGAGAGAAATATTAGGTTTTTTATCTTTATATCGAAGCGGGCCTTGATTTTGTACTACTAGTTACCTAATAATTATTTTTTATCACCATTTAATATTCAATAGTATTATTTATCTGCATAATTAAAGACCTTTGAAAAGGTAAATCAGCATTCTGTATTAGTATTACCAATTACAATTAAAACGCCATGGTTACAACAGAACTTTGGTGAGAACAGGATTGGAACAAGAGGCCCCATATCTTAGCCTGCTAGGTCCTATGATTTAACTTCTTTTGAATTTTTTATGGAGGAAATTAGAAGACCTAATATATAAAAACCAATGAGACGAGAAGAATTACAGAAGGCTACTAGGCAAGCTTTTGGACTTATTATATCAGTTCGCGTAATAAATCGATGTAACTCTGTGCGTAAAAGATGTTCATTGTGTATTTGACAAGCAGGTGCTCAGTTTGAACATCTTTAATGATTTTTTTTAGAAAACAATATTCGTCATTCAAAAATACGTTTTTTTTAGTTTTGTTCTTTGTTTATTGTATCGATTTCAATTGCAATTACTAATCTTAAATTATACTCGGTGTTCAAAATTCTCTGCCAAAGTTTTTAAAATATAAAATAGTTCTTCCTCGTTTTTTTAAATGGAACCGCTAAAAATTCTAAAATGCTTTAAATACAAAAAAGTGTCAATTTTTTAATTCTCCATCTAACAAAGAAATAATAATAGGGTGTTCCATTAATAAACTAAATGGAAATAAATAATGACAATGTCCGAAATTCTGTAGAAATAAATTTCTAAAAATTGCTTCTACTTTAATTAAAATGTTATCGTACGCCCCTGGTGGCTACTGCCAACAAGAACGGTTTCAATGTTTGTTAAATATACGAAAAGTAAATAATTTAATTTCGTTTTAATGACTTTGATGATTTATATAATGTCGATGTCGTTGGGGAATCACTGTTTGTAATCGTGATTGGACTGAACTGGCGTAGTAACTGATATACAAAAACGTCTTTAGCTCTTTGGTTTAAGATTGGGTTTAAGTTTATTGATCGTTAGGGATGTATCGTTTAAGAAAAAAATATCGATATAAGTTATTCTAGATTAGATTAGATTGTATTTTTTTGAGCTGGCTAGCTTCAGTCTGCTGAGGTGTTTATCTGAGGAGTGGTGATCCGAAGCGTTTTCTTACTAAAATCAAGGAAATTCTTTGATTTTTCTCGGTCGAGAGTTCTGAGGGGATTCCCATTCCAAACGTTTCATACTTACCTAGGGTTGCCAACTTTCAAAATAAAAACTAGAGGACGAGAGGGTAAAAAAGAGACGCAAGCGAAACATTTTTTGAAACCTTGTCCAAATGTCTAGAAATTATCAAAAAGTTATCTAAACGGTATGCGATTGGTGGTCTTTCTTACTTTTTACCAATATACGTATATTCAAATTCTTTTAAAATAAACAAACCATTTTCAACAAAACATTTTTTTTTCAATTAATAACTTTTTTGTTAATAACAGTAAGAAAACATAAAATAGTTAAACCTGTTTGTCGGCTCCACAAATATTTCTTCATTTTCTTTTCTGTGCAAACGAGAGGAAGTAATAGCGAAAGATACAAATTAAAAATTCTTTAAAGCACTGTGGCGATAAATAAATATTTTTCAGATTTTGAGTTTGGTATGTAAAAAAGAGGACTTTTTCAATACGTGAGAGAAAAGAGGACAGTGATATCAAAAAGAGGACTGTCCTCTGGAATAGAAAACTGTTGGCAACCCTATACCTACGTACCCGTAATATACAGGGTGAGTATTAAATAAGTGCAAATATTTTTAAGGGTAGTATATTTCTTTTTTTCGCGAAAAAAAATTAAAATTTGAAATTTTTTCAAATATTTTTTAGAATTTTTTTTAATTCTTAAAAATCATAGTTAAAAATCATAATTTCTTGCTAATATGGCAACATAGGTAGTAGATTAAATTTACAAGAAAGAAAATCCAGAAAAGATCCACATGTTCTCAAAATTTAAGCAAAAAATCATTTTTTTCGAAAATTTTCAAAGTGGAATAACTCGGTTATTTTGGCAAAAACAGTATAGAGAAAATATGTTTCTTTTATCAAGATCTACCAATCCTGAAAATATTTGCATTTATTTAAGACTCACCCTGTATTGCTTGTTTCATGCACACACACAATCGAAATGATCCGTATACCTATCTTTGACCAACATATTGTCTCTTTTTTCCTCTGGAAATTTTCTTCTTTAGAAATTTTTTGAGCAAGTCACTACATCATTGTATTTGGCCAAACTTTTAAAAAATTGAACAAGAATTCTGATCCGTATATAAAAATTAAGTTGATGATGGTAGCATGACATTTAATAGTACCATACGATCGAAAAAGAAACGGGGTCAAAAACGGCCGAGGAATGACAACCGATGATAATTTTGGTGAGGTCAAGCCCTAGACGTCATTACTTGCCCCATACTTTTCTTTAGTTTCTAATGGCGCTTACTCTGAGTTGATTCAGTTGGAAGGGTGTAAATTATTTATATACCGGGTGCGTCTCAAAAGTGGCTCACCCCTATAACTTTTTTATTTTTTCCAGATAAAAAAAACGAGGTTTGGTATGTTAGTATATGACATAAATTAGTATTGATTGACGTATTCAATAGAAAAAAATCGATAGAAAATGACGCTCTGAATAAAATGACATATCATACTTATGTCAACTTCAGACACTTCAAAAAAAAATCGTATTTTAAATGTAAATCTAGAGTGCCATGGCTGTGGAAAAAACAATAATTTTTAATAATGGAGCCTTGGAAAAATATATTTTTAAATGGTGTACCATAAAATTCCAGAAAAAACATTTTTTTAGAAATAAATTTGGAAGTACCTTATCAATAATTCAAGCTAGAATTTTGGAGCATGATTATTATATCTGATTTTCTTCATTTTTAAAACACGAATAATGTTCCTCTATTTTCGTTAAACCGTTGATTCATTTTTGTACGTGAGTTTTATAGTTCGTGCCATCGGAAAACAATGTTACACTTTATTTTTGTTGCTGCACAAATCTTTTGTTTGTGAAAAATGATTAAAATAAAGTCGTCCTCCAAGGTTACGACTATAATTTTTAATGTTTATTACGAAAAAAATATTTTACCAGATGATGTGTAACAACAATTCGTGCTGATGTGTTAAATCATGAAAATTGGCGATAAATTTCAAGAATAGAAATTTAATAACAATCTCTCGCGTTGAACTTTGAAACTACAACAGAAACGTACTACCCAGTGACTTTATAAAGTATTTTTTTCTAATGTTAAATTACTCATCAATAAACTTGAGTATATACAGCTTATACAAAGAAAACGATGTCAATGTTGAAATTATTTTGGGTATTTTTTCGACTTTTTTCATACATATAGTCATGAAAAATGGCGATATTTGTCACGTCACCGATTTTATAAAACTGTCGTAATTTACTAATTAAAAGGTTTAGAATAAGAAAATACAGGCCATTGTAAGCTTACGAGAACAGTAATTGATCTAAGGGACGGTTTTAAACCTTCATCAAAAATAGCTGAAAAACAAGGGTCCAAAAAATTAATTTTCTCACAAAGCCAAGGTACTTAAGTCTTCAATGTAGATATTCTGAATCGACATAAAATTTCCTAAACTGTTCAGTATTTTATGACTATGTTTACCTACTATGTTTCTAAAGCCTTTCAAAATATATTATAAGAAACAGCCAAATATGGGCATTTCGACTTTTTCCATACATATAGTCATGAAAATTGGGGATTTTCGTCATGTCACCGATTTTATGAAAACTAGTGTTATTTATACTAATTAAAAGTTATAGAATAAGAAAATATAGGTCATAGTAGGTCTTACGAAAACCAGTGGTGCATATACGGGAGGGGTAATTATCCCTCCCAGAAAGAAATTTTTAAAAATGTGTTTAGATTGTTGTCTAAAATAAAACTCTCACAAAAAGAATTAATAATACCAATCAAAATCGAAAAGCCAGGCCAATCCAAGTTATTTTTTCCTCAATTTAACCCTCACAGACTCAATCTCTAGATACGCCACTGCTTTTATTTAATATTTTTTTTTAATGTTGCTTCATGAAAATTTCCATTCCTTTGAGTTAAACAAACTCTTATATTTATTTCACGGTTATATTAAGATGATTATTGTCAATAAATAATAAACAATATAGCCGATTTTGAAATATAAATCGTGTGTCATTTATATGTACAGGATGAATTAACGATTGCTTAAGGTAGCTTTCGTGGACATTTTGAAAAATCTTGATGACCTTTACTCTACGGAGCTTTACAAAAAATGTTCTATGAAATTTTGCCAAAATGTTGATAGTTGCGTCAAAAACTTAAAATTTTTTTAACATTTATTTATCATCATTCCAACTTAATCTTTGAATAACTTTGGAACCCAGTACATGTATATTATTTCGTATATTTCTCATTTTATTGATTCTATGGAAAGCTATGTTATAGGGCTTGTTTCTTTCTACAGTTTCCTGTCTCACAATGTACTGTTTGTGTCGGGGAAGGGGTCACAGTTTCATAGTTGTCGATTTTCGAAAGAAATCAGTACATGTATATTATTTCATATATTTCTCATTTTATTGATGTTAGGGAAAGCATTGTTCATTAAAATGTTGTATCCTATGTTATAGGGCTTGTTTCTCTCTACAATTTCCTGTCTCACAATGTACCCTTTATGTCGGGGAAGGGTTCATAGTTTCATAGTTGTCGATTTTCGAAAGAAATCAGTACATGTATATTATTTCGTATATTTCTCATTTTATTGATTTTATGGAAAGCACTGTTCATTAAAATGTTGTATCCAATGTTATAGGGCTTGTTTCTCTCTACAATTTCCTGTCTCACAATGTACCCTTTATGTCGGTGAAGGGTTCATAGTTTCATAGTTGTCGATTTTCGAAAGAAATCAGTACATGTATATTATTTCGTATATTTCTCATTTTATTGATTTTATGGAAAGCACTGTTCATTAAAATGTTGTATCCTATGTTATAGGGCTTGTTTCTCTCTACAATTTCCTGTCTCACAATGTACCGTTTGTGTCGGGGAAGGGGTCACAGTTTCATAGTTATCGATTTTCGAAAGAAACAGAGAGAGAGACCTTTCTTGTAGAGCTTTCAATTCTTTACAAGAATATGTTTCACCCAAGCAGTCCAAAAATTGGTTAAAGAGTTAGAAAATTCCAAAATTGGAAAATAATATTTCCCATATTAATCAAATGGAAAATGAAAATTTCCGATGCGACACACCTTTTAAAATTAAGAGCTGAAACTTTCACATAAATAAGAAAAGAATTTTTATTTGAAACAATCTAATATTCAGGGTGAGTTAAATAAGTGCAAATATTTTCAGGCCTGGTAGATCTCGATAAAAGAAACATATTTTCTTTTTACCGTTTTTCAAAAAGTCCAAAACAACCGAGATATTTTACTTTGAAAATTTACTTTTCCGCTTAAATTTTGAGAACCACTGGATCTTTTTTGGTTTTTTCTTTCTTGTAAATTTAATGTGCTACCTATGTTTTAACTAAAAATTAAAAAAAACTTCCTAAATTTTTTTGAAAATAATCCAAATTTTCAAAAAATGTTCTTCACGAAAAAACCTCAATGACGTGTTTCTGGGGTCGAAATATACTATCCCTAAAATATTTGCACTTATTTAAGACTCACCCTGTGTAGTGTGATTTTCTTTAAAAGAGAAAAAAACTTTTTTATTGCATATTGACATTTTGATAAAAATGCATTCTTCATAATTTTTTTTGCTTATTTTCAAATGGTTAATTCCGTTTATAGGTACTTTTGCAAATTTCCGTACGGTTTTAGAGAAAATTTAAAAAAAAAACATGAAAATATAGTTGATTTTTTTTTACCATAGGAACGCCCTTTGATTTTTAGGATTTCAACCATATTTTTGTTTTTTTTTAATTGGAAATTTGGAAAAAATATAAATGGGATTAACCATTTTAGAACAAGCAAAAATTTCTATGAAAAAGAATTTTGTTCACAATGTCATTAATAAAAAAGGTTTTCTTCTTGTAAAGGTAATCTGGGAACATACTGTAGGTTCCTGAGAGTAATCCACAAGTCTTTATATCTTCATGTAACATTTGACAATATGTTTGGCTTTTTATTTCACTATAAATCTTTAAACCGTCTGCATAAAGCGAAAAGCGTGCTAAACTAAATGATTAATTAATTGATAATTTAGGAAAATTATAAAAAAGGGGATTAAAGAGGTTTCCTTGAGGTAGACCTGATGTTGCCTCAAAAGGTTGAGAAGGAAACCCATGTGTATATAAAATATTTATTACGTTTCTTTCTAAGTTGTGCGGTGTGTTATTGTACTGTCAGGTCATACCAAACTCGACATTTTCTCACTGAATCTTATAGCAAATATAAACTGGCCAGGCCGCACCATATAAAACAATAAAAGCACACGCGATACAATAAAAGTCCGCGCTCTGTTTGTTGTTGACCCAGGCAAAGTCGACAGGAAACTACGAGGTACCTACCTAACGCAAACGCCGTAAATTATCATAAATAGGGCTCTTTTTTGGGGCCCTGGGACCACATCGAACGGCTTAATATTTGCTCGTCGTAGAGACCTACGAAATGAGAAGGTGATAAGCCTTTGTATGACCGCTTATTCGGACGATCTACGATAAGATACAAAAGAAAACCGCGCTGGTCATTCACATGATTTTAGGCCACAGCATAGAGAAATATAAAATAAAAGAGTTGTCATTTCCATAGTAAAAAGTAGGCAACACGTTTAACGAGGATCGATTGTAGCGCACCCTTGAGCCCTAACTGAACTAATAGAAATATGACAGACGTAATCGGTAAAATAGGTATCTGCATTACCTACCACAAAAAAGGCGGGCAGTTTAAATGTGAATTTAAAATTTTATGTATTTTTAAAAATATTACGAAATCAAACTGCAAAAAACATAATGAAAATTTATTTTTAAAAACGGAATATTTGAAAAGTATAAACTATTGTACACTTTTCAAACGCTTACAGTTAAATGCTAAATTAAATTTGATAATATAAAACATATGCTGAATTAACCTCGAGGGGTAAACCGCTGATGAATTTCTGTACACTAATGCCAAATAATTTAGTACTAATACCAATAATACCACGAAAATGCCAAAAATGGCAACATCTTGTACACCAAAATACACCAGCGGTTTACCCCTCGATTAACCTATAGTATTATAAAACGTATTTAACAACGCCACTAACAAAGCATATAAGATCGCAGGGTTTGCAATCTATGCTATTATAACAGATTAAGATTTAAATAAGACATCATCAAAAATTAATTCACCTGTAAGTTGGATTTATAAACTCAGCAGTTGAAGTTCAGTTGAGGTAGCAAATGTTCAACACTGTGAAATCAAGGCGCGAATATATAGTCAGTTCGCTTTACGTTCATTGAGTTCAGAGATGGGCAATGTCTTTACATATCAAACTTGCCTTGCATGATACCCTTTCCTGGATCGTGTTCAAATCACATCATCGGCTGAACAAAATATTACATGATGACCGTAAAACACATAGCACAAAACAAAGTTCAAATCATAGAGAAATATAAGGTCTCTGGTTCCTCGGGAAACAAAACTTCCTCCATAATTTCTGTACGCACAAACACAAAACAAACAAACAAAGTATATGCTACACAAAATAATAACAAAATTCCAAAATTCAAAACATAATTGTAAACAACTGCAAAATACAAATAATTTGCTGTCATGTCACTTGTCAATCTTGTCATGACACGTGACAGGTAGCAGGTGGCGACGCTTTGGAGCCCTAACTGAACTATGCAACATTATGGCCAAGTTAGACAACCTTTCAAACACTCTTTTATTTTAGTTACTTTATGGGCCACAGCTACACATAACGTTTTACCTGTCAGTCTTAGCTGTTCAGTCAAAAAGTATCAAGTGAAACCTTCCGAGTAGGCGAAAAAACGGTCCGTTTAACAAACTAACTTAACCTAACTTGAACTGAATTAAGACGAAATATCGTCTAAAGAACAAGACTCTTAGACTGGGTGCTAGCCTACCACGGTATAGAAGGTAATGAAAAAGCAAACAATCCAGGTTAGAAAAGAGCCACTGTACTAACTGCACCAGAACCGTTCTGTTTCCCAAGTGGTAATCAACTTAAAGCAGAACCTGTTCCTCCTGGAATAAAGAGAACCTCGAAGACTCCAACCATCACTTGGACACTAGAAAAAATTTCTCAGGAGTTACAACCGAGAAAAATCAAAGGGTTTCTTTGATTTGATGCAGATTCTGTGGAAATGCAGATTCTGTGGGAAACTGGGTAAACACCAGAACACCTCATCATTAAGTGCGGCGAGACGACAACCATGCGTGCTATAAACGTTGGTACGACTGATATCGGAGATGGAGGACTAACCCATATACATATAAATTTATATACTCAGCCTAATATCTAAAAAGTGAAGCCCAAACAGTGAAAGAGAAATATGGAATTCTGCATAAGTCTATTTCACCCGGATAGTCACTTAAATGCGCATGCCTTACCTGAAGAAGTTTTCATTGGTCCGTGTTTTTAA
The DNA here is from genome assembly GCF_002938485.1 of Sitophilus oryzae. NCBI lineage: Eukaryota > Metazoa > Arthropoda > Insecta > Coleoptera > Curculionidae > Sitophilus > Sitophilus oryzae. The sequence continues at coordinate 2,467,627 of NW_022146424.1, forward strand.
AGGGAAGTGGTTGACTGACATTTCACCTAACCTTCAATTTTATTTATATTTTTATTATTTATAACACATTATCATGGAGTTGGAAAAATATCAAAAAATAGTTGGAAACAATAAACTAAACAAAATCACTCTTTTACACGCACAAATAAAAAGTAATCCAAACAGAACTAAAACAACAATCAATCGGAGTTTGGCGCAATCGCAGTTCAATCGATATCCGGGTGAAATAGACTTATGCAGCATTAATAGGGAGCTGAGTTATGTTGTCTTTTTCTTACGGCACGGAAACAGCACACGGGGTTAAATAGGGAACACTGAGTATATATAGTTATATGTATATGGACTAACCTCTGAAAAACTGATCTCAGGTGTCAGATACTGGCTTTTGTCAAAGTCCTGAGACTGCATGATGAGTTATAAGGGGACACATCTCATACAATCTAGGTCTATATTATAAATACTAAACTACTCATCATTATTTCCAAAAAAATCCTGTATGGGTATTTCGCCACAGCACTGCAAGAAAATCTACAAAATAAAATAATTATTTTTTGTAAACACTTCCGCGTTAAACCTAAACGGACGCTGCTTGTCAGAAGTTATGTTTACGGTAATACAAATTTGCCTAACAAAGCAAAAAAATGCTTAACGTTTCGGAAAGTTATCTCTTTCCGTGGTCGGAAGCAAAAAAATACAAAGAATAAAGAAAAAAACTATTTATAATATTTAAATTCAAAAACTATTCGAGAACACTTTACTTTTTTAAAACAGATACGTCCATAGATAAAAGAAAATAATCTTGAAAGGTCTACAAGAAACCGTTGACGTTCTGTTAAAATGACATTTTTAACTTGATATGATATTTAAACTTCAAAATTAACAGTTACTACCTAATGAATTTTGAAGTTTAAATATCAAGTAAAAATGTCATTTTAACAGAACGTCAACGGTTTCTTGTAGACGTATCTGTTTTAAAAAAGTAAAGTGTTCTCGACTAGTTAAATTTAAATATTTTAAATAGTTTTTTTCTTTATTCTTTGTATTTTTTGCTTTTTTGCTTCCGACGACGGAAAGAGAACTTTCCGAAACGTTAAGTATTTTTTTGCTTTGTTAGGCAAATTTGTATTACCGTAAACATAACTTCTGACAAGCAGCGTCCGTTTAGGTTTAACGCGGAAGTGTTTACAAAAAATAATTATTTTATTTTGTAGATTTTCTTGCAGTGCAGTGGCGAAATACCCATACAGGATTTTTTTGGAAAGATGAATCCGCCACATAGGTATATACATTTTTTACTCATCATTATATTCGTCAGTACTTATCTTTATATTATAATCTTTGTCATTTGCAAATTGCTCGAAAAATATTACTTTTACCAATCACAACTAGCGGTCATTTATAGTAAAGGATGGATAATTTATCTATCTCATCTAATTCGACAAAATTATTTAGATAGACACTGTAAACATTAACAGCCTTACTTCACATGCTACTTCGGAGGAATTATGAAAATAGTATATAATAACTTGACCTCTACAGTTCATATTACTTACGTACGTAAGACTAGTTTTCTAAATTGATCTAATTATATTTTGATTTTCTAAATAATTTATAGCATCGATGTCTATTTAATTTTCTCTGCCAACATTGAACTCGTGCACTAAAAATATGTCTAATATGTACGTATTTGATCTGTTACATAATAAAAATGTTGCAAGTATAATAGGAATATTGTAAATATAACAATAAATAAATCAGTAATCAACAAATCAAGGGGCAAAAATACTTTTCAAGCATATTTCTTCGAGAGACCGACATGCCCTTACATGAATACTAGATATTAAACAAGTCTAATGAATTGCTGAGAGATGGTGCGGGACTGTCAAGCTGAGCATCAACTCAGACAAAACCGCGGTAGTGTCATTCACCAGGAAACAAAGTCTGAAAAACTTGAAAAAAAATATCTAGAACACAGGAAGCCAAATATCTGGGAACAACCCTGGACAGTAAACTTCTCTGGAACAGGCATATTAAGAACATTACCAGCAAAGCCACAAAGGCTCTCATGATATGCAGAAGATTGGCGGGAAATAGGTGGGGCTGTGCCCCAAATATTTTGCGCTGGATCTGTACCATGATAGTAAGACCAATCATTATCTACCCATGGAGCAGTTGCTTGATACACAAAACTAGAGCAACGTACAGCAAGGCAAGAACCTGTGTAAAGTATATAAAGATTGGCATGCATCTGCATCACAGGTACCATGAGAACATGCCCAACAGCAGCAATGGAGGTCATCCTAGACCTAACACCACTGCACAATGATTGGAATGGGTATTAACGGATTCAGTACTGGGAGAATTTTCAGGTCATCTTCAGGTCACTTGGAACACCCTCAAAAAGAAAAAAACAACAGGAATAGGAGTAAAATTCTCCGAACCAATGGACACCTAGCCCAGCATCCCTCAGGCAGAAATCTACGCTATCGAAAGATGCGTACAATTTATCTTAGATAGGAACTATCGGAAACAGGAAATAGCCATCTTATCCGATAGTCAAGCAGCATTAAAAGCGATCAGCTCAGTAACCATCAATTCGAAGATGGGCAAAGGATGCCTAGAGAAGCTGAACAAATTAGGCAAAGAAAATAAAGTCTTTCTACTCTGATTGCCCGCTTACCAAGGTATAGAAGGCAATGGAAAAGCAACCCTCCTAAACGTTCTTCTACATTCTACAAGTCTAATGAAAAGTTAACCAATTCTAATTTCTAGTTTTTTTTTGTTCATAAGCTTTTCCACATTCACTGATATATTTTCCTATTGCAAGCAGCGGAATTCTAATTTTTATTTTCTATACAGTCCATGTAGATTTGTTTCTCTTAAAGTCATTTTCTGTTCCGGTTACGTTATGACCTCGCGCTACTGCAATCAATTCGACGAGAAGTGCAACAAAAAGTCGTAAACTCGACTGAAGAACGAAAACTAAAGCCAATGCACATAATAAACCATAACGAGCTAAAGCGGTATTGTTCCATTTTTATGGTTTATTCTATGTTGGTTATGTTACGAGTGCGACTACTGTACGAGTTCACATTTTTCTAAGCCAAACAGGTTTTAGGAAACTACGGATTTTAGTTGCTGTATATACTGTCATTTGGTGGAGGCTACATAAGTGACGAAAACTGAAGAGATACTACAAAAACACTGGTCTGCAAAAAAGAAACTTTTTTCTAAATCCAAATATAGCTCCCATTTTTTTCTACCACCCACTATTTTTTTTTGAGGCAGCCCTTTCTCTCTATTTTTATCATTTTTCGATAATAATAATTTTTGTGGACAAGTTTGATGTTTCATAACTTTTTATTTTGTAATCCGATTTTTATCATTATGGTATCAGAACAGTTTAAAGAATATAAAATATATCAGTTGACCCACTCTTCGCTCGTATCAAAATTCCTCCTGCCGCTCCCCGCCTGTCTTGTAGACTTAGGTCAGTCTACATCCGTTGCTCGACGTGTAAGCAGCGTTCCAAGTTTATTTTAGTTTTGTTTTCGGCCCGACGCATAGGGTGAACCAAAAATAGTGTTTTAGTTGTTTTGTTCGAATTGTGAATAAAATATCTACTAGAAATATTTATGCAGTGAATGGTTGTGAAAGTAGAATGACAGACAATATATCGTTCTTTAGGTGCCCAAAAGATGAAGGAAGGTATGTGTTTATATAGTATAGGATATTAAGTATATTATAATTATGGAAACCTAACTATGAATAAATTGTTTTAAAAATATACATATAAATTAAGAAAAGATTTTGCTCGGAATATGCACAAAATTTTTATTTTTAACAATTAGTTTATTATTTTAGTAGATATTTTAGAGTAGTAGTAGATACTTTACTATTATGTTTTGGATTTTGCAGTATTTACCGGTTTGCAAAATGGAACCATTTATATAAACCAACTACAGGGATAAAATTATTATTTAAGATATTTGCATTTTTTTAAATAGCATGTTTTACTTTTTAGATGTTTGTATTTAACTTTAACTACCTACCTGAAAAGTCCAAATTTTATCGTCAGGTAATAAAAATACGTGCATACAACTTCTTCTGCTATTGACAAGTTTTTTAGAGTTTTTACTAAATTTTATGTAACAGTAAATATAACCATTGAGGAGCACATGAGAAAAACAATGAGTATCCAGAAATGATAAATGTTCAGGAAACCGTTTTTTTTAATTGAAATTACGCATGGACTTTTATATCCGAGTTTATATCGTTTTTCCCATTTTTAAATGCCTGTTTCTATGTGGCCATTATCGATATTCCCGTTTATTTAGGTACCAAAAGGTGTAGCCCCCTTTTTGGTACTTTCATTATTTTTCCCGTGTGCTCTTCAATTAGTAGTAAATACTGTAATAAATTATATTTGCATATTTCTTAAGTTATAGCATGTTTTGCTTTTTAGGTGTTATTTTTATATTTTATATTCTTTAAACTGTGGTATCAGTGTGAAGATGAATTTATTGGCATTATTTTTTATTATATTAATGGCTTATATTCTTCGGTTATGTGGGTTTATACCAGGGTAAATCAAAACGTTGTTTATAGCAATAAATTCAAAACACCCTGTGGAAAAAATGAGATGGGCATTTTGGATAAAAAACACTTTCCTGTAATCCTAGATATATTCCTAACGTTTAATTTTTTCTTCGAATTATCCCATTATCTCTATTCTTTTATGAGCTACACATTTTTAGGTAAAGTATTGATTTCAGAGAATCTTTTATTGACAAAAACAATAATTTTATAATTATTTTAATAGCGTGTATGTCCACCTCTCGCAGCAATAACAGCTCGAGATCTTCGTCGTATCGAATGAAAAAGGGTAGTTATTCTTTCTTAATCTATACCTTGATGAATATGAAGCTATAGATCAAGAACACTTTACAAGAGCTAAGGGTAGATAGGCAAAGATAGGCAATTGCCCTGTCTGTGGAAAATTAAAAGTAGTTTATTCAAACCATATTCAAACAGACAGGAAAAAACTAAAGCTTATGAAAAATTGATGGAATGTTATAAAATTGTTGATGTAAATGCTACTATTGATTTTGTAATGAAAAAAAAAATAAACAATTCGCGAAGTGCTTGCCGAAAGGAACACAAAAAGGGCGAAAATCAAAGCGTTCAGGTGAATATTTTTTGTATTTTTCTTTGATATTAAGGGCTTAACCATGCATCTTTAAAAGTTCATTAAAACATGTGTCATCTATTCTGAGGTAGTTTTTAAGATCATTTGTGTTGCACTAGTTCTTAATTTTCGCACTTCATATGAGATAACTGTATCACGTTGTAACCAGCTTTATTGTTTTTGTAATTGGCTCTCGCAATTACAAAAGCACGAGAAGTATATTTTTTGTATTTAAAAACATTTTTTACTCCAATATCATTCGATTAAAACTGACGATACGTTTGTGTGTGTGTTGAAAGCATAGTTTTCCTTCAATTTAAAAACTGACGGTCCCAAAATTGAAGATGGCATCGTTCGACGTAACTGCTTTGTGTGTGGCCTGACAAAGTTTAAACATGGTTTAAATCTTTCGTTCAGATCGTACAGTCCTAAGACTGCCGGCGAACTATACATATATGCATTGCAAATTATTATAAACAAAACCCTACAAGGGATCATTTAAAAATTTCTGACAATGCGCGAATGCTAAAAAAATTTCAATTCAATTTCATTTATCTAACCAGGAATAACTTATATTTATTTATATATATTTTTCCAAAAATATTCAAACAGATATGAAATAACTCCAGGCGGTGCACTGAGCGATTGCGGCTTCAAAACTGAGATGATATCTTTAACCGCCTTCCTAGTAAACTAGCAAATTCATAGAGTTTTATCACGAAGTGTGATAAAACTTTATATATGTGTGTGTGTATGTATGTATACTTGGTCATGTAATAACAAATGCGATAAGCAGTTGATAAGTTATCACCTTAGTTGTTTTGGTGCATTCTACAGCTTTTAATATGTTAGTTGCTTCCTGATATCATTCGTAAGACGCTGGATTGCTGCGCGGTTAGGGTGGTTTTGTGAGTTTTTCGACGGTTTTTGTACAAAAAAATGCTTTATCTATAAGCAATATTAATTTGTTTATTATTTGTGCAAAATATTATCTTGTTTTAGTGGTTTTAACCTATCAAAAGGATTACTTACACTTCCCTCAAGGATTATAAACACATTTTGTTGATTCATTTGATGCAGGTAAAATATTTTTATGTTTTTTGATCATTACTTAATTTACTTATTAAATTAATTTCATTTTATTAGTAGTTTATTATAAATTTATTAATGATAATTACTTACGGAATAAGTATACAATTATTAATATATTTATTTTTTCTAAATTGGTATCGCGTTAATCAATACTGGAAAAAATATTTTCTTGGAAATTGTTTACTTGGAAAGCAAAATAAATATGCGTTAACAGAATTTGGCAATTATTTGCGCAAATTTTATTTTGCGCAATACAGTCAATTCACAGCATTTTGGTGTGTCTTTATTAATACAAGTTATGAATAAATTAATGAAAATATTTGCACAAAGGCTTCCTTTTCCATTTCTGAAATTCAAAAAAGTATTTACAGTTTGGGTTTTGTTGTATTTAATAGTTTCTTAATATTTTATAGTTTACTGAACAAATATCACAATAAATAAGGAAGTGTCCATTTTGTGTTGAAAATTCGTCAATAAATGAAATACGTTTTTTGTTGATCGTGTGGATGAGGTCAAATAATTTGATAAGAAATTACGATAACAAAGACTACAGACAGATAGGCCATGTATAAAATACAGAATAACCATATAAATAGATTGATTTGTTTCGACCTAAGATACACAAGCACAATGTAAACAAACTATTTGTTTATTTAGACTTTTATTTGACCAGGGACTTGCAAAAGTCATTCGTATGATTTCAGTTATGTCTTACTCCTTCATAAGAAATATTTTGGCTCAAGTTTCGTTTACTTGAAATCAGTTATGCTAGAAATATTATTTGTTTATACATATAGTACTAGCGTGTACCCGCGACTTCGTTCGCGTCGAATTAGTCATTTGTAATGGTGATGATAAAGCAAAGCAAGAATTGCCATTGACATACAAACTGGATAAACTTTTCTCACATTTATGTCAGCATGAGAAAAAATAATATGGCGATATTATTATATAAATTGGTAATATTTGAGGGGTAGTTTCATCTCGTTGGAATTTGACTTTCGAAAAATCCGTTTGCCAAAAATAAGCAGCACATTTTTACGTCAAGCAGTTTAAGCAGAATCGTGGTTAATCAATTACCCAACTTTTTGGAACACCCGAGAGAACACCCTGTATGATCTTTTAAAAAAATTCAAAATATGTAAAAAAATGCAAAATAAATTATGCGTTTTTCCGAAAAACTAGCCGTTTTTTAAATAACAAATATTGTAATATTTGAGGGCCGTTTTCATCATCTTGGAATTTGAGATTCGAGAAACCAATCCTTATCGAACCTCTACACCCCACAGTCAATCCGTTTGCCAAAAATCAGCTTTATACGTCAAGCAGTTTAAGCAGAATCGTGATTACTCAATGGTCATATTTTATGAAACACCCTGTATAAATTTTTAAAAAATCTTAAAATATGTAAAACAACAAAATAACATATACGTGTTTAAGAGTTTTTCCGAAAAATTCACCGGTTTTTAAATAAAAAATATTCTAATATTTGAGGGGTGGTTTCACCCCCTTAGAATTCGAGTTTCGAAGAATCCCTTCTTATCGAACCTCTACACCCTAGAATCAAGCTGTGTGCCAAAATTGAGCTTCTTACGTTGAGTGGTTTGAGCAGGATCGTGATTAATCAGTGAGTCAGTCACTTAAGGATTTGGAAGTCTTTTTGAATAGAATGTCACAAAAAATTTTCTGCGGAACTGCATAATTTTCAGTTTTTCAACTTGAGAATAACTGAAACCAGTTAAATGAAAACACATTTCTGTTTTTCATTCTAGAAATTTTTCTAAATACAGACACTAGACACCAAAAAGTCTTCTTGGGGAAGTGTACCATTTTCATTTATTGATAAAATATTATAGCAAGATTTGAAAAGTGCTCGGCAATTGGAATTCGTAAACAGACGAATTTTAGCTTACATGTCTTACGTGTCTTGATTGCTTTGGTTAGGTTTGTTTTTGTTGGGTTTATTGGTTCATTTTTCTTTATTTTCGTTTTTTCTCTGTACGTTATTGATGTCTAAATTACAGTACATACTAGGCTAAGTTCATACCTACACAAGAAAAGTGTTTAGAATGTGAAGCAGGAACGCGTTTTCATGTATGTAACTGATTTTAGTTATTCTAAACTCGGAAAAAAGAGAATGATGCATTTTCGCAGAGAAGCTTTTATGATTTAGGGGAGGGATTGTTTGGGGAGGTTTCTACACTCAAATGCAAAAAATACGCAACAGAGAAATTTTTGGTCAAATTTAAAGTGTTATATTTTTGTTATTTTTAGCCCTATTTGCATGAATTTTTTAGCAAACTGCACATAATTATATCAACTTTAATTCGTAAACTCAGTTTTTTGTAAACTTTAGTAATTGGTTTATTATACAGGGTTAATCGAGAGGATATTTTTTATCTTAACTTTAAAACACCCTGTGCAATAATTTTGTGTGTAAATTTTCTTAAAATATAATTTTACGGTAAGAACCATGTCTTCTGAGCATTTTGTTTTTTGGATCACGTCAATGCATGCTTTGGCGAAATGAACTGATCACGATCAATTTGCAATTTTTTCAGTTATCATTACGTTTGATGTAATTTTTTTAAAAAGACGACATGGTTTTGGTGACTATTGTCGTAACGTCATATTACGCTGCATCGGATACCTACTCTATACTAAATTAAAAAAAAACGTTAAAGAATAACGATACAGTCCTAGTTTTAAGAAACATTAATAACGATAACAGAACTAACGATATTAAGGAAAACATCTGTAATACTGAAGTATACAAACAGAAAAAAATTGTAAAAATACTCTAATACTTTGTATTGCCTCCCCTGGCTGCTATAACTGCCTGTCAGTGCCTGTATACGTTTGTTCATACTGTCATTGAGGCTGCATATATCATATTGCGTTATGTTTTCCCATTCTTCTTTAAGGACCAAGCGAAGTTCATTTAATGAAGCTTGTAACGCTTCGCGATTTCTAACCCTCCTGCATAGTATTTCCCAAACGTCGAACATGATGGGCAGTTCATAGTAGTATATCAATAATCACCGAAGCTGCCTTGTCATATTGAAAAAAAAACATCAAAAATAAATTATAATTGAAAAAATTGCAAATTGTTTGTGGCAAGTTCATTTCGCTCTTAAAAATTAACCAAGGCATGTATTGACATGATTCAAAAAATAAAATGCTCAGGAGACATGATTCTGACCCTAAAATTATATTTCAGGAAAATTTACACACGAAATTATTGCACAGGGTGTGTCAAAGTTAGGGTAATAAAACAACCCCTCGATTAGCCCTGTATAATATGCCAAATACTAAAGTTTATAAAAAAACTGGGTTTACAAATTAATGTTGATATAATTATATGCAGATTGTTAAAAAATTCATAAAAATAGGGCTAAAAATAACAAAAATATAACAGTTTAAATTTGACCAAAATTTTCTCTCTTGCGTTTTTTTGCATTTGAGTGTATATGCCGGATGTTTTAATGTTTTTTTATAAGTGATTTCAAGTAAAAAAAAATCATCCTATATTTTATGCCACAACTCACCGTTGTCTGCTTGTTTTACACAAACTGTATTTTCCCTCGTTCCTTTCGATCTAGTAAAGCAATTTATAAGCGCGCAACTTGAAACACCTGTAACAAGTCGTTCTCTCGTGCGTGCGTGAGTGTGTATTTGCCGTATCCAATAAGGAAACGGCCCCTGCACAATGGGCAGTAATGGGCATTTTTACTGAAATCCGATACCCGGTACCGCTATTCGAAATTGGTTCTGCCACCGAAGTCCCAGCCGTTGACATAATTTCTCCACTGACATGACGCCAGGAATGTTCAGCTCTATGGTTTCGAAACACTTGTTTGATTCTTTAAACAGTGGCAACTTTTTCAGTAAGATCTTATTTGTATAAGAAAAGTCTGAAACCACAAAACACATACACAAGAAGAAGTGCTAGCGCCTTGCTAAATATTGGAAAGTGAAATTGACGTTTAAATTTGACACTGTTGACAAGTCTACTGCTACTAGCGCCCCCAATATCGCTTCTAGGAACTACGGACTAGATTGTCACGCATGGCGGGAAGTTTAAAAAAATAAAAAATTTTAATTCTTCATTTATTTTTAATTATGACATAGATAAAAACACAAAAAATACACCAATTTTTAAAAATATGTTTAATATCAATATCAAATATACAACAGAAATTAATTTCACCACAATAAATGAATAAAATTAAAAGAATAATGTTGCAAGTAGATCAAGAGACAAAATTAATTATAACAAAACTGAAAAAATGGCGTCATAGATGGCTTAGAAATGAAGATATATATCATAATTTTGAAAGTAAAATTATATGGGAAATGTCATCGATCATCATTTTTAAGCCAACTGGACGATTATTTCAAACATACAAGAGTTCGTTCATGGTGCTCTTTGAAATCTAGATAAATAAAGAATAATAAAGTAAAAGTATTCCAGGGGAAAAGAGAGGAAAAACCTGTATCGTCTCTGATATCTGTCAGGGTATTGTTGATACGTTTTCAGGTCGATCAAAAAGATGACATTTACAACAATACTTTGCCGTAACTTTCACAAATATCAGAGAGAGTACAGGTATTGCCTCTCTTTTCCTCTGGGATGCTTTAAATCTGTTGTTCTTTGTTTATCTATATTTCTCAGAGCATAATGCCGAACACGACTACAGTATATAATAATTTCAATATCCTAAGTGGAAAGAAAAAAGATCACCTTTCTGTTTTCTACTATGGTCTCTTTCTTCCGATGGCTCATCTAGTTGATATTTAGGAAGGTATCCATAAAATATATATTTTACTATCGGTCCTGGGATGAAAAAATATAAAATTCAATTTGATTTGATGATCCTTTTCTGTCACCTAAATCAGGAGAATGACAATGAGCATGTTAAGATGAAAAAAAAAATATTTTTGTCAACACTTACCTAAACGTTAGTCCGAGGAGTTTTATCAAAAACCTATATTTGCCTAAATAATTTATGTATTAAATTTGCAAAGCAAACTGCAGCGTGTAAACAAAAGAAATAAAATGGCGACAAGTCAACGTCAACGACCCGACAAGGAGAAAAATGGTGTTCGAATAACAAATTATGGGTTACCAAAAATTGTTTTTGTCTCCTTTCAACGCACACTTTAGAAACTGTAATACTGAAAGAACGTCAAGGTTTTATCTGTCACTCTTGTCAATAATTTATCGGTAAGGAAGATTCCTAGAAAATCGCTTGTAGTCAAGTTTTGAACCATTGCCAGTTCTCCCATAAGAAGTGTCATCCACCTGTCTGAAACTGTCAATGAAAAAAAGAGTCTAGAGTATGGAGTCTAAAAGGAGGAGGCGAATCGACCGCAAACATTTTGGGCCCAGATTTCATGATCTAAATGAAGTTCGAAAATCGCCGTTAGGGGCGCATGTGATCAAAGAGATTGAAAAATACACAGCTTCTTATGGCAAGAATTACTATTTTGTTATAAATTATAGAGTTCAGTTAATATTTGGACATATTTTTACCAGATTTAGCTTTTAGAAACGTGTTTTTTTCTAATCGAACAATGTGCGTGGCTAAAATTGTGAATACAAAACTTCAAATTTGAGTTTGAAAAGTAAGTTAGAAGTTTATATCAGATGCCGGTTTTAGATATTCTTTTTCTAAGTTGTTATTATAAAATTGTTTCATTATATGGTTCTTTTTAGTGCACACACGGCCGAAGAAAAATATAAGCTGCTAAAATAAATCTTCCCGAGAACTGTTCTACAAAAAAGATAGAAGTTCCAGCATCAAATATCACCAGTTCAACCTTTGATTTGATCTAAACAGTAATTGTTTCCAGAGTTGTTTCTTGATGACAAGAATTAAATAGTGTATGGTGTGTTTGTGTTAGTGATTTATTAATAGTTTTTCATAAAAACATTTAAAATTGATATGTTTACATGCAGTTCAGTGTGATTCCATTATAAAAACATTAAAAACTTTCGTAACAAACTAGTAGTGGTTTTACGGCAATTGACAGAAACTGAATCACGAAAATTAAAAGTATTTTATCAGGAATAACTTCAATGGAAAGTGAAAATGAACACTACTGTTGTTATTTCAAAAGAGATAAGTTAAAATTAATCTGTGCACTGACAGTATATAATTTGAACGTTTTTCTTAACATCTATCCATATTTTTTTAATTAATTAGTTATAACACTCATTAGGACCTTTGAAAAGGCTTGGGTTTCTTTCACCCCGTTCTTTATTTGCCTTTTTTCCACTGTAAGTTCCACTTATACAGCCAGGTACGAAGCAAGATCTATCGTTTAGGATTTTTTTTAATCATACTCATTGGTACATTGCTAATAGTTCAATAAATTAACTCTAAATTTAAAAAAACGCTTCACACGCTTACAGTGCCTCTGTAAGTAGGGACAGAAATTTCAAATATGCCCATTGTCGATTCGCCTCCTCCTTCTAGTCTCCATAGTCTAGAGGCTAGTCGCTAAACTACATGTAGATTGTAGATGTGGTTTGTATAGGAGGGGGGTATTTAATCACATAACCTGTAATGGGAATCCGGATTGTCACGGGGTTTTTAATAAGACACTATCTCCTCAATGAGCACTTCAGTAGATTGAAGTTAAAAAAGGATCGTAGAATAAAATATAAATAATAAAAATGGTACCAGTCTAAAGATTTTTTTTAAATGTGTATGAAAGCTTCAAAATATTTTGAGGCCAATATTCGCTATGATTCACGTTCGAACAAAGTCGTTCTAAAAGGTTAATATACTACAACAAAGAATTTCTCGATGTCTAAAGCTTCCTGTTGTTTAAAGTATAACATGTATACAGAGCACTCAGTTAGTTTATGTAAATTTTAATTAAAATTTTGAAGATACTGAATGCATTTATTAAAGTGAATCATTTTATTATTGAAAATAACAGTCTGGCATATCTGGCATAAGTCGTGGAAAGTCAGTTTGACTGAAAATTTGCGGATGCAATAATTTGACAGATCTTGGAAATTCATAACCCTTATTTTCCCATGCTTGAAATTTAATGTATCATTTGATACTATCATAAAATATAATCAAAAGCAAGTCTGGCTGATTTACGAAATTGACAAATGAGTCTGGCGGCATTTTAGAAATTTTTGCTCTTATTTTCCCGGATTTGTCACATGATAACATTCACCTGTATAATTGAACATGCTGGATTGATTACTTGTCAGAACTATACAAATCAGAAGAAATAGAGGTTGAACTAAATACACCCGAAATAATGACCAACGACAACGTACAGATTGAGGCAGCCGATATAATTACATCCCTTCGAAAGCTAAAGAATAGGAAGAGCCCAGGACAAGATGATATCCCAAACGAATTACTTAAATATGGCGGCCAAAGTCTCATACAGCAGCTAACATCCCTGATTCAAAAAATTCTTTACCAACACAGGATACCCGATGAATGGCGAACCAGCACCACTATCTTGATGTTTAAAAGAGGAGATAAGAAGCTGCCCTCAAATTATAGAGGCATAAATCTTCTAAGCACGACACTAAAACTTACGACAAAAGTGATAACAACCAAAATAAACGACTTAACATGCTTAGCAGATGAACAGCAAGGTTTCAGATCGGGCAGATCATGAACAGACGCGGTTTTTGTCATAAGACAGATAACAGAAAAATCAATCGAATATAACAAACCAGCGTATATGTGTTTTATTGATTTAGAAAAAGCGTTCGACCGTGTGCAGCTAAGAGACGTTGTACACTTTCTTTACAATAGGCAAATCCCACACAACCTCGTTAAAACCATACAAAACATATATGAAGCGAACCAAATTCAAGCTAAAATTAAGGGGGTCCTGACCGAACCAATAAATGTAGGCTGTTGTATCCGACAAGGTGACTCCCTGAGCCCTCTTCTTTTCAACATCATTATGGAGGAAATAATAGGAAATGTACGTTTACTGAAGGGATACAGTATGGGCGACCAGGAAATTACTATTCTATGCTATGCCGATGACGCCGTATTGGTAGCTGAAAATGAGAACGATCTACAGCGCTTATTACATCGATTTAATTGCACTGCCAAATCACTTAATATGATAATATCGACCCAGAAAACTAAATGCATGACGACATCAAAAGTACCATTAAGATGCAAACTCGAAGTCGAGGGCAATGTTATTCAGCAAGAGATGAAGTTTAAGTATCTAGGCATAGAAATCTCAGGATATGGTGATGTAGAAGCGGAGGTGCGAGAACGGACAACGAAGGCAACCAGAATAGCAGGATGCCTGAATGATACAATATGGCAAAATAAAAACATTGAGGTGGAGACTAAAGCGAGAATTTACAAGGCAACGGTACGACCAATAATGAAATACACTGCAGAAACTCGACCTGATACAGCGAAAACTAAACAACTACTAGAAACAATCGAAATGAGAGTACTACGCAGAATAGCTGGAAAGACGCTTCTGGACAGGGAGAGAAATGAAAGCATAAGAAGAGCGTGCAAGGTGGAAAATGTAAATGAGTGGATACTCAGCAGAAAGGAAGAATGGAACGAGCATATCAGCAGAATGGACAACAGAAGGATAGTGAGAGTTGCACGCGACAAATCACCGCTAGGTCGCAGAAGCTTAGGACGTCCACGAAAACGATGGAGCGACGACTTGTCAGTCTGACCGGTAGAGACGACGAAACCAAACAGGCTATTCGCCTAGTATGAAGAAGGAAGAAGAAGAAGAAGAATTGAACATGCCGAATTTAGCGCGCTTGACGAGCGTTGGATGAGTCTGGAAAGGCTTTCGGAATGTTCCACATGAGCCAGACTATATTTGCAGCATGTAATTATAATATAACCTGACAAATTTTTAAGACTGCGAAAATAAAGGCAATGGTTTGGGTTGGTAACTCTATACGTCATTTTCTAAAAATTTACAAAAAATTAACACTAATATTATAGAAACAAATAAGTTATTACATTTTTTAAATGTAATAATAATAAAGAGTATACTGTTTAATTAAATAAGTAAATATATTTTTTTTAATTGAAACAAGTTAGGTAATTTAGCTTTAGATAATATTATTTTGTTGAAAGTTTAATTATTATTATAAAAAGTAATATATTTCGCCCTATTTCCCTGTAAATTGCGTTACTTAGTATATTATTATTGAGTTCGCTTACTAGCTTCGAAGCTTTTTGTTTAATAGGTCGCCTTATCAGCATAATGAATAATAAGTAATGTATGTCGTATTTCTACATGCCACTTATTTCACAGGACATTCTCATAATATACATATTTACTGTTTATATATTTTAATTTTTTGAAAAAAAAATGGCTACTTATAGAAATTAACGTAATTATAATAAAATACAGTTTTTTGTTGGAGGGGCAGTAAGCTATATAAAATAAGCCATTTATTATGAGGGTTTAATATGTTTAGAAGCTTTGGTTTTTGAGATATTTAAAGATAAGTATGCATGCTATAATAAAAAGTTTGTCAACACCTGGTACATTACTTTTCAGAATTAATTCTTGTGCTCACTTTCAAGCCAGAGAAATAAACTTTACTAAAAAAACTTGATTGCTTACTTAAATGTATACATGGGTATCAAAAATTGCTGGTCTATTTTAAATATTTATTTTACATAAAAACTTCGTTATTTCAAATACAACACCCTGTATTTTTTTAAATAAGTCGAAGCAGATTTAAATGCTCTTTTAAACTGTATTAGGGTTTCCTATACCTATGTGGCTCAGATTTTGAATAAAAAGCGATTTTTCAATAAAATTGTAATAAAGATGGCTGGTGTCGCCATGGCAATTTTCTAGTGATGCTTAGCAGTTATTTTCAAAATCGACATTAGTTTATGGACTTTATTTTAATTTATAGACTATTTATTTTATTGACAGTTTCAGGCAGTTAATAATTAATAATAAATTCTATAAAAATATTATCCACAAACTCTCAAATCTTAAGAAACCTAAAAAAGTCCTTCATAACTTAATAACAAATAAATCTAAGAAAATCTTGACACCCTTGCTCTTTTGACCCGTTTACCCGGCTGCATCTTATCTCCTTATTTTACGACTTTTTATCAAATAAAAAATTGTATTTTGTTACCGTTTCGTACCATTAAATACCACAAACATTTATCTGGAAACTCATAAATATTTTCAGATTCAAATTTTGACAAGGCTCTTTATCTAGATTGCCCTCTTTTTTATTGCCTTTAACCGAAATGATTATCCCGGGTCGACGATAATCATATAACAGATACTTGAACGATGAAAGATTGTTTATAGCCCAACGAACGACTCTATTGACAGGTTGATAACACGAGCTGTGGACGAAATATGGCGCTTTTGGCTGTCACGGGGTTTTTTGTTAAGTGGTCGGACACTTTTTGAGTCTCGAGTGTGCTCGAGACCCCACTGAATGTGCTAAAAAGTTCTTACCTAAGTGATGATGTATTCGTATTTAAAAAATTAAATCAGAATAGATAATTAATAATATAAGGTGTTAAAATACCCCATTTTAAATGACCGGTAATTCACGTAAATATACGGCTTTCAGATTTTTCTCTTGTATACAAATTAGTAAAAGTTTAAAAAAATCTACAAAAAGATTTGGTCGCCCATACAATTATGACCGCGCATACCGTTGCTTAACCTCGATCATTCATTACGTACCTAATAAATATTAATAAATAAAAACTATTTTTTATGATTTAGTTATAAATGTATAGTTTTCAGATTTTTCCCTATACTTGGTAGTGTAAGAATTTATTACTTGCCAAATTTCATAGTTATACATATTTTGATTTGGGCGAGGTTTCAAAAAATGTGTTGCCTGTAGAGTGTACCACATTTACACTCTCGTGGTTCTCGCCCAATATTTTTAATTCTGAAAATTGGTAATTGGCAACCTTCAGTTTTCTAGCCGGTCTTCCGTTTTACCTGACATGCAAAACTGACAGGTAAAACGTTACGTGTAGACCCAGCTTTAGGTCTTCTGGCAGACTGTATGGCGGCACGAACTATATAAAATAATGCAATAGTAAACAAGATTAGGAATATTGACAGTAGGCCAGACGCTAAGGGGAAGTGTGAAAAGTTGAGTTTGGCTGCAAACCCGCAAATAATCCTAAGTATACATTCGGGTTTGGGATATATTAAAATGCGTCCACGCGACCTAAACGATAACAATCAAAATGTTTGCCAAAAAGCTTTTTCGTAACCTTTCGCTTAAATATGTTAGGTAAATAAAAATATTTAGATAATGGCACAATTCAAACCAAACACTTACAATAACAGACTCGTGTCTTAATAACTCTTTGATTTAATTTTTTTTCAAGTGTCTTTGTGGTTTTCAGTATTTTTTTATTTCTTCTCTACCTTTTTATGGTCTGCTTTTCTACATAAGTAGGTACTTGTATGAAAGTGGTGTTTAACATCTCTTTTTTGCTATTAAGGCTACTCTGGACAGGGCCTATTTTATTTTCGCGGAATCCGAACCACGGTTCTCGTCCATATCATAGTCAATGGCCTACCGACCTGGTGAGTGTCTAAATCGACCCTTACTCACGAAATATACGATTTCATCGGGCCTCAAATCGGCGTGAATAAGCAGTGTGTATCAGTAGATTTAATCCCAAGTAGCATTTTCACGACTTGCGACCACATGTTTACTAAACACAACGTTGGATTAGTTACAAAAAATAGTTAGCTCCCTACCTTTGGTATTAAAATAAATTTAAACGTTTTTATAACGTTGTGCCGACGTTGGACTAGTACTACAGCAAAGTAGAAGCTTCTGCGACGTCGAATAAACGTTGTCTTGTAACCTTTTTTGCTTAAGTGATCTTTAGATGATTCGGACAACGTAGTTACAACGTTGGACAATATAGAGTTTTCCGACGTCAGTTTCAGGACCTATTCCAACGTTATGCAAACGTCGTCTGGTTTACTAATTCCAACGTTGTTTAGATTTCCTTATTCTTACGTTGGTAGGACGTCGAGTCACTACCTTTTTGCAACTGTATTGAACCATAACCTTAAATCTTAAATTTTCACTTCATTGTTCTGTTCAGTCAGACAGTTCAGTGCTGTTTTTGTTTTAATAAAAAAACTTAATTAAAATGGGACATAAGAAAGGTACATATAAAACTAAATTTAAATATACATCGACATATATTACCGATAGTTTATCCACTCCCTCGTTTATTTAGATTATAGAGGGCGGCACAAGCTAGACTCTAGGATGACTAAATTAGGCAATTTTGCGACTAGTATACTACCTGTTAAGGCCGAACTGCGACTTTATTAGTCCAGTATGCGACTACTCGAACTACTCCATCTTAATCTCCAAAACAACAAAGCGAAAGCCGCCATGTTATTAAATAAGAAAATGTTTCGTTCCTAAAATAGCAATTCCTGCTTTTTGAATACATTAACTTGAAATATTTGACCCTAAAAAACACGCGGAAACAATTTTTTCGACTGCGAATAAGTTACTAAAGTTAAACGCAAACAACTTTATTGATAAATGTATTGTTTCTACTTTGAAAAATACTAATGGGCCTTAAAATTAAAGAAGTTTTAAAAATTTTCTTGAATTTTTTTTTAGTAAAATGAGAATAATTCATTTCAAACTCTTATCAATAAAGTTGTTTGCGTTTAACTTTTTTGCCTTGGGTAACGAGTTACAGAGTCGGTTAAGGTGTTTCAATAATTATGATCTTCAAACATCCTCCACACTTAAATACTTTTGTTTTGTTTTCCTTCACTGTCATCTGACATATGTCTCTAACTAAACCATAAAAATAATATTTTTACTATAATTATCCCAAGTTAGGATAAAACGCGACTTAGACGCCATATTAGTTTTGCATTTCTGTAAATTAGATTTTAAACAACGTGCAGTTTGTACTAAATTAGGCTTCTAGCCAACGTCGGTATCCAACGTCGTTTCGACCCAAAAATTATTCTCCAAACTAGTGCAGACTAGGGTTGGCACGAGGTTGTACCGACGTTGCGCCCCGACGTTTGGTCGCGTGACACAACGTTGTCCCGACGTCCAAATGCTGCTTGGGATATTCTTGCCACGAAACAACCACAAGATAGAGTTTCCAGAAACTCACCCGTCAATCCACTCGCATCGTCTAACATCGCGTCGCACAGTGCTTCCCATGGACAAAAATCGAAAAAAAAGTTAAAATTTACTAATATCTGAATATGTAATTTTATACTTATAACAATGTTCAACCGTCCTGTATATTATTTTTCATAAACAGCGATTTTTGTTAGCAAATATTTTCACTGAAAATAAATTTTGCGATCATTATCTTATCAGCGAAAAGAATAACATTCATAGAAGTTCTGTATATTATGGAGCTAAACGGTACGTACTTAATTGAAAGCCACTATGGATATTGTTAAACAAGGTATGTACTTTAAATTTATTTCTAAACAAGTTCGTGATTGTTTAGTTTGTATTTATTTTTTAAGATGATTTCTAAATGGGTATAAAAATTTTACGTTTTCAAACTTCAAAAAGGCATTTAAAAAAAACATATCAAAACATATCGTATTTATTGAATATTTTTGTTGACATTTCATTTGTCATATTTGTTGGCTTGATCATAAGGATAAGAACTCAAAATTATTTGTATTTAAAAAAATGTGTTCTTTATTAGATATTGATTCCTTGAACCTTCCAGTCAAATGAGACACCACTTGTGCCTGAAAAAGCCCACTATGTTGGAGCGAAACGTCGCATAAAAAAGTTTCCATCTTTCAATTCATTATAAAACGTCATACCCAAGATAAGGAAAAATATGATATATGGACATGGTCTACTAAAGAGGTAACTATTAACATCCGAACCCCTCATACCAACAAAAAGAACAGTAACAACGCGAAAAAGTAACATATTAGAAAATAATGTACAGACATATCTTATATGTGAGGATACTTCATCTACCTGTGATTTGGATACTATAAATTTGGAAGATTCTGTCAGCAGTGATTCTTCTGAATCAGAGTAGTTACGATCTATGCATTTTGTTGTCCTAAAGTAAATTTATAGTATCTTAAGTTTTTTTTAAATTAAATATAACATTAATGTTTCTTTTTCATCAAAGAAAAAGATTTTTATCTTATGGCTTATATTGTAGGAATCATGTTCTAATGTTATTTCAAATCTTTTTTATCACAGGGATTTATTTAGTACTTACACCGTTTTCATACTATAAATTATTATTTCCTTAGATAGAACACAGCTCCAACATTTTTATTATTTATAAGATTTTTTTTCATAAACGTGGGACTAAGAACATCATCATTTAGTACAATGAGAGTACTCATCATTTGTGTCAAATAAACCTAGTTTGGAAAAATTGCCTACAATAAAAGAGTAGTTTTGCATTTTTGTCCTCTAGAGCCATATGTTCGAAGCACTGTGCGTCGGTTAACTTCAGTGATCTGTCAGGAACTGGTATTTCGACGTAGCTGGGCCCTTGCCTATAATATATATTTGATACCAATTAAACTTCTAGTTACGTAATCGAGGGCGCGATTTTTAAATTCATTGTTGCCAACCATGGACATATTCGCGGGCTGGCTAACTGGAATTTAAATTTCCCACTGGGGATTCAGGTAGTAGCTCTGCTGTAAAAAATGCCAAGTTGCCACATTTATTTATTTATTTCCTGACATGTCACTCGTTTTGACACTTTAGTTTTGTATTACGTGTTTTTGGTTTAAATAAATTAGTGTTGTGATGCTTTAAGCTTAAAAATGTTTACTGGCAGACATTGCAGTCGAACATTGTTCTTTTTAGAACCTCTTAGTGCGAAGTGTATAAGATAGCTTAGTAGCCGTAAAAAACTCATTGCAACTTTATTAGAATATTGTGAATGGGAAAGCAGTAGTAATGGTCCTTTATGTCCCTTAAGTGCTCCTAAGACGGTGAGTTTTTTGCTGTAAATAATAACTGTTTATATATTTATAATTAATTTACTTTTGTTTTTTAAAATATTTTTATCAAAAGAAAATATGTAAAAGTGGGCAACGGTGAGCCGGTCAAGCTTAATCACGTGACTAAAAGTTTATTTGATATGAACTATAGATTCTTATATTATTTTTTTTATTTTATTAGACACCATATACGCTTCGAAGATATTAACTATACTTAATATTTTAGTGTTCCACATTGGGCTACATAAAATTTTTAACTATGGCATTAAGTTTCGTTTACGGTGGCGCTTATTTTAAACACAAATGAATATTTATGTTTGTTTTAAATTTTGCATAATTATATGCATAATCCTCGCCCTTGGAAACGTTTAAATAATAAGTGCAATTATTCACATTTTTGGATTCATTTTCTGCAGTTTTTTTTGTAAAACTTTTAACACACAGGGTGATATAATTTGAACAGTACCAATCGCGAATATTTTTTAAGCTTCATTCAGAACCTCGAAATTAGTGGAATAAATTAGTGGTTTCAATTCAATATCCAAAAATATACAATTAAAATTAATAGAATATCCTGGCAACAGCTTGCGATAGACAGTAGACAGTTGTGTCCATAGAGAACAATTAACTTTATATTTCTAACTACAATTTCTCTTGACGGTTAATAATCAAAGGCCAACATGACATCACTCGAAAATTTTGAAATATAATAATTAGTGAAAAAATTTAAAAGTTTGTTAACTGTTTCTACTAACTGAAAATTACTGCCACTAATTTTGACGTCCCGAAATTACAGGAACAACCTTCTATTACAGTTGGGGGTGGAGCATTTGGTGTTACACAGCAAAATAAAACACTAAATCACCACAATACACCAAAACACTTTTACTTTTACACTGGACGCCCGTTTCGCTAACCATGTTAGCATCATCAGCAGATGATTAAGACTAAAACTTCAGTCTTAATCATCTGCTGATGATGCTAACATGGTTAATGTTATCAATGTCACTTTGGCTTTTGATTATCATCAGTGATGGGTAAACACCTGGAATATTGAAATTTGAGTAAATACCCAAGGTCTTGCAGCCGGTATATATCCAATGGTATGATTTTCGTTTTACAGAGTATATTGAATTTGGGTACATACCATTATACCCGGTATTCAGCGTGCTACAAATTCGAGGTACGAGCATTGGTATCTCGGAAACCGTAATAGATACGAGATTGCTGAGTTTTTTGGAAAAAACTGATTTTTTTTTCTGTCGTTACATTTTAGAAAATCAAAAAACTAATTGCACATTCTCATAGCCACTTTATTAGGACTATTTGAGAGTATTTTTAGATTTTTAAATTAGCTGATAATTTATGAGATACAGAGGTCAACTTAATTTTTTTAAATACGGACCTGCATTTTTTATTTCAGGTTTTGAAAGAACTCGGTCTCCTGAATACAATGATATGCCACACTTAATATTTTTTTTGTTTCGGACATTTAAACACAATTTATTTAAACTAATTTCAAGTCTGGCTCTGTTTTTTTTTTTAATAATTAATCCATTCATCGTTACAATATTAATAAGCTTTCAAACTTAACAATGACGTGAGGGAAAACATTGAATATGGAAAATCAAATGCAATAAAATAATAAAAAATTATATAAAATAAATAATATAAATATAACATAAACAGTTAAATTATTTCCCTGGAAGATGGATTGGAAATGGTAGAGCAGTATATTGGCCAGATGGGTTTCTAGACTTGTCGCTAATCGCCAAGGGACGAGGGGAGGGGGCATTACTTGACGTCATTTGTAAAAGTAAAATCAATACATTACAACATTTATCTACAATAAATATTACAAAATTCATTTGGAAGTATAAGAAGAAGATATGTTAAAGAGCTATAAATAAGATTTAACGAAAAATAAATTTGTGCATTAGGGAGGGTGGTAACACTTTCGAACATGTAGAGCATTAGAAACTAGT
This sequence comes from Sitophilus oryzae, assembly GCF_002938485.1. Taxonomy (NCBI): domain Eukaryota; kingdom Metazoa; phylum Arthropoda; class Insecta; order Coleoptera; family Curculionidae; genus Sitophilus; species Sitophilus oryzae. Next base: position 2,490,898 of record NW_022146424.1, read on the forward strand.
TTGTAAAAGTTGACTTTTTAATAATTACTACGATTAATATTATGCATATTATTAGATTAGATTAGACATTGAGATTTCAAATTCACAATAAAAAGAGTTAAAAATAATATCTTTAAACTGCTGACCTGGATATTATTTATTTGATTCTTTCAATTGGCTCGATTTTCCTTATTCAGTGTTAATTAGCGCTGATCAATATTGTTGCAATGAATATAATCAGATTAAATAATTTAAAAAATCAGAGTCGGACTTGAAATTATCTTAAATAATAATTAAATAGTTTTGTTGTTGTTAAGGTATCCAAAACAAAAAAAAAAGTATAAGTGTGGCATACCATTGTACACGGGAGACCGAGGTCTCTCAAAAATTGATATAAAAAATACAGGTCCGTATTTAAAAAAAATAAGTTGGCCTCTGTATCTCACAAATTATCAGCTAATTTGAAAATATAAAAATACTATCAGATAGCCCTGATAAAGTGGCTATCAGAATGTGCAATTAGTTTCTTGATTTTCTAAAAAGTAACGACAGGAAAAAACAAAATTGATTTTCATAAAAATCAGTTTTTTCCAAAAAACTCAGCAATCCTTGAAATTTCTCAAACTTTTTTGTTGGCTTCTTGATGAACATCCAAAAGAGCAACTTTGCCCCAATTTAACCATCTTCGAATCTATTACGGTTTCCGAGATACCAATGCTCGTACCCCGAATTTGTAACACCCTGTAGTATTCTTACTTTGTTAATTAAGGTACTCTAAAATAATTTAACAATTTTTTGTTAAATTTGACATTAAAGAAACATCTAAAAGGTCAGAAAATCACCAGTTAGTCAAAGAATCCACAGAAGCCAAATAAATTCTATCAAAAACACCACACACCGACGCGTCGCGTCGCGCGTCGGTGCAATTTAGGTAAATACACTAATTTTATAAGGGGATTCCCCGACAACAGTAAAACAACAGTAAATACCCGGTATAATACCAGAAATGTACCTAATACTCCTAGTGGTACGCACTTAAGTGGTATATTCCTCAATGGGTAGGTATATACATACCTTACACCTTCTTGTACAGTATATACCCGTTGGGTATTTACACACCGCCCATCACTGATCCGTCAAAAGAAGTTAGAAATTCGGTTAGAAATTAAAATTGTATTGTTTTATAAGCTAACTAAGGCTTTCATGGATACAACTGAGTATCGCAAGCTGTTGCTAGGATATTCTATTAATTCTAATTGTATTTTTTAGATATTTTGCATTATCTTAAACTCTCAAAATATAAAATCTAATTCCAACCACTAATTTATTCCACTGATTTCGAGGTCATAGAAGCTTTCCATACAATAACGGGACGATTAACTTTATATATTAAAGTTATATTTTTCTGTATTTTTTTTGACTCAGCTGTCTTGTATGTTTGACAAGGGCAGTGTCACCAAAGGGGCGTTAAACCGAGTACTTTCCTCCACCCGATAAGGGCCGATAAGATCCGATTTTTGACGGACATGTAAATACTTTACAAACACGCATACAAATACACGATATTGCCATCGAATCGTGGAGAGCGATAAGCGGATGATGAGACGGGCAATTGCGTGCCGTTTCGTATTTGTCGCTGGCGATGGTTATCTGATAACGGGGTCCGGGGACAAACAGAAACCCATTTTATCCTGTGTCGCAGGCGGGCGGACTTCCTGGATTGTTCTCTCGGCTCAAGAGATAACGCGACAGTGCGGTCCTGGACTAGGGATGGTCATATTTAAAAAAGTATCGATATACACTAGAACTCCGATTACACTGGTCTGCCAAAAACACTTTTTTTCTCGAGCCCTGGCAACATTCCTGCTGATTCTTCTGTAGAATGACGTCCTGAATCCAAATGTAGCTGTCCTTTTCTTCTACCAACCGCCATTTTCGGGGAGTCCCCTCTTTATTTTTATTATATATTATCATGTCTTTATTTTTTATTCAGGTGTTCAATAAACGTAGAATTTTGGAAAATCTGTATAATCCGGAGACCTATAAGAATTCCCTTGTTGATGTTAGTCTCACTAAGTCAGGGAAATTTAGTATTCAGAGATTAAAATGCGTCACCTGTCTTGTCCGTTGCTTTTAAAACGGTTTGATCAACACTAGTTTAATGTGCAAAGGCGGCCATTAAATATTTTCCATCGTGACCGACATTTTTTTAACCGAGTGTAAATCTTAGTCCAGTAAATGAAGGTTGCAACCACGGCTTAATTCGTCGACCATAACTTTTTAGGCGGATTGTGTACCTTTTGGAGAGTAGTTTTAGGGAAAAAAATTGTAACACCGTGCAAGGCCAGTTTCGACAAAAAAAATGGTCCCAAATGGCCGAAAAATCAATTTTTCGTAAATATTTCCCAAAATATGCAATTTACAATATTTTTAGGACAAATTGTTTAATAACTCGGTTAAAATTTAATATTTTTTGATGATTCAAAGTTCATTTAAAAGGTAGAATCAACAGCTATCACATTTTGGAACTTGATTGAATTTTGTTATAGTCTGTCCAACGAGAAGATCCTTGACAGTGATAGATGTGTCTGTCATTTTAATTTCAAAGTAGTTTATTTTATTTTACAAAGAAATAAGTTGGTACAACTGGAACGCATAGCAGGAAATTAATATATTTATGTATTTAAAATTTGACTGACAAGTAACTTCAAAATATTGTGAAAAAAACTGTATAAAACTGAAAAAATGTAATCGAGTTAATTTATTTAATAAAAAATGGTATGTGTTAATACAAAACAAACAAAAACAAGACACCACATACCAAAACATATAAAAAAGAACTATTTCTTACTTTCAAGCTTTATGAAACTTCCCGCATTTATGATTATATTTATCAATATAACCTATGTACAAATACAAATTTGTAATATTCCGCAGGAATAAATAAAACAACACAAATAAAACAAACTATTTTATTAATAACACTTACCAAATTTTATACCTCACAGGTTGATTAATTAACTTTAATCTTAATTTTTTTAAACCAGTACCTTTTGACATTATTTTTCTGCAGTACTAAAATCCATTATTTACCTATCGTGTGATGTCGATATTTTACAGTTACTCCAGTTTTTAGTATGTGTTTAGAGTATGGTCCTTCTACCATATTCGAGATGCACTTATCTACGACGAGATGCTATACGAACTTTATTGATAGTAACTTTATTGGTGTATCTGTATAAGACTTTCTGCCTGGGCAGCGAGTATTAACCATAAACTGTGCTCTGGGTTCTACAGTTAATTTTCACTCGATTTTTTTTCCACTTGACTTCAAAAGACACAAAACACAAGTAATAACACGAATCAAAATGCATCATCTTCCAAAACGCAGGGTATTTGACAAAAGTCGTCACAAAATTATAACCTATAATTTGACAAACGTCAAAAATCTAAAGGCGAGTTCATACGCATCGGCATCCGTTTTTCGTTCATCGTTCCGTCAAACCAATAAAATTGAAATACGATTTGTCATTTTTGAAATAAACCAATAAAACTGGTTAAAAACAACAAGTGACGACGCATGACGAATTTATATTTAAACCCATCCATAGTTAACTTAAAAATTATTAGAAACTTTTTTTAGTAAAATAAATAGATTGGTATGGGACGTCATCTGCTTTTCTTCTGTCATCGTCTGTCGAAATCTTACCTGAGAAAAAAAACAGGGTATATCTTTATGAAAATAAAAAACCAGGCAAACGTTCTTTGGCCCAAAAATTTTCAGATTTTTACAAACTTATTCATATTTTCACAAATAATAGCTTATTGGTCAAGATTTTCTTTTTGTGCGGGTGCCAGATATCGCAAGCATTGTCGTACACAATTTTATAAGTCATGTTCCACAGCCCCTAGACCTAGACCATTAAGGGACGTAGGACGTCCCTTGAATGCTGATATTTCAGAAGAAATGATGAATGTAGTTCATTATATCCGGGAAAATGGATAAGAACAATATACCCAGGAGGAGTTGCAAGATATTGCAGGTAATTTTGAACTTTTATCATTGATTTCCAACTCCTCATTGATGTTTGTCACTTATAAAATTATAATGCAATTTTCTTTTAAAAATTAAAAGAGTTTTGGACTTACATTGTCTTTATTTATTTTTGCTTATACAATGTTTCTGAAAATTTCACACCTCTACTTTTCAACCAATAACATGCTTTAATGTTGACTAGTTACCATGGCAACTGAAAAAATTTCGAAATTTTTTCGAGGCGCCACGAAACTTTAGTGGAAATTTTTTGACAGTTGAAAAGGTAAACATAAGATCTACAATCATAATGTGAATGAACTACAATGTCTATATATTGAAATATTACCCATTTGAGTTTTAGCATTTGATGTAACTAAGGTTGGTAATATTTTTTATTTAAGGAAATATGTTAGATATCAACAAACTGTTTCCATACACTTGATTTTGATTTTCGGGTGTTATCTGGTTTTATATTTTCAATCTCTTCTTTAATGACTTGTTGGTTTACTTTTCCAAATCGCGACATTTCGCTATACACTTCTTACTCTACGTACAGACGTTTTAAAACTAGTAATAGCTTAATGACAGAATCGCAAACAAAAATGACAAAACACATAATATGTCAAAAACATCAATACCTTGGCCAACTTAACAAATTGAAATTATTTTAAAATGTCATGTTGGATTAATATTTTTTTTTTCAAATTTAGGTGTGAAATTTTCTTACCGAATACCTGCACGCAAGCTTAAATTATTCCTGGAAATTTTCTTTCGGGCACGAATATTTTAGGAAAATTATCCCTCGTCTTCGACTCGGGATAATTTTCAAAATATTCGTGCCCTCAAAAAAATTTCCGAAAATAATTTAAGCTCTTGTGATATTATAAGTGAAAATTTTTGGGTCAAGGAATTTTTGCCCGGTTTTTTTATTATCATAAAATATGAAAAAAATCAAACAAATTCCAAAATGTGATAGCTGTGGATTCTACCTTTTAAATAAACTCTCAAAAAATATTAAATTTTAGGCGAGTTATTAAACCATTTATCCTACCAATCAATTATTATTAAATTTATCTCCGGAGCCGTTAAGACTTGGAGAGAAAATTCAGTGATCTGCCAGGCGGAATATCTCGAAAACTACTAATAATTGTACGTAAAAAATGATAAGGAGTATTTTTATAGGTATAAATTGATTTTTCGGCCATTTGGGGCTATTTTTCCTGCTAAAACTGGCCTTTAGCATGGTGTTCCCCTAAAACTACTCCCCAAAAGGGTACACAATCCGCCTATAAAGTAATAGTTGACGAATTACGCCGAGACTGGGTCTTTTCGTGTCCTTATTTACTGGACTATCTCGGTTTGGAAACTGAAATATGCCAAAAATAAGGGAAAAAAATCAATAAGAAAAATGAAAAGCACGATCATGTTTACTGATTTTATTACAATTTGAGCGGGACTACACCCTCTAAAAAAGCCTACCGCCGGCTCAAGTTTCGTTTAGCCGAAATCAGTTACATAGAACATCGGTTTATAGGATGATTCTATACAAGAAAACTAGCACTACATAGTTTGATTTTTGCCGCGGAAATTCTTTGTTTTTGAGAAAACTCGAATTTTTAATTTTTCTATTATTAACTAAACTTTAAAACTTTACGGTGTTTTTAATAGTTTTTTCATTATAGAATGACGTAAAAACATTTAATATAACGATGTGAACTAATTTTTATTCGAAAATATATTTTTATCACAATAATTTTCATTGATTTTTCCGGGTTTAGAAGTGCCGAAATGTGCTAGGAAGATAAAAACTACATATTTTCGTTTGATTAATAATTTGCTATAAATTTTCTATATAACCTTTTCCGCGGAAATTCATCATAAGGGCGGTGTAATGGAAAATCTTCAATATTTCGAAGTTTTCCATAGTATTCTCAACTTTTTTACATACTTTCGGTTTGGTTTGGTCAAGCTGTAGTTGGTTTGGTTGTAATCGGTTTAGTTGGTTTCGTTTGGTTTAGTTGTTTTTTTAAGGTTTGGTTTGGTTTAGTTGTCGTTTTTATGCTTTATTGACATTTTTTTAAATTTTCGCATTTATTGACCATAGCCATATTAAGTTGATAAGAATAGATATTATTCATTGATCTATGTCCAAGGTCGGGAAGCAGATCACTGCATAGTGGTGAAATAACGCATTTCCGCGGATTTTCGTTTATGATTTTCGTTTCTTCGTGCTTAAAAATAAGTCTGCAATATAAAATAATATTATATTTTTATATATCTCATTTCGTTACTTCTAAACCGTATTCAAAAAACAGCGCATTTCCGCGGAATTTCATTTTTGTATTAGTAGTTACAAAGGCGTCTAAAATATGAAATAACATTAATTTTTCATGTACGTCATTTCGTTACTCTTAAACCGCATTCAAAAAATGGTGGCGCATTTCCGTGGCAAAATTTTTTCAGCAATATACTCCCTGAGGTACCTAAATGACAAGCCTAGAGGTACCTACAAGCCTAGATATTCGCTTATCTTATGTAACAAGTAACAAGTACGATTCTAAACTTGATTGAAGCTCGGTTTATAAAAATTATAAAGACTGGGGCTCGCGCAAAACTATCCGCTGAAAAGATCGATAATATTTTACACATCTCTACTCAGAGAGACATGATGTTGTTTTTAAACTCAGCACGCGACAATTACTGTTCACAGTAAAAATGTCATAGAAACGTTGGATGGGTCTTATTGTTGTACGACAGTAGATATGACAGGCTAGACATGGAATCAAAATATTCTAGAGTATCGGTTTCATCATAACAAAATAAATAAACAAGGCGCCTTGCAAATTTAAATAAGCTAAATAAAGGGTTTCAGATAAAATTCACAGTAGCGGCTGGTTCTAAAGGACACAGGAGTAAATTCCCACCCAACCACCAGGATAAAAGAAAAAAAAAATAATGGTGATATTTTTATAATAAATCCATGCAAAATCAAATTATTTTTTCCTGGATTTTACTTACATTAGAGATATTCGAGCATTTTATTGGATTTGTAAGTAATAAAAAATTATATTATAAAGTTATCTGTACCAGACACTATGATATTTTTCTCAAAATTCGATAATTTGTTTTTTGGTTCATCTCAATAGCTTTGTTTTTTTGGAGATATTGGCTTTTGAAGAAGACTTTTCTCTTAATTTTTACATTAACAGTGGACTATAAAAGAAAGTTTCGTGGACTTTATGGTAGTCAATGATAAGACCGGAGCTGGTTTAGCTGAGCGAATTTTAAAGTAAATAGAGCCTGATGGCTTGGACATAATGAACTGCAGGGCTCAGTCATACGATAATGGGGCCAATATGGCTGGACAATATAGGGGTGTCCAAGCAGTCATATCTCAAAAAAATGAGCTAGCAAGATTTTTACCATGCACCATCCACTCCTTAATGTAAACACAGCTGTGCAGAGGCCAACGCTTTCGATCGCGGAGACATCTAAATTGCTGAATTCATTACAGAGTTTCTGAGCTGAGTTTAGAGACAAAGTCGACGATTGCTTTAAAGAAGCAAAGATCCTTGCAGAGGCAAGCAATATTGAGCCTGTTCTCCCAGAAAAACGGACAAGAAAAGTAAAAAGATTTTTCGATGAAAACGCTGATGACGAAATTGGTACATTAACCCAATAATAACAACTCAAAATTCACATTTTTGAATCACTGGATAAAATAAATGAGCAATTTTCCTGGAGGTTTAATGCTATGGAAGGTGTTGTCGAAGATTTTTATTTCCTTTCTGGAAAGTCACTGGCATCATTACCACTAGAAGAAATAAAAAAAACATGCTGCAGATTTAGCAATTAAATATGCCAACGACTTGGATGCAACAGAGCTGTATCTTGAACTGGAAAATTTCAAGAATCATGCAAGCTTGTTGTTTCCAAACTTGGAAGCAGCTAGCTGTTTACGACGTATTTTACCCTAGATCCGCCACTGAATGAGGACCAAAAGCGAAGGCATGGTTTGGGTATGTAAAAATTACAAAAAAATGTTGGTGCCAATTGCTTCAAAAGCTAATATCTTCAAAAAATTAAAACTATTGAGACAAATCAAAAATAATTATCGAAAACAGATGCACCTAGATGATAAAATTATTTATACAAATTCCTCGCTTCCACAGGGTGTTTCAAACTTTCACCAAAATATCAACACTTTTATCTCATATAATTGACAGATGGAAACTTTAATTTTTAATTTAGAAAGAGATACAAAAAAATCAAATAATTTAGCTACAATTGCTTAAAAATCATCAAAATATATTAATCGTTTTTCTGTGATTTCCAAAAAATATTTTTTCTCTAATTTTATACTACATTTAAAAATCATTTTCACCCAATATAGAATGAATTAGAACCTTCTTAAATCCAGCTGGTAGTAAGCCCCATTAAAAAATAAAGAAAGGAACGGGCTTAGTAAATGACGTCTAGGGCTTGACCTCGTCAAAATTATCATCGGTTATCATTCCACAGCTGTCTTTAACGCTGTTTTTTTTTTCGAGAGTATGATATTATTAATAATAGTCGTTCTTTCATACAGGTTTAGATGTTTTTAAATAAAAAAAAAATATATTTCCCTAAGAGTCAAATTATTTTGAAGTAATTTCATTTTTTTTGCTTTCAAAATATACAAAGTGTCCCAGAAATAAGTGCATGTATTTTAGTTAAACCTCAGAAACACGCCTAAGAGGGTTTTTTTTGCGAAAACAAAATTTTGAAAATTCGGAATTATTTGAAAAAAATTTTGGAATTTTTTTTAGTTTTTAGTTAAAAAACAAATTTCTTAATAATATAGTAACATAGGTAGTAGATTAAATTTACAAGAAAGGAAATCCTGAAAAGATTCAGTTGTTCTGAAAATTTTAGCAAAAAATCATTTTATTTGGAAATTTTCAAAGTAAAATAAGTTCGTTATTTTGGACTTATTTGAAAAACGATAAAGAGAAAATATGTTTCTTTTATCGAGATCTACCACCACTTAAAATACTTGTACTTATTTTTGGGACACCCTGTATAATTCCGAATTATCAATGGTACCTCCCTCAGTTACGGTTAGTTATAGAGAACATTTATTGTAATTCGATCTTTGAAGAAAATTAACACGGTACCCAACCCAACCCTAATATGTAATCTTTGACGGTACGAAAACAGGCTCAGGCATGGGAATAAACAAGCTGCGTTGACCCGTTAAGGTCAATTCAGCGCTACCGAAAGGTTGGATTCTTGACTGATTTATGTCTGAAATGTTCATTTAACCATATCGAAACATTGAGTTGACTAATGGGATCTTAGTAAAAAAAAGTAAAAAAAAAACAGTTTTGATATGAACAAGTGGGATTAAGTACGTTGAAATTCCATACATACTAATCAATAACCAGGCGCGGTGAATTAAGGGTAGCCAGGGTTGATTTATTCTGATTTATTTCTAAAATTTTCATTTAAGAGTTAAAATTAGTCATTAAGAGTTGGCATCTTTAGAGAACGATCTTTTATCAAAATGATGATTCATTCATCTTTATCTTTTGCTATCATCTTGTACCTATCCTTTGGATGAAACAAAAAATAGAGGCAATCTACATTTATCACTTCGAAAAAAAAATCGGTCAAGATAATCATTACAAGAGTCGACTATAAATGAAGCTTTAATTCATTCATCCATTTCCATTATGATGTACCCAAGCAGCATTTGGACGTCGGGACAACGTTGTGTCACGCGACCAAACGTCGGGGCGCAACGTCGCACGGTGGGGTATTAGCATGAAAAAGGTGATCGAAATTCGAAAAAGCAAATGTGTTTAAGATTTCCCAAAAAAAGATAAATGATAAGTTAAATCATGTCTGCCATGAATGGCGTTTCTATGGGTTTGTTTAGTTGTTTGTTTCATCGAAACGTCAAAGTTGTTACTTCTCACAGATAAGAGGTAAATGGCTAAATTTTATGTTTAAAATTATAAATTGTTGTTGTTCTTGTGCTCTTTTTACGTTTATATTATCGTTTTCATTGAAAATGGCTCAGCAAGCTGCAGGTATGTATTCTGTAAAAACGTATTATTTGTTTTGATATTCTTTATACTAACGATTTTTTTTGCAACTAAAAGTTAGGCGTTCAGAAAATTTGATTAAATTAGTGACATTTTTATTATACTTAGAGATTTAGTTGCGCATTTCGAAGAATTCAGCATATTGTCTATATACGTTTTACTTAGTAAACATTGGGCTTTCATACAGTAAAATAAAATATTGCGACTTTTTGCAACTTTGCTGATAAAATGAGAAAAACATTCTTGGTTTCCTCTAATTTGCCAATCAGTGATATACTAATGCGAGGTGTAAACCGCGATGGCATTGTTGTGTACAAAGCGATCGCATTAGTGCCATTAGCTGTATAGTACAATTTGACATTAGTAGCGACTTTAGTGCTATGGGCATTGCTCGCGGATCAGTCGTAGCATTAGTAGTATTAGTTGCGATATTACTACTGGCATTAGTGGCATTGACCGTGGAAACACTGGAACAGTGATTTTTCTTTCTTTTTTTAGAATCGACGAATTATCCTTTATTTTGTTCATATTATTTCCTCCGTGGAAACACTGGAACAGTGATTTTTCTTTCTTTTTTTAGAATCGACAAATTATCCTTTATTTTGTTCATATTATTTCCTCTTTAATTGAAAATAGCAATAATTTATATAAGGTCTACATAAAAAAATTTCGATCAACTATCTGTGTCAAATACCCCACTGTGCGTCGGCACAACCTCGTGCGAACCCTAGTCTGCACTAGTTTGGAGAATCATTTTTAGGTCGAAACGACGTTGGATACCTACGTTGGCTAGCAGCCTGATTTAGTACAAACTGCAACGTTGTTTAAAATCCCAATTCACAGAAATACCAAACTATAATAATATGGCGTCTAAGTCGCGTTTTATCCTAAACTGGGATAATTATAGTAAAAATATTATTTTATGATTTACTTAGAGACAAAAAAGTTAAACGCAAACAACTTTATTGATAAATATATTGTTTCTACTTTGAAAAACACTAATGGGCCTTAAAATTAAAGAAGTTTTAAAAAATTTCTTGAAATTTTTTTTTAGTAAAATGAGAATAATTTATTCGCAGTCGAAAAAAAATGTTTCCGCGTGTTGTTTAGGGTCAAATATTTCAAGTTAATGTATTCAAAAAGCAAGAATTGCTATTTTAGGAACGAAACATTTTCTTATTCAACAACATGGCGGCTTTCACTTTGTTGTTTTGGAGATTAAGATGGAGTAGTTCGAGTAGTCGCATACTGGACTAATAAAAACGCAGTTCAGCCTTAACAGGTAGTATACTAGTCGCAAGATTGCCTGATTTAGTCATCCTAGAGTCTAGCTTGTGCCGCCCTCTATATTCTAAATAAACGAGGGAGTGGATAAAGTATCGGTAATAATATGTCGATGTATATTTAAATTTAGTTTTATATGTGCCTTTCTTACGTCCCATTTTAATTAAGTTTTATTATAAAAACAAAAACAGCGCTGAACTGTCTGACTGAACAGAACAATGAAGTGAAAATTTAAGATTTAAGGTTATGGTTCAATACAGTTGCAAAAAGATAGTGGCTCGACGTCCTACCAACGTAAGAATAAGGAAATCTAAACAACGTTGGACGAGTTGAACGAGTAAAATAGACGACGTTTGCATAACGTTGAAATAGGTCCTGAAAGTGACGTCGGAAAACTCTTTATTGCCCAACATTGTAACTACGTTGTCCGAATCACCTAAAGATCACTTAAGCAAAAAAGGTTACAAGACAACGTTTATTCAACGTCGCAGAAGCTTTTACTTTGTTGTAGTACTAATTCAACGTCGGCACAACGTTACAACAACGTTTACATTTATTTTAATACCCAAGGTACGGAACTAACTATTTTTTGTAACTAATCCAACGTTGTGTTTAGTAAACATGTGGTCGCAAGTCGTGAAAATGCTACTTGGGTAGCCTCCCTCACATATTTAGATACTCTCTTTGTAATTGGGCCCATTGTTCTCTATTGTTGGCTATGCGGGACCTAGTTATCCCTGCTAATTTCCTAATATCATGATCCCATCTGAGGTTTGGTCTTCTTCTAAGTCTCTTAATTCCTCGTGGGTACCATGCTGTAATTTTTGTGGTCCATCTATTGTCCTTCTTCTTGCCAGGTGTCCTGCCTTGATTCTGTTGATGACATCTATCTGCACCTGGGTCTTTTGTCCTATCCACTCTATTCTTTTACGGTCTTTCTTGGTTATTCCCGGCATATTTTGTTCCATTGAGCGTTGTGCCACCTGTAGTTTCCTTATAATGTCCGTTTTAAGTCTCCAGGTTTCGCATGCATAAGTCATGACTGGTAATACACATTGGTCGAATGTTTTCTTTTTAGATAAAGTGATATTCTAGATTTGAATATGGTAGAGTTTCTTTCGTAAGTACTCCATGCTAATTTCATTCTTCTGTTGGTTTTTGGCAGTAGAGATCCCGAGCTGTGTGTTAGTTGTTCCAAATATATACAGGGTGGTCCGACCTGTCTTCCGGAAACTTCGGCAGCATATTCTGCAGATAAAAATAAATAAAAGAGTTCGTAAATTAATGTACGTCCTAAAATGCTTAGTTTCACAGATACAGGGTGTGGAAGTTTCATTTTCATTTTGATTTTTTGTAAATAATTTCTGAAGTGACGTCAATATTTAGATGAAAACTGGTGTCTGGGAGTTTTTTGACATGAGAAATTTGATTTTGATGTCAATATGACTCCTACTAGTCGAGGGCGCCACCACATGTGTTTAACTGTTTTGAAGCGTCATAACTTTTTGTCCGTATCTGTATAAAACTACCGAGCGAAAAAATATACATCTCTGTGACTTTTAATGTAAAAAATATCTCTTTGTAAAAATCGCTACGAGCAACCGTTCTCAAAATATTTAGAGTGGAAATAGCCAATACATACGTCATTATTGACGAAAGATAATAGATATAGGAAAATTAAAATAACTTTCGTTGCACATCATAATACGACCACCAGCAAACTCCATAAGACGACGCATGGTGTCATTGATGACGTGCAACGAAAGTTGTTTCAATTTCCCTATATTTAGTTATTTTACTGAAATAATAAATTTGGGAAATTTTTATTTTTTTAAATTAATCGTAAATTTTTCTGCAAAATATGACGTTAAAACAGTTTCTATTGAACTTTTAGCACAAAAACATTACAAATTTATGATTTCAGCCTAATAACTATTTAGTCAACATGTTTAATGTCAATGATGACGTGTATTGATAATTTCGATTCCAAATATCTCAAAAACCATTACTCGTAGCGATTTTTACCAAGAGACCGTTACGTAGAAAACATCGTAAATGTATATTTTTTACTCAGTAGTTTTATACAGGTACGGACGAAAAGTTATTACTTTCCAAACCAGTTAAAAAATATGTAGGTGGCGCCCTCTACTAGTAGGAATCATATTGACATCAAAATCAAATTTCTCATGTCAAAAAACTCCCAGACAACAATTTTCATCCAAATATTGACGTTACTTCAGAAATTATTTGGAAAAAATCGAAATAAAAATGAAACTTCTACACCCTGTATCTCCGAAACTAAGCATTTTAGGACATACGAACTTTTTTACTTATTTTTATCTGCAGAATATGCTGCCAAAGTTTCCGGAATACAACTTGGACCACCCTGTATATAATGGATATTCTTCTACTATTTCCAGTGTTGTGTTATTGATTAGAAAGTCTTTTCTGTCTACTAGTTCGTTGTACATTGTATTTTTTGCTAAATTCATTTTGAGACCTTCTTTATTGCTGTATTTAGTTCGTTAATTTGTGCTTCTAGTTCTTCTGAATCTTAGATGGTTCAGATATTTTTCATCTAAGTATTTTCAAGGGTATTTTTAATCCTTTGTTGGTCCAGTCCAGTTAACGAAAGATTTTTTAATATTAAGGCTTTAATTATTAGGAGTCTTTAATTAATAGGGTTTTATATTAAAAAAAGCAGAAACTAAAGAAGTTTAAGAAGAAAGAGTTCAACTCTATTTTTCGCAATATCTGTTTTCATCTATTCGGCTCAGTATCTTTTTATAAATGTTCCCACGCTATTCAACGGTGCATCACAAACATTAGATAAACCTGACAATGGTTATTGTGCCAGCAAATATGTAAATTTGCTTTGAGCTTATCACAGTGGAGTTTCGAAATAAAGTAAATTCTTCTAATGTTTTTAATTTCCATCTAATAATTATAAATAAAGATGACCTTTGAGCGTGTTTATACATTTCTAGTATAGACATTGTATGAATGTTTGAATTTTTATAGTAATTATTTAGAATGGTGGACAGTTATAGCAATTTTTTTATCTTAGATGTTATAAACTATGCGGATAAGGAAATTCTCTTCATTTTCGTTGAAAACTAATCAAAGCCATTCGATTATCTGACTGTTTCTGTCAATGACACTGACTGGATGGAACGTTTGTCTTTCTTTTGTGTATACTATACAGGGTGAGTCTTAAATAAGTGCAAATATTTTGAGGGTTGGTAGATCTCGATAAAAGAAATACAGGGTGGCGCACCTCATTCGCCTCGGTTGATTATACGAAAACGGAAAGATGTAGAAACAAAATATTTTATGGGTATATGTGGGGAGGCAATGTGCACAATTTAAAATTATTTTGAAATATACAGGGTGTCTCAGAACTAAGATCCATACCAAAGTTATATTTTTTCTTATGGAACACCCGGTATTTTATTTCATTTTTGGATTCTTGGGTCCAAAAAAAGGCATTTATTATAGGCGTTAAATATGTTTAAATTCTTTGGTTTTTGAGATATTTAAAGATATTTAAATATGCATGCTACAAAAGAATGGATTATTAACACCCTGTATATTACTTTTCAGAATTAATTCTTGTGCTGAGTTTAAAGGTAAAGAAATAAACTCTACTGTAAATATTATTGCTTGCTTAAGTTCGTACAGGAGTACCAAAAATTGGTGATCTATTTTAAGGATATATTTTACATAAAAACTTTGTTATTTCAAATGCAACATCCTGTATTTTTTTAAATAAATCGAAGCAGACTCAAATGCTCTTTCAAACTATATTAGGGTTTCCTATACCTATCTATCTCAGATTTTGAATAAAAAGCGATTTTTAAATA
Organism: Sitophilus oryzae; assembly: GCF_002938485.1. NCBI lineage: Eukaryota > Metazoa > Arthropoda > Insecta > Coleoptera > Curculionidae > Sitophilus > Sitophilus oryzae. The sequence goes on from NW_022146424.1 coordinate 2,506,149, forward strand.
AAATGGCAATCAAGATGGCTGGTATCGCCATGGCAATTTTCTAGTGACAGTTAGTAACTATTTTCAAAATCGACATTAGTTTATAGACTTTATTTAAATCTATACCAGTTTACTTTTATTTATTTGACCTACAATAGTTTAATAAATAATATTTATTAATATGTTATTTATTATTCTATCAAGAAAAACGAACAAGTAGTTCTTTGTTTTATTTTACGATAACTTGTAGATATATGTCTTTTTTACAAAAGAGTCAATTACAGCAAATTCAATTTCTTCACTTTCAACGACAGGTTTCTGCCTAATAGGTTTTTTATAAACTACACTACCATTTCTGCGAAATAGGAAAGAGGACAAGTAATTTTTCAAAGGAAAGCTTATCAGGAAGATTCCTATTTGGAATCGTTCTTGATGCCAAGAAATAATTTTCCTCGCAAAACAAAATCACTAGTAACTAGTAACATATCCATTCGTTCCACCAGCAGATACATATGGCTTTATTTTTCTTCAAAAAATAAAGAGTTACCTACTTACTTATTAAAATATTGTGGGTAAATTGTAGTAAATTGTTTAAATAATAATATCCATACACTAATGTCGATTTTGAAAATAGTTACTAACTCTCACTAGAAACTAGAAAATTGCCATGGCGATACCAGCCAGCTTGATTGCCATTTTATTTAAAAATCGCTTTTTATTTAAAATCCTAGATAGATAGGTATAGGAAACCCTAATATAGTTTGAAAGAGCATTCGAATCTAAATTCAAATTCAAGATAAATTGTAAATTAAAATTTTACTTGAATTTGAATTTTAATGGCAATAATACTAGATACTTAATTTGGATAAAAATTATTGTTATATTAATTATTTGTTATTTTTGTTACTGGCAATTCTTAAGCTTTGATATTAGATATTACCATGGTTACTGCTCTAAAAAGGATGCAAATACAGCAAAAATCCGGTGGCTCTCAAATTTTTTTTAAACTTGAATAACTTAGTTATTTTGGACTTATTTGAAAAACGGTAAAGAGAAAATTTGTTTCTTTTATCGAGATCTATCAGCACTGAAAATATTTGCATTTATTTAAGACTCACCCTGTATACATCTCCCAGGCATTTTATAGAATACCGATTTGATAATCGCCAATGTATGGAATATTATGTATAAAATCTGGACACTATCGGATAAAGTGTGCCGTTTTACACAGGGTTGCTCGCGCACCTTACGCCAAAGCAAAATCGAATTTTTAGAATTGCAAAGAATAACAAAAATAAAAACAAGAAGGATTGAAACTAAAGCAACCAAAACTCATTTGTACCATTAAAATAGCGGCAAAACTTCATGGCGCACGCTGAAAATGAACGGAATAACCCGAAAGCAACAAAACAATTAGTTGGACGAATGAGTTTCGATTGCTTTGGTTTCAACCTATTTTTTTTTTTCACCAGAACAACTAGATTTGGTCCGAACATCCGAGTTGAACAGCAGGCCTTATCCGCTAGTAAATTTGTAAAACATGTCCGCACTTATACAACCAGTAATACACTCTTCCCTCTCCATTGCAGGAGTGCAACAGCAGTACGGCGATGAGCAGCAGCAGGCCGGCGGCGCCCAATACAGTCCCGCCTCGCAGCACGAGGGGGCGGACCTGTCGCCCCACTCGCGATCGACCACGCCCCTCGAATTTACCGGCGCCACTGTCGTCTACCCCGCCGGCGCCGCCACTGAACAACAGGCCCACCAGGATCATCACCAACAGCAGCAGCAGGACAATTACCACACGCTGATACGGGCGGACAACGGAACGTACTTCAGATTGGACGAGGTGAGTCAGGTGAAGAGGGCCTTATGTGTATAATAGCGGGACAGGCACGGCCAGTGGTGTAGGTACGTCATGATGGCGTGCGTGTAGATTTACTGCTACTGGTCGTTGTCGATGCGGTCGGATAGATAGCGGTAGTGTGCTTGGATGCGTTAACGCCCACGAGAACAAACAGTAGCTGGTTGGTTTGTAATCCGATGAAAGATTTTTTTTTATTTACTTTATAAGATTTTTAATTTTCTACACAAAGTGCAAATATTTTGAGGGGGTAAATAATATATTTCGACCCCAGGAACACGGAATGGAGTTTTTTGAAAAAAATTTGAAAATTTCTTTAATTAAAAAACACGATATCTTCACAGCATGGCAACATACATAGGTAGTGGTAGTAGATTGAATTTACAAGAAAGAAAACCCAGAAAAGATGCAATGGTTCTCAAAATTTAAGCGAAAAATCATTTTTTTTTGGAAATTTTCAAAATAACATAAATATCTCGGTTATTTTGGACTTATTTAAAAAACGCTAAAAAGGAAATATATAGTAAACGCCACGAATGTTTGGGAGTGATTCATCGGTCGCTACCATGTGAACTAATCTGTTCAAGGTCACATAAAACTTAATTCCAGTGCCGTGGTGTTTCAAGTCATATAATAATCAATACATAATCTGTTGTAATTTGTTGTTTTAACGGCCAAAGTCTTGTCAAAACATATATTTGGTTATAAATATAAAATGGAATGCCCCCTTGGTCGCACTACAAGCACACTAACGGACTGACGCACAAGAACGAATCAATCAAAGAAACGCGATATAGTATCGTCTTTGTCAATCACGCTAACATTTTAGAATAAGTAGGAGGAGCGCAGGCAGATGATTAGACCGGGCCTTTAAAAACCTACGTCTGCGGTAAAAATTTACGTTTTTAATGTAAAAATAATAGCGCGCGTGTCGATTCTAACTTCATCAAGCGATGAATCACTCCCAAGCATTCGTGGCGGTTATTATACCTAAATATCTGTTTTATCGATATCTACCAGCCCTGAAAATATTTGCACTTATTTAAGACTCGCCCTGTATATTCAATGACTAAAGAATACAAGAACCAATAACACACGACATCAAATTGTTGTCGTACCTCCAAACAGTGCCGTGCAACATATTTTTCTTAACCTGAAGAGATATTTATATTTTTGATAAATGTTTTGACTACGCCTATGGTGTATGCTGCTTATTTAGGTGCACACTTTCTGAAGCAAATTATCTATTGACTATTCTCTCATATCTCCCTAAGTGTACATCCAACCCTCAACTGTAACCTAAGTGTCTTGTTTATTTTAATATAGTGTTAAGTTATAACATCCTGATACTACAGGGTGAGTCTTAAATAAGTGCAAATATTTTCAAGGCTAGTAGACCTCGATAAAAGAAACATATTTTTTCTTTACCGTTTTTCAAAAAAAGGCGAAAATTAAAAAAAAAATTGCCTAAATTTTGAGAACCACTGGGTCTTTTCTGTTTTTTAGCCGACCATACCAACAGGTATGGTAGGCTATTAAGATCGGCAAAAAAAAGTTTTTTTAATTTCACTCAAAATGAGTTATATAAAATATTTTCATGGTGTCTGTCTCTCTGTCTATCTGTCTGATTATAACCGCCTATAACTGTCTATCTGTCTGACTAAACCGCTAAACCGATTTTAACCAAATATGGCACAAAAATACTGTGGCACCCGAGAATCTGGCCATTAGTTTTTGGTGGGGGTGGGGGGTTGGTAAGGGGGTATGGGAGGGGGTTAAACATTTCAAAAAAAATCGTAACTCCAAAATTACAGTAGCTAGCGAAACGCGGTTTTCAATTTAAGATTAGGAATAATATTTGCAACAAAATTTGTAATAACATCAAAATCAGTCATAGTGGCAGTTTTTGAGATAGGTAATTAAAACTAAAAGAACTGCCTACGAACTTTTTATTAACATATTTTAGTATGGGCGGCTATACGTGCCTCCCGGCGCCAATTTTTTTCTTGTAAATTTAATTTACTATCTATGTTGCAATATTATGAAGATGTTATGTTTTTAACTAAAAATTAAAGAAAATCCAAATTTTTTTTCCAAAAATTCCTAATTTAAAAAAAAAATTGCGAAAAAAACTCACAAGCGTGTTTCTGGGGTCGAAATATACTACCCCTAAAAATATTTGCACTTATTTAAAACTCACCCTGTATAAACAACATTTGACTTCATCAGAATCATCATTGTGTTTCTGACCAACAGACTAAGGATTACTTCTCACAAGTATTTCTATTTCAGACACATTTTTTTTTGTTGTGAGATCTTGATTTAGTTTTACTATTTAAAGCAATGCGCCAAAGCCTTTAATTACGATAAAATAGTATATTTTTATACTTTGATGTTTCATTTCTTTTTTAGGTCCCTATAGACGCCACTGGTGCCTTCCTCCACCTGAGCCAAGCCACGCCGAACTCCAATGGAAACTCACCCTACAACAGCGAATCTCCAAGTCCAACATCTCCCAATCGGACAACTGGATATACGAATTTGGGAATAGCTGTGGCGCCCTCCAGTGATGACCAGCAACAACACACGATAATAGAAGCAAGCACGGCACAGTTAACTCAGCTAACTAGCCATATTAGCTATACGGGTGAACTGGATTCGTCGGGAGTACCCAACACGATAAGCAGGTATGTGAGGTTTATTTTAAACAAGTGTTGTTGTTTACCTTAGTTGTGTTTATGCTCAAAGACATTATTTTTGCTTCTTTGGGGTCTATCTCGATTATCTATATTATTCCTATAGTTATAGTTGTTAACTTTCGACTTTTAACAATTGAGGTAACTTCTGTGTGACTCTGTACAACTTTTTTAAGAGACTCCTACAGGGTCCGGCAATAGTGCGACGGACATCTGTAGCTCCCAGAATAAAAAGCTTGGGAATTTTTTTTAAGTGCAAACTTAAAGTATATTTCATATCAATTAAACTTTTAGTTACGTAATCGAGGGCGCGATTTTTAAATTCATTCTTACCAACCACGGACATATTCGGCGCCGTATTGACTAACTGGAATTTAAATTTCCCGCTGGAGATTCAGGTGGTAGGGTAGCTCCGCTGTAAAACTGGCAAGTTGGTACATTATTTCCTGACATTAAAATTCATAGTCAGATTTGGCGTGTGGGCGATAATTCCTGGACAAGGATAGATAGAGTAGTAGTACCGGGCATGCAATAAAGAAATAATATAATAGCTTTTGGTTTGGATCGAAAAAAAAAACGGCATCAGCGATGGCTATGAAATGAAGATTCCTGTCATTTTGTATGTAAAATCATATGGGAAATGTCATCTATCGTCATTTCCAAGCCTACTGGGCGTAGTTTTTTTCAATCATACGTTACAAAACACAAGAGATAAGAATCTTGGGGGTCGCAAATCGGTTCGCCGTGCGCATGACGTCACCTTGCTAGTAATGTTTGAATTAGCGGCTGTGGCGAACGATGAACGATGTCTCTTGCTCTTTTGTCAATTTCGGCCTCCTTGATGAGATTTATGATTTATTTATTATCATGCAATTTTATTAATTAGAATTAATAAAGTTTAAAAAAATATAATTAATAAATTATTTTTTTTAAATCTATGTATTTGTGTATTAACACTGATGTTCGGTGCTACTTACAGTTTATTCAGAAAAAATAATGGTTTTTAAGATAATTACAAAAGACTTATTTTTTAAAAGTTGCACTGCATGGCGCGGATTGGCGCAGCCGTTATGTACGGAAGAACCAGCGCGCGCGAAGGAACGTTTGTCGGTGCAGGTTTGCGCGCGCTAAAAAAATACACTTCAAAAGTACATGTAAAAAAATTTTTGGCGGCGCGCAGAGCGGCGCAGGCGATGAGAACGCACCTTTAGAATATTTTGAACGGGAAAGCGGTAGTAATGGCCCTTTATGCCCCTTAAGTGCTGTTAAGAAGGTGAGTTTTTTGATGTAAATAATAACTGTTTATATATATTTATAATTAATTTATTTTTGTTTCTTAAAATATTTTGATTAAAAGAAAATATATAAATGTGCATGGTCAACGCAGTACCGGTCAAGCTTAATCACGTGACTAAAAGTTTATTTAGTGTGTACGAGGATGAATTTCAGGAAAATATTTTAACTGCTACAGGTTGGCTCAAAAAAGTGTGGGTGGATCGGGATCGTTTATTTTAAATGGAATACCCATATACATATAGGTACATATTATGTATATTATTGCATTTTCGGCTTCCTTTTAAAAACTTCACAAAGGCGACAAAACAGAACGCTTCTTCTATTAAAACCCAAAACCCAACAACGTATTCGTCGATTTTAAAAAGGTGCAAACTGCGCGATATCAGTAAAGTTCAAAGCATAACGAGAACATTACCCCATTGCGCTGATAAGGCAGCCGCTTACCCGCATGTAAATATTTTTTCGTTTTTTAAAATGCAGGCGGAAAAGCTCATGAGACACGCCAGCTAAGTGCCGTGGTTTTACTGTGTGCACTAGACCATAATAAAAAGTGGTCACCATCTTTACGTTCACGAGCCATCGTGAATTGTAAAATGATGTTTAAACTTTAAATCATATACAGGGTGTTCCACTTGAACTATATTCGATACCAATTAAACTTGTAGTTACGTAATCGAGATTTTTAAATTCATTGTTGCCAGCCTTGGACATATTCGGCTCCGGGCCGGGCTGATTAACTGGAATTTAAATTTCCCGCTGGGGAATTTCAAGTGGTAGTAGCTCTGCTCTAAAAAATGCCAAGTTGCCACATTTATTTATTTCCTGACATTGTTATTCGTTTTGACATTTTAGTTTTGCATTAGGAGTTTTCGGTTTGAATGAATTGTGTTGGGATACTAAGCTTAAAAATTTTTACTAGCAGACATTGCAGTCGAACATTGTTCTTTTTAGAACCACTTTTATTGCGAAGTGCTCGGCGAAGTGTACAACATAGCTTAATAGCCGTTGCATAAAACTCATCGCAACCTTATTAGAATATTTTGAACGGATAAGCGGCAGTAATGGCCCTTTATGTCCCTTAAGTGCTGTTAAAACGGTAAGGAGTTTTGTTGATGTAAATAATAACTATTATATATTTTATATATATTTATAATTAATTTATTTTTGGTTCCTAAAATATTTCGATTAAAAGAAAATATGTAAAAGTGGTCATCGCTGTGCCGGTCAAGCTTAACACAACAACTAACTAACTCAACAAATCGAAATAATATAGAAAAAATTAAGAAACTATAAAACAATTTGAAAAATTTACCACAAAATCTAATTACATTGATAAATTCTTTGAAATTTAATTTGTATTTTTATTGCTCTACTTTTTAAAGCTATTGCTCGAAAATCGAATGGATAAACGTATTGCTGTAATTACGGTCGAATTATATTTATTTGACACACGTAATGAATAATTCACCACTATGTACGACTGTAATTATTTTAAACAACCTTTTACAGCCAGGAAAATACAATAGCGATAAGAATAACTTCCCGTTATTTTTTTATACTGCTCTATTAGCATTGACTGACTGCTATAGTATGTTTTTAACATTTCGAGGAAAAATTATCTTTTATACAGAGTGCTTCTCGGGGAACTACCTACCTTCTATTGATGTACCAAAAAGTACGTCCTGAACATTTAAAACAGTAGGTACCTACCTATCTATTAATTTCACTATTAGAGCAATCGCCTCAGATATTTTTGTAATAAAAAGAATTATTATAGGGACTAGTATATATTATTAAGACCCTAAAATCTACATAAATATAGTCTCAAACTACAGCAAAAGTAAATTTCCTATATAAAATTCATTACAAATTGCGTTACTGCAAAATCCGTCTTAGCCACTTATATTTGCTTTTTATTGTAATTATTCTTGCAAATCCCGCATTTTTTCATAGGATTATTACAGAAGTAATATTACTACTGACGTCTTATCCATTTAATATTGTAACGTTTTTAGTTCGTTACATGTATTTTTTATATATGATTTATATGATGTCTGGCGTATCGTCATCGGATTCCGTATCGTTCAGGCCTGACAATTTATTTGGCACGCTTGGCGTAATTTTTACGTTCCCTAGTCGCCAACCCTGTTATCGTTTGACACAACCCTGTTATCGCTCTGTGGAGGCGCTGTCAACATCACTTCTGTCAACTCTCTGTGCTGTGGACTCACTTTTGCTTTTAGCGCTCTGTAGCCTAACCTAACCATCCCGGCTTTTAGAAATGGTGATTATTTAAATCTTGCTGTATAATTTGAATCAGCTGCTATTTCAAACCAACAGGTAAAAATGAGATATTATCTTTTTTGATTCGTTATTATTACTGCGTATTTTTAGGGTAGAGTTTTGGATGTCCCAACCTAACTTGTATTTGTATTTTGCTGGCACGTTGGCGTCCCTTTTCTTTTGTTCTCCAGAATGTCACATGGAAGAAAGGACATGTTCTTTATTATTTAGTGAGCCCTCGGAAGTAATTCGAGGGTCCAAGGTACGGACTATTTACAAGGTACGGGCATTATCCAAGGTCCTAGTAGTATCCAAGGTACGGGTAGTGTTCCCCTGTACCGTTGTCTTATGGACGGACTATTTACAAGGTACGGGCATTATCCAAGGTCCTAGTAGTGTTCCAAGGTACGGGTAGTGTCCCCATATTGCCACAGTATGGATAGAGCGTAAGCCCCATGCTGCTTCGCTCCCATTTCTAAGCCTAGTCAGTAGCTACGGCTATATTGATTCATGGTGTCCTCATCCTGGCCTCTTTTGTTGTATTGGCCAACAGGATAGCCGAGAAACAGTACAGAGATATGAGCCCACCTCACGCTGCTACTCTTCGAAACAGGATTGCCTTAAGAACAGCTAAGTGAAGATTTAGGTTCTGGTTTTCAGTCGATTTTCAGTCTTAACTTAACGTACATTTGGTTAGGTTAGTAAGACATTTATGTCGATTTAGTAGTTACAATATGATTTAGATTTTAGGTTTCATTACATTACGCCTTGTAATAGTATTACTTGTTTATAGATATTATTATTGCACTAACATCATATAAAATATATCAAATTAATTAAAGTAATACTACATTTCATATATTCTCTTAAACGTTACATGTCTTGTATTTTATCATAGTTGTTTTCATAGATATTTAGTACAATTCTTAACACCACTTTCGTTGACATATAACCACTGTAATAATTATTAAAATTGTACAATGCTATTTACCATCACAATCCATCATGAATAAATATAGTCATTAGTTAATTTATTTTTAAGTAATATACAACTGTGTTTTCTTTCTCTGTACATGCCTGGCGCCCAATATCTGTAATTTTTTGTTTATTGTTATTAATTAGTTCTTTCCAGTGAAATACCTTATCCACGACTGCTCTCCGATGAAAAGCTGCCGTTCGCAGTGGTAATGTTTATAAAAAAACGCTACAATATCCTTACCAAATTTTATTTACAATGCAAATATCTTGCTGTAGCAAAACCCGCAAAACAAAAGGCATACAAAAAACGTGTCCATTAAGTGGAATCATTGTTTTGTATCTGTTTTTTTAAAGAGAAAAAACACAAAAATAATACGTATTAGGCAGGTTTTGTTGCAGTATATGCATCATACTGCAACAAAATCCGCTTTATCCGAATTATTTTTGTGTTTTTTCTCTTTAAAAATATAATGAAAATTATTTTTAGGTATAGGAACATGTATAGTCGAAAAGTAACGAATGGAAAAGCCTTTTTACTAGCGAAATAAATAAAGCGGGTTTCCATTTGAAAAAAATGATTTGTGATAATTTTTAATCGCTCTATATGACAGCTGCGGCCATTATTATATGACATTCGAACAATTTAATTTTTGAAATAGATAGCCACATGTTTTCTCTTTGTGGTATAGTTGCTGTGGTAATCACTAAGTTTGACATTTAGGCTATACACATATTTTTGAGAGGCAGTTTTTTCGTTCAAAAATATTTTTTTTCTCAGAAACGGTCAATGTTAGATATTAGATATAGAGTGTTTAATATCAAAATTCATAGAATTTTACAGAGAATTTAAGTATGTAATAAAAAATGGGGGCACACATTTAAAATAAGAAAGTTCCTGCCAAGTTCCGGTATTTCCGGAAGTGCCGCCATATTGAAAATATTTTTAATCGATAGATCTCGTTGTGAAACTATGATGTGCAAAAAATCTCCGAGCTAGATGTTGTAGTTCTCTAGAAACTTCTAATGCACGCTCAGCCTGTGACACCCTGTATACCCTAACTGTAGTTCTTATTTTAGAGTATGTGTCATATATATATATAAGTGGGCACCACCCTGTATATATTAAAACGGTCCCAATAATGAATATTTATTTAAAGTTGATTCTTTTGCTTCATTAGTTGTTAATAATTTTTGCACAAAGAATTATAAAAATAACGAAGGTGTACCAATATTATATCTTAAACGCGAAAAGAAAAAGAAAAGTTATATTAGTAACGAGGTGATTTCATTCTTGATAGTCGATTAATAAATTTGCTATGTCTGCATATAAACGCATAAAATAAACAACTTTGACACAAATCAAATGATTCATTATTGCAATTGAAATCTAAGTATAAATAACATTGTGAGTTTCGATTTCGATGACCAGATCGGTATATTTCTTCTATATTAATATAATAACTTATAATTTTCATATTACACGTGCAATATCCAGAGATATATAGAGAACCAGATCTAGCCGGCCATAATTTTACGATTGGAAAAATTAAACAATGTAAAACCATCACAGTGTAATATCAATGTCAAGGCCGTACGTGTTTTTCCCGGAATATAGAACATCTGAATAGTTAAAATACCTCAAAAATATGTCACAATATCGTTTCTTCAATGTCTGTGTGAAAAAACGTGCTAATGAATCACATTCGAATGTTTCCTATGAAACGTCAGCTTGAAATATTAATATTTTTAGAGCTATTTATACTACAAGCTCGGTGAAACAGTAAATTTAATTGTCTAAGAGAATAACATGGACATAAAAAGGTTGTTCAGTTCTTTTACTATACCAAAACGGATATAACGAACGATTACAATAATTCGGGCTGGATCGCAAAAGTTTGTTCGCTAAACAACTCTGTCTTTGATGGAACGCATTTTCTCTACTGCGCATAAGCTTAACCGTTCGTTCTCTGCTATTTTGGAACAAACCAACAAACCTAATATTTTCAATATTTTTGCCCAGAACATTTTGCAACATGTAGAATATCATTATATGAAGCTATTCCTAAGGCAATATATTTCAAGGATTTTAGCAATATAAACATCATATACAGTGCTCGCTAAAAAGTTTGCATCAAATGTAGAATTTTTTACTTTTTGTTTAAATAAAATTAAAATTTTGCGCTTCAATTAAAGCCACACAAGCTTCTTTACAACCTTTTCTACAAGCTTCTTTTTTGGAAGTTAAATGTACAAATACTTTACCTTTTTAGATAAAAAGAAAAGGATTTTAACGACTTTTGGATGAGGCTATTTTTCATTTGAGTACTTCTCAGACTATAATAAAGAATTCTGTAGATAAACAAGTCTCCAATACGGTAGACAACGGATTTTTAAGTAAATTGACTAAATTCAAATATTTCTGTTTTGTAATTTTTTCCCAAATAGTCTTTTTTAACAACAGATATAGAGTTTTAACTTTCTATTGCATACAAATGCATACTAAAACACCTGTTTTCTAATAGCGCAGATACATCAGACAAATAATGATAACATAAATAAACGATAGATTTATTTTATAGTTGTATATCAATATTTAAAATTCATAGTCAGATTTGGCGTGTGGGCAATAATTCCTGGACAAGGATAGATAGAGTAGTAGTAGCGGGCATGCAATAAAGAAATAATATTTATAATAGCCTATCCACAGAATAAGCAAGTGACAGTTTTTTTTAGTTAGTTACAAGTGTTATTTACGTTATTTATGTATCTACGTAAGTATACAGGGTTGTTCACCACATACGACACGGTGTATTGTAGTTAAACGATTAGATTTTTACAAATTGTAAGTTTAGGGTTCGTTGAAGGACTATTAGAGCTACAATTTAAAAATATTGTTACTAGATACAGAGTGTCCCAAATAAGTAAAAAATATTGTAGTTGTATTTTTTTAAATGGAACACCCTATATATTATTCTATTTTTGGATTCTACGATTGAAATAAAGGTAAATTTGATTAAGGTTTATCACACTTAAACCTTGCCATTTTTGAAATATTTTCAATTTTATGAAATTGCAGTACAAATTTTAGGGCTTCATTTCTCCAAGGGTATCAAAATTTTTAATACTAAATATTTACTGAAGATTATTTATTGATCAGATATTGTGTTGCAATAATAAAAATTTTACTACCTTATACAGAGGGTCATGAAATAATTACTATCTTTAAACGGCAATAACTTGTTTAATTTAAATGGAACACCCTATATATTTTACCTCAATCAGATGCAAAATGTAATTGTCTGAAAAATTGTATTATACTTACCATTTTTTACCCATCTCTCCAAGTTTTCGTAGAAAATGCATTTTCTTATAATTAAGACCTGATTTATCACTATACCCATGGAATAATGACATTTCAGATATTTTTATAGCACCATATAATATGTACAAAATGTACAGGTGGTAAATATTGCAAGCCCATTGGCATACAAAAAAAATTAAATCTTTGTAATAGAGTATACCAATTAAATATATCACTATTATTTCCGACTAAAACACCAAAAATTAGTTAATTACATGCTTTTAAATTGTTTTAATTAATAAAGTATTCTAAATAAATGTGGATTTGGCTCAGAAATCAATATAATAATTAACGTCTCTGTTTTTATAAATAAGCATCTGTCAAAATATTAAATAAAATTTATAAGGTGTTACTTTTTAACACACTGTCTAATACACACAAAATTCAATTTTTTAGTACCTATTTGGAGCAATTATATTAATCAACGTAAATAGTCAATTAAAGTACTTTGAATACTGGGATCATATTAATTGGTCCTCTTTAACAAAAAAATATTAAACATTTGTTTTTTTTATTTTGTAATTAAATAAGCTAACTATATTGACAATATTAGTATCTGTATCCTTTGAAAATTTGTTACATCTTTAAAAATTTGTTATATCTTTTAAAATAAGCTAAAATGTCAATATTCCATGGGTATAGTGATAAATGATGTCTAAATTATAAGAAAATGCATTTTCTACGAAAACTTGAAGAGATGAGTAAAAAATGGTATAATACAATTTGATAGACAATTATATGGTGCATCCGATTCACGAAAAATATATAGAGTGTTTCATTTAAATTAAACAAGTTATTGCCGTTTAAAGCTAGTCATTATTTAATATAAATTTTTGGACACTCTGTATAAGGTAATAAAATGTTTATTATTGCAACACAATATCGGCTCAATAAATAATCTTCAGTAAATATTTAGTATTAAAAACTTTGATACCCTTGGAGAAATGGAGCCTTAACTTTTTTACTGTAATTTCATAAAATTGAAAATATTTCAAAAACGGTAAGGTTTAAGTGTGATAAACCTTAATCAAATTTACCTTTATTTCAATGGTAGAATCGAAAAATAGAATAATATACAGGATGTTCCATTAAAAAAAAATACAACTATAATATTTTTTACTTATTTGGGACACTCTGTATCTTGTAAAAATATTTTTAAATTGTAGCTCTAATAGTCCTTCAACGAATCCAAAACTTACAATTTGTAAAAACTAATCGTTTAGCTACAATACTCCGTGTCGTATGTGGTGAACAACCCTGTATATTATGATCTAAATTTTTTACATGTCTATGGTTGATATTGACTATGGTTCATCGTTATAAATATAGAGTGATCCACTTTTCTGTAAAATCTGTATTCGGATTTCTAATTGAGATTTTTTTACTAAATATTTATGCAAGCGAGTGTATAGCGTACATTTTACAAAATATCATTCAGGCTTTTTCAAAATTGATATTCCATAAAATTACCATTCAAAGGGCCTTAATTTCATACTCTACACCGAGAGCTATTTGAAATTAACTATGTAATAGGGTAAAAAATTCTTAAACTTTCTCGTAGTACACAGTTCTATACTGTCGTTTATTATAAAACAAAATTAATTTATTATGTTTTAAGAACGATTTCGCTTAAAAAACACTGACCCATGCACAACTGTGTGGGCGATCGGCTATTTCACACGCCGCCGCCGAACACTCTAGATGTTAAAGATAAATATGCTCACGTTTGAAAAGACACAGGCATATATATCATCAGCGATTTCAGAATGTTACACACGTTATAAAACACCTTTGAAGTTCGCAGAAAATGCCCATTTTGATGACGCCGATAATCTCTGACTTGACCGTTTTTGGGTTTGTTATTTCTGTTACTAAATAAATCAGGAATTCGAATAAACATTTTGAGTGCCCACGAGCTTGTTTTTAATGCTGAGGCTAGGTATTATTGACAGACATATCCGTAAATTAGTTTACGTTAATGATGTATAATAATTTTAATTATTAGTATTTTTAAGAGGTAATAAAGTGGGTTATTCGGGGTCAATGGTATATATGCTTTTTCTCCATACTAAACACTGCGATCAGTAAAGCCTATTGAATTTGGCTCCTTTCTATGTCTGCACACTCTGCACCAAATTCCTCAACACCGAACAGCTAACTTCCAAAAATCTTTCAGTTTCATAGCGCCACATTTGTGGAATAATATTTCTAATAACTTTAAATTTCAATCCTTTACAGATTATAAAAAACAAATTAAAAATCATTTACTAAATTCATAACAATAAATTATTTAAAAAATTATAATTTCTTTGACTGATTTGTGAGGTTCTTGTTCTTCTGATATGCCCGTCATTGGTTGCTGTTCCGGTTACACTGTTTCGTTATGTCTCTCTGCTTATGTCCGCTCATCCCTGATAAAATTATATTTTCACTTTTTTTATCTAATTTTATTTTTTTTTAATTCTGTTTATTTTTATAATTTAATTTATTTCTATTTTGTTTTTGGGGTCGCACCACTCTGGTACTTTGTATCATTGTATCGGTTTTTTAATCGCGGTGCGATCCCTTCAGACACACATTTTAGTAATTGTAAAATTCATATAGGTATATAATAAATATACATATAATAATAAAATTTTTATCAAAAATATGTGAAGTCTACAAACATTAGTTTTTGATTAAATATTGTGCTACTAGGGTAAAATAACTATTTTATTTTGTTATTGCTAATAGAGGGAGTCTCATTCACCGGAGATGAACAAGGTTTGGAACAAGATATTGAAACTGCATTTACTAATACACTCAAAATTTGATATCTTATTTAATAAAATAAAGTAAAAAACGCTTATTGATTTTTTTAATCGTTATTCTTATGTGGAAAGCCATCTTATAATAAAAAATTATGTCGGTTTTTATTTGTTTCGTTACCCTCCCTCAACTTATTTTTTTCCTATTAATATCCTCCCAAACCAAACCAAACCAAACCAAACTTTTTACAATGCGACAAATACGTAAGTGTTATTATTATTTTTTTAAATTTATTAAACAATTATTTTAATTTCCTTAAAATACTGTCGGTCGATCGGCACGCCACTGGAAATTGACCTCAACCGTCTAATCTTTGTAAACAAGTACATTGTTGCCGTTGCGCCGATACCCTATTCCCTTCTTTGTCCATTCTCTCTCGCACTCGTTGATTTTCGCAAACCAATGTGTGATGAAGGTTTAGAGCGTTTTATGAATGGATCGTTGTATCTCCCGAGTTTAAATATCTTTACTCTGCACCCACATGGGTGGCATAGTTCCTCCGGTTTTAGCCTTGCATTCCCAAATAGAGAGTGTCGCTTGCGATCCAGAGCCTCGCAGTGACATATTATGTGCTCCGCTGTTTCAGGATCTTTATCGCAGGATAACGTCGACCTGCATAGCCAACAATAGACAACCAATGGGCCCAACTACAAAAAGAGTATCTAAATATGTGAGGGAGGCTCCACCATAATTGAAAATTGTTGAATAAGCTGAAAACGATGATGAAACAGTTACAAAGGAAGCTCCAACTGTTATTATATTCTATTTAATTTTATTATTTATAAATAACAGGCGAACTATTATTAAATTATTATATCTCAGTCTCGTGAGTTACAGAAACGTGATTATTTACATAACATTATTTCTGTTTAAAAACTATTCTTATTCATTTTAAAACAGAAATGTTCTTATTAATATATAGCTATTTGGTTACCTTTGTATTTATTACTCATATTTGTTGTTTATAAAGAAGCACAGCTTGTCAATATATTTGTAATATATGTATGTACATCATTTTTTTTCATCAAGAAATCAGTAAAAAAAAGAAAAAAAAACGGCGTCATAGTTAGCTTGGAAATGAAGATCGCTGTCATTTTATATGTAAAATGAAACGGTGAATGGTCATTAGAGATGGGCAAAAGTAACCGGTTTTTTGAATAACCGGTATTTTCCTCTAAAATAACCGGTTATTTAAAGGTAGTTTTTTTTTTCATCAGTTAACCTAATAACCTTGCATTACGTTCAATAACCTATAGCCGGTTATTTTTTAGAAAATCGTACTTGTTTAAAACAAGTAACAATTAAATATTAGCTGTTTGAATCGTAAATTTCGAAGAAGCGAACGGCATGGATCTTCCAGATATTACGACGATAACGGGAGATCCCGCTCCCACTCCCAAAACGAAAATATATGACATCAAACATCAAATGTCAAAATTAAATCAGGCATCAGGCGAACCCTGATGATAATAATCAAAACAACAGCCGAATGGCCCTGACAGGTCAGGCCGTAAAACAAAGTACTAATGGCATAGACTACTACTAGCCACCAGCTAGCCAAGTGATACAAACCTAACTTCAAATAGATTCTCTAAATTCTATATTTAAATTTTAACCCACTTTAACGGATTTTCAACGGTTCTTCAAAAGTTTTCCATGGTTTCGCCTAGTTTCACCCACGTTTCACCGTAAATATATTTTATTTGTAGTTTGAAGTCTCTCTTGAAGCTTAGACTAAAGAATACAAAATTGAAGTTCAAGTAATGAATGAAGATAATCTTTCATTATCTATTCATTCAGTCTCCTTATTTTTTTGTTTGGTATTTGATTAAAATAACTTGGTTGTAGATTGTAGAACTTGTGAGTTGTGTGGTTTATTTGAACGTTAAGTAATTACTAGTTTTAATATCATATCCATGTCTACTCAAAAAAGTGAGGTTAGCATTTTTATTTAAATTCATTTTGTACATATACATACTCACATTGCTACAATCTCTATTTAATCATGCGATTTAACTAAGTTTATTATCTAAATTTGAAGTAGACCTATGGAGTGTAGAGGTAAGTAAACCTATAGGAAAACTAAATATTTAGTTTTGCTAGGATAGGTTATTTGAATAACCGGTTAATTTGTGTCGGTTAATTTTGTCAAGTTATTATTTTTTAAAGATAATTCCGGTTAACCTATAACCGGTTTTTTACCAATAACCGCCCATCTCTAATGGTCATATCCAATATCTGCTCATAATAAATTTTGATAATAAAAAAAAATCATAAACTAGTTTTGTTATAAAAAAATGTTTGGTGAGAGGTATCCAATATACAGTAAAACAAATTTGAAAATAGTATAATAAGAAGTTCTACATGTTTTTAAAAATTGTAAAGGCAAAATGTATCGTATGGGCTTATCATCAGCAAAATAAAATATTAATTTATCACAATACACCAAAACACTTACTTTTGCACTGGACGCGCGTTTCCCTAACCATGTTAGCATCACATCAGCGAACACTCCACTAACTGGACCAGAACCGTTCTGCTTTCCAAGTGGTAACCAACTCAAGGCGGAACTCAAGAACTTGGAAGATTCCATCCGCAACCTGGAATGGAAATCTTGCAATGGTCTAAGACACCCGAAGAAGTTTCTGAGGGCTTATGATCAAGAAAAATCACAGATCTTCCTGGGTCTGAGTAAGAACAATCTTCGGATTGTCACGGGGTTTTTAACAGGACACTGTCTCCTCAATGAACACCTCAGTAGATTGAAACTAAGAAGAAACGGCGAATGCAGATTCTGTGGGGAAGATGGGGAAACACCAGTACACCTCATCACTGAGTGCGCCGAGACGACAACCATTCGTGCCATGAATTTTGGTACGACTGATATTGGAGATGGAGAACTACCCTCTATAAAACCGTCCCAGATACTGGCTTTTGTCAAAGCCCTGGGACTGTATGATGAGTTATGATTCAAGAAAGGGGGACACAATGGATCTGTAAGGTCGAAGTGATTAACCCCCCTCCCACTCATTCTAAATTCTAAAAAAAATTCTAGCATCACATTAGCATCATCGGCAGATGATTAAAACTTTTTTCCAGACTTTTGGTGTATTTGGTGTGGTAACACCAAAGGTCTCAACCCTCAACTATAATACATATGTTTATCATATTGTCCAATCTTTAGTTCAAAATTAAGATTCTGTATTGATTAAAAGATACTTCCCTGGTTACGTTCAATTTCTAATCCTATTTTGAACATTAGAACAAGATATGACGTGATTATATGTAAGTATTCCTTTTCCATGATGAACACTGTAGTTGTATTGAAAAATGGTATTTTTTACGTTAAAAAATATGTCAATTTCACAAATAGTAATGTCAAAACTTGTAAATTGTATTTTGTATTATTTCCGTCATTGTTGATTGCTCGATATTATTACATAAGTTTTTAAAAGAACCACCTTTAACTATTCTTCAAAGTAATATATCAACTTTTTCTGGTATTTCCTACTTAAATTAAAACAAAATAAACGTCGAGTGGCTAGTAATGATGCAGCCGTGGTCAGCTTAGTTTACTAATTACAATTTTATTAGGTGTTTTGTATTTAGTTCACTCACCTTACCGCGTTAGACTAGTCGACGTTCATTAAGAAATCAATGTCAAGAACGCAGTAAATAGTTTCGAACTTTTAGATTTTTTGCTAAATTTTAAAGAAAAATGATATAATCTTGTTGTTTTTTGGAAATTTACTTCCTTAACTTCTACCGGTTCGGAGAAGCAAGCTGTTCTACGTGAGCTGATACAGGAACAACGAAGTATTACAAAACAAGAACTAGAAAAATATTATTTTTTTCTCTATGGTTAATTTTATTATTCATGTGTCCGGTGTGTCTGACGGTCTGGGTAACAGTTCCTCTAGGTTTCCTATGATGCACTTGTTTTTCAAGAAAGTCAGCTACAAGTTCGAGTACTCCTTGATGAATACAATGTCCCAGTTGTGTACTCTTAATGAAATAAATGTACGAAATTGTATACTGGCTATTAAAGTACTTTATGGTCTTGTCCTGAAATAATCTGTGATTTTTTGGTGAAATTCGTGTGTTCAAGGTAAGTGATAAAGGTGTGTAATATTGATTCGGTCACTATAAATGTTGATAGGTAATTGATTATATACTAACAGTTTATAACAAAATTGTTGTATAGGCATTAAATAAATAAACAAACTTGGTTTTACATGAAATCTTAAACCTCATTGCTTTCTGTAGTGGCAGAACTGCTATGAGACTTGCTTTTTAAGTATTTTAGTTTTTTGCTAGTGTAGTTATTGAAACTATAAAACACTCAGGTGCGAGGTTTGTGTGATGTACTGTTGTTTCGGGTAGTAAAAATTAAGTGAAAATGAACTAGAACTGGGCGTCGCACAGTGCTTCGAACATATGGCTCTAGAGGACAAAAATGCAGAACTTCTCTTTTACTGTAGGTAATTTATTCAAACTAGGTTTATTTGACACAAATGATGAGTACTCTCATTGTACTAAATGATGATGTTCTTAGTCCCACGTTTATGAAAAAAAATCTTATAAATAATAAAAATTTTAAAGCTGTGTTCCATCTAAGGAAATAATAATTTATAGTATGAAAACGGTGTAAGTATTAAATAAATCCCTGTGATAAAAAAGAATTGAAATAACATTAGAACATGATTCCTACAATATAAGTCTAATATAAGATAAAAATGTTTTTCTTTAATGAAAAAGAAACATTAATAATATATTTAATTAAAAAAAAATTAAGATACTATAAATTTACTTTAGGACAACAAAATGTATAGATCGTAACTACTCTGATTCAGAAGAATCACTGCTGACAGAATCTTCCAAATTTATAGTATCCAAATCACAGGTAGATGAAGTATCCTCACATATAAGATATTTCTGTACATCATTTTCTAATATGTTACTGGTTCGCGTTGTTACTGTTCTTTTTGTTGCTGTGAGGTGTTCGGATGTTAACAGTTACCTCTTTAATAGACCATATCCATATATTATTTTTTCCTTTCCTTGGGTATGAAGTTTTATAATAAATTGAAAGATGGAAAGTTTTTTATGCGACGTTTTGCTTCAACATAGTGGGCTTTTCCAGGCACAAGTGGTGTCTCATTTGACTGGAAGGTTCATCAATATCTAATAAAGAACACATTTTTTGAAATACAGATAATTTTCAGTTCTTGTCCTTATGATCAAGTCAAGTATTAACTAGCTAACATTGCTTATCAATTTTACTCCATCTGAAAAGTATTATAAAATAAAGTTCGTCGCAAGCAGACGCAGGTGAACTATACAAAAATTAAAAGTGTATGAATATGACAACAAAAATATTCAATAAATACGATATGTTTTGATATGTTTTTTTAAATGCATTTTTGAAGTTTGAAAACATAAAATTTTTATAGCCATTTAAGAATTATCTTAAAAAATAAATAAAAACTAAACAATCACGAACTTGTTTAGAAATAAATTTAAAGTACATACCTTGTTTAACAATATCCATAGTGGCTTTCAATTAAGTACGTACCGTTTAACTCCATAATATACAGAACTACTATGAAATGTTATTCTTTTCACTGATAAGATAATGATCGCAAAATTTAATTTTAGTGAAAATATTTGCTAACAAAAAACGCTGGTTATGAAAAATAATATACAGGATGGTTGAACTTTGCTATAAGTATAAAATTACATATTCAGATATTAGTAAAGTTTAACTTTTTTTTTCGATTTTTGTCCATGGGACGAAGCACTGTGCGTCGTGGTTTCGCGTCGTGTGTTGCGTTCTGACAGTTTCAAATGTAAATAAAATTGCCGAGAAAATGTTAATTCGTACAGGAGAGCGTAATTTGGGCGTTGTTGGGTGCAATAACTCAACTTTCCCCGATATACAACTCTTCTGAAACAACATTTTATTTATAGCTTCATAATTTCTCACACCGATTTGATTAAAAGTAAAAATGGATTCAAGCAGTTCGACGAAACAAGTGAGTAAACAAGGTGCTAATTACATAATCAAAAAATTAAATAGGCATATACTATGAGAGGATAAAATATAATTTGCAATATTAATGGTATACTTTTTTTTTAATAAACTAGTGATTAAATGATTTATAAACATGTTCTAAAATTATAAATACCTTTTAAAAATTTTGTTATAGCAGAAATAGCTCCATTTACAACTAGCAAACTAGCTAACACCACTAGCAAAACCGGTGCATAAAACTATGCTCGCTACCGTAGTTGACCTTTGACAAGTTAGACCCTCTGAAGATATCAAAATATTTACTTTTTTATTTTTAGAATGTTCACAAATTATACTTTCTAATACTTTTAGAATAATTAAATAATAAAATTTTCCAATACTTGCTATTTAAACCCGTGTATTTGTATACATATACTAGTTGTTTACGATGTTCTGCGATGGTGGCAGCACCGGCGGCGAATGCCCATGCCTATAATATTTTTTTCGTTATACAGAACGAAACGAGAGACTGAATGAATGAACAGAAGAAATCAGAATGATGAATAAGCATGCCGTGATTCAACATTTCTTTTTTATTGTGGTTATGTTTGATATGTCTAGAGGCGGTTTGTATAAAGACGGGGTATACAGTTGCAGGAAAGGAAAATAAATATCACGAATTCCTGCACTGTCGATATTGCTGCATTGGTGGAAAAGGTTATAGCGCTAAACGATATACAGGGCGTTTATAATATTCATTTATCAGTCATTATTTTCAAAATTCAAAATCTTGTAGTTTAACTATAATTCCATCAAAAATATAAAATGTAAAAAATGCTAAATCTCGTAACACAGTTTTTCCACTACAAATTGTTTTGAGATCTAATGTAAAACAAGGTCAGTTTTTTAGTTAGTGTCTATGGATACACCTATTCAACTAGATGCAATTAAAGAAATATCGTCTTAACAGTAGATATTTTAGAAACGTGTATGTTTACTTATTTCACTGAGATTTATGAAAAAAAGTCTTTGACTCGGGTATAGAAACCGAGACGTCGTGGAAGTAGCTCAAGACAAAACGAAATTGAACGAGACAACAGGAGATATCCAAAGTCCGAGGCGTTTTTAAGAAATAAAAATATATCAAGACAAGCGGAGATAAGCCGAGACGAGACAAATTTAGACGAGGAAACACGATCTTGACCCTCTTCAGACTGTTTTCAGCATAGTGTGGAGGGTGTATTTTACAGTGACCATATTAATATTAAGGAAAGAAGAATATTTAGGAAGAACTGGCGTTGCGAGACTTTTTATACATTGTATGTTTTCGATGGAACCTCATTACTTTTTGTAAGCATTCCCCTTTCGTTTTCTCGGGTAATATATCTTTCAAAATAATATCAATAGGTAATCAAACAGGTAAACCTTTCAATCATCAAATAGCACTCTGAATTAAAGAAGAAAAAATTAGCGAATCACTAAAAATTTAAAACCAAAGCAATTAAAACTCATTCGTTCAACTTTGTGTCGACTGGATAGTCAATTACAGATACTGGTTAGACTTAATAATGTTTACTTAATAATGTTTGAATATGGATTTTGACGGCAGAGTTTTTTAGCACGTGGATTCAACGAAGCGGGGTTCAACTTCCTTTCCGCAAAGGAACAAGCCCAATGTCTCGGGCACGTGTTTGTTAAAGGTGTAGATGTTTTGTGTAGAAGTGTGGCGGTACGGGAAGTACTTATTGTCGTTTAAGGGAAATATGCTCGAAAAAGCACGGACACTAACTAGTATTACCACAGAAATTTACTTCTTCAAGGAATATTAATAGTAGCGTGTATTTTTAAATGAAATGTTTAATTTTGACTAAGTCTTATTATGAGAAAAAAACTGTTGGCCACAGCCTATTCATGATCAGTCTGACAACTTAGTTATTTTTATCACTTTTGGATTATGATTATATTAATAATTTGATAGATTTGAATTTAATTTGAAGAGCTGAAAATAATTATTTTAGCTATAAACACTGCCATCCTAGAAACGACCAGTACAATGCCAGTACCCATCCAACATGCTGGCACTTCCCTGAAAATCTCTTATCCAGCTTGGCGATGTCATGTTCCTCGTGTTCATCCGAGAGTGCTCCTGAATTTTCCAGTCCGGTGGGAGTGCACTTTAGAGATATGTTACATACCATAGCCTTGTACGCTAGGGCAGCGGCGTAGCTACGTTGAAACACCGGTTCCCATTAGAACACCGAAGTTAAGCGACGTAAGGCGATACTGGTGGATGGACGGGTGACCGGTTTGAAACTGTATCGTGCTGTTGTACAAGGGAAAAGTGTAAAATCTATTGATACACACTGCTCATTCACGCCGGTTCGAGGCCGGATGAGATCGGATATCTCGTGAATAAGAGTTAATTTAGACACTTCCTAAGTCGGTAGGCCACTGACCATGATATGGCCGAGAACCTCGGTTCAGATTCCGCGTAAACAAAGTAGGCCCTGTCCAGATTAGCTCTCGCAGCAAAAAGGAGACGTTAACTGAAATCTTTCTTTCTTTCTTTCTTTCTTTCCTTGTACGCTAAGCAATTCCTCGACCTGAGCGACCTAATCATCACTTTTGTTGTAATCCAACAAGTTTTTACACGTGTTCTGGATGCAAACCAGGCTTCTTTCTGTTTTCGATTCAGGTAATCAATAACATGACGAATCTTGTAAAATTTGGCTGATCTGTAGACAAGGGGGTCCACAGATTACCCAAATTTTCTTTGTTTTTAGATTCTTGATTTTAGCCTCACTAAGGCGAGGGAATTTTGTATTCAAAAATTGAAATGCGTCACCTGTCTTGTCCGTTGCTTTCACAAACTGTTGAATCAACTGTTGTTTGATGAACAAAGGCAACAAATAAATATTTTCCTTCGGGACCAAAGGATCGCGGGCGACATTTTTCTGACCAGCGGTAAAACTTTCACGCAAAATTTATTTTAATTTCTATCACTGGTGGATACAGGGTGGTGCCCTTGGGGCTCGGAATATAATCTAATGAATTGGGTTGGATATTAGGTTTTTGGGTTAAAAATTGCGCCCTAAAAAGCATATTTTACATTACTTTTTATTTGGGCTCCCCTAAAATCAATTCCTGTATATGTCACCGGTTCCTATATTCTTTTATATAAGAACATGTTGCTTTGTATGTTGCTTTCTCCCCTGAAAAAGGGTTCTCCCCTAAAAAAGGGAGACAATGGAAGAAAACGGAGGTTATATTTGATTTTAGGAGGTTACAGTTGAGGGGTTGGAACCTTTGGTGTTACACAGCAAAATAAAACACTAAATCACCACAATTCACCTCTCAAATTTAAGAACTTACTACCGAGAAATATCAAAGATTTTCCTTGATTTAAGTAAGAACAATCTTCGGATTGTCACTGGATTTTTAACAAGACACTCTGTTAAAGGTTGTTACACCCTGTGGTAGGAAAAATAAATGTTGAAATTCTTCAGGCGTTAGTATGGCGTAGCAAATCGTTTGCCTGTATAAAAGGTTAATAGGTGATTAAGGCCCGATGGTACTTTCTGTCGAACGGCAAAACATTACCGGTACAAGGAGTTTTACTTAAAGCTGGCGGAACAGCCAGCGGTCTTGTGCTCAGCACGCGACGAAGGTACTTCCACCGTTTCCGGATTTCACCCTAATTTACAGCGTTTTTCAAGGAAAAGGGAGAACCTTTCGTTGCATAGTTTAATACCTGAGCTACCTGAAGTATGTGATTGATTTAGATTCAGGTAAAAACAGTACCCGATTTTTTTATTTTACGGAAAACGGACATCTTAAAATTTTATTTTGTAAAGTTCAATATATTTTCTTCTAGTGATCTGATTTTGATGATTTTTTAAGCAATATGTAGCTAAATTATTTGTATTTTTAAGCCTTTTTTGAATTAAACATTCTCATCTGAATCTCTCATGAATCAAAAAATTTCAAATCCTCATTTGTCCATTATACAGGGTGGCGCCTCTCATACGCCGCGGAGGCTCCACGGAGAACGACAGTTTGGATTGAAATGAAATTTTGTGAGCATATGTAGGTTAATTCAGAGCACTTTTTAAAAATATAGAGAGTTCTACAGGGTGTCCCCAAAAAAGTTACATATTAAAGTTGTGTTTTTTGTAATGGAACACCCTATATATTAATTGATTTTCGGATTCTGGGGGAAAAATAAAGGTGAGTTTTATAAGAGAAGTATATGACTAAAATGTGAGGTTTTTGACATATTTAACATTTTTTAAAAATAAAAACAATTTTTAAATTACAATAAAAGCTACCTAAATAGAATTTACGCGGTATAGCCTAATATGTAGTTAAATTAACTATTGTACTTTAAATCAAATTAAAACTTGATCCAAACAATTATACAGGGTGAGACAAAATTAATATTGAACATTGGTCACCTTTAAAAGCATGTTACTCTTTTATTTTAAATAGAACACCCAGTATATTATTCCGATATTCAATGGGGAATTCATGTATCTTCAAAATACTATTAAAGTTGCCTACCCCTCAAACAAAGATTTTCCTAGATATTTTCATTTACATGATTTGATCTCAGTAGATCTTTATTATTTGATAAAATCTAGATGCCTGTAATATGTCTGACGTTACTTCAACATAGCTGTCTAATTGGTCCAACTTTAATAACTAGTTATCATTTTGTGTCAGTTAAAATAAAAAAAAATCTCAGAAATTGGCCGAAAATTCAAACTTATCCTACATCAGAGAGAATTGATATGATTCTATTAGTTGGTGAATGCAGTGTGCATTCACCAATTAAATGGTGAATTTTTTTGTAGCTTGATTATTTTTGGAGATGGCGACTAGACAAGCTACTAGACAAGTGCTATTGGAAAATGGATTTGTGTTTTATTTGCAAGGAATTATTGAATGTTTCGTTTTGGGGAAATAAATACATATCATAGGGAAGTTTGCATGTAATTTTAATATGAACACCTTTAAGTTGGTAAATTCGTAGAACTAAACAAAAATTATGAAACTACCCCAATTTGTTCAGGAACTGGACGCTATCTCCAAAAATAATGAAGCTACAAAAAAAATCATGAGGGAAAGTTGCTTGTCCATTTATTATGAACAACTTTCATACGTATTAATTTGCTGTAAAACAAACTTTTTGAAAACCACCCCAAAGGGCTCATGAAACGGCCGCTAAGTCCGGAAATAATAAACTTATTAAAAAAATTCATTAGGCGAACTTATAGAGAATATTCTTATGTAAAATTTGGCGTCTAATTATTTTGTTGTAGTACAGTTTAAAAAAAAACACCCCTATTGCTCAAAAACCGCAAGTGGAAAATTTCCGATTTTCTTTATTTTACACTCAGAAGACAGTCGCTGACAAAAATCAGCTTGTCCCTAATTTTTTTTTTCAAATGACAATTTTATTGGATTATCTGTGGAATGGTTTAACGGTTAGGTTAGGTATAAATAAAGAATATTAGTTTTATATTATTAGTTAGGTATAAATAAAGAAAAAATATAAGTTGTTTTTAAGTTACTATAAAAACAACTTTGTCATCAAGGTGCATACTTGAAAAAAAATAAGTGAAAAAAAATCAGCTAAAAATGAAAAAACTAATAATTACTAAAAATGAAAAATGAAAGCAACAAGAAAAAATGGGTATTTTCCAAGTTGGTTAATTCCGAAGGTTTCATATTATTATTTATATCTATACATTTTTGCATACGCTCAAACCAATTCTGGAAACATTTTTTCCATTTTGAAGCTGATATCGTAGAAACATGGTTTTAAAAGTGTTAATGTTGACAGTGGGACACAAGACAATGTCATAGAATGTCATTAGGCGATAAATCGGGCGAATACGGGCAATGAGGCATTAATTCCATGTTTTTCTCCTTCAAATATTCACTTGTTTAACGAGCTTTATGCGACTTGCCTATGTTTATGGGAGCTGACATTGTCATGTCGAATAATGATGTGACGTTTTTTGTTCTTTTTTCTTATTTCATCGAAGACTTTTGACAAACAAATTGTTGAATACCATTCGGCATTAACAGCTCTTCGATCCTCTAATGGAATGGTTGCGACGTGTCCAGTACAACCGAAGAAACAAGTGATTGTAAAAACTTAAAAGGCTAATTGTTTCCTTCAAAAAGAATATCTCCGATATGAATCAAAAAATTAACTTTGATGATAAAGTGCAAAAATAAATTCCTCACATTGTTAAACCATTACACAGGGTGTTACTTTTTAATTTAAAAGGAGTCTATATATATATATATATATATATTTAGATTGCCTATATATATATATATATATATATATATATATATATATATATACAATAATTTATATACAATAAATATAAATATATATATATATATATATATATATATATATATATATATATATATATATATATATATACAATAATATATATATAATAATTTATATATAATAAATATAATATATATATATATATATATATATATATATATATATATAATATATATACAATAAAGAAAAAAGTCAAATAATTCTGGATGCACGTTTCTCTATGTTTTTTTTGTCTGGAAAAAAATTAAACACAGTGAAACAGAAATATTAAAAATTAATAAGTTATTCTAAAAACTTATCTAGGTATAGTGTTTATTAATTATTAATAGGGTCTCTCTTATATTAAGTTATTTAATTTTTTATATAGAAAAATTATTTTTTTACAGAAAAATTACGAAATAAAAATGCGATATTTTTAGCTTAGAGATTAGTGATAACATTTGACAACAATGACACTGTGTTGTCTTTAAAAGGACTACAAAAATATTAATGAACAGTAACTAATGAAAAAAATATAATAAATTTGAAGAGAGGAAATATAAGATATGAATAAGATCGGTATTTTACATTATGCGGTAAAGTTGGTTAATTTGATGAGATAAATGATTAATCAAAATATTAATATAATATAAATGATTAGTCACAAATATTTTTAATAATAAAAAACAGTTATTTTATACTTAGATGCGTGAACCCCATAAATTAGCTATTGTAAACTCCCAACATCAGGGGCGGATACAGAAATTTATTTTAGGGGGGGCCCAAATAAAAAATAATGCAAAATATGCCTTTTAGGGCGCCATTTTTAATCCAAAAGCCTAATATTTATTCCAATTTACAGATTTTAAAGGGGGCCCGGGCCCCTCCCCCCCTCTGTATCCGCCACTGCCCAACATACGAATATAAGTGGCAATAGTAGAAAAAATAATACTTACTACTATAGCGTATTTTACTATAATCTTTTTTGATGAGAAGAACCTTTGATAGTTTAACAATACTAATCTACTTGATATATTATGTAGGTGATTGTTTTAGTCAAATATCTAGTTTTGACCCACCCTGTATATAGTATACAATAGATTGTATATTATTTTAAATAGAATAACTTGAATAATGAATATAGTTTTTATCCAACTTTTTATTTTAATAAATAATTGTATCCAAAATCTACGGTTATTCTCTAAAGTCTATCCAACGAATGTGTGTCCTGTGTCCCATGAATACTGACAAATCTTAGTTTAGCGAAAATCGCCCTTTTTTAAATGAACTTTATTTTATTTAATACGAACATATAAAGACCAATATAAAATTTATCACACACACATGGTATTTCGTATATAACATTTTTTGTTTGTTGTTCAGTGTTCTTAATACAATAACCCTTCTATGGTAAAGAATCACAAAATCCCCAAACAAAAAAAACAGCCCATATAGAAGAGGTGGTACTATGGGCAGACTGTGGGACCCTTCTGACGTCGATTGGTCACGTGTTGGTACCTCCGAAGACAAGTTAAGATGGTACGGTACGACCAAAACGGTCAGTCGCCAGTCGCGAACCACCCAGTACCGTATTGTCGTACTATCTGTCAGTGCTCTCAGTCAGTCGCGCGTCGCCTTCTAGTGATACACGGTTTTCAGTACTCAGTACCACCCAGCTTTCCGAAAAAAAGTCTAAACAAACACGACAATTTTCGGTACTTTTTTCTCTTTCAATTCCAACGTTCATGCCTCTGTTACTAGCTATGGACGATTCACACAGTAACTGTATTCAGCAGCAGTACAAGTTAGTTTTTTTGCAGTTTTTTTTGCTCGTATTTGTAGTTTTTTATCTGTCCTCTTGGGGCAGTACTGATTATTTTATCTCGAATGCACCAGTAGGTGTGTAGATAAGCTATCTCAGTGATAATGTCTCCGATTTTAAAGAAATTACTATGCACCAAGTGGGTGTTTTACGTTTTGTGATTAGTTTTTTTTGTGTTTTTTTTTCAAGTTTTGTTTATTGTTATTTTTCTTTTGCAGTTCGATTTATTCAAGAAACACCCCTCACTACAACAATACAATGCATTACTATAATACAGGGTCTCCGGATTTACACACACAGAATCAGATGTGGCAAAATGCAGGTAAGTCAACTTTTAATTATTTTTTTTTGGATTTAGTTTTACATTATAGGATATTATTTGTCAATCTAGTTTGATCATCTCACATCTGGATTTTTCGCAACTGCAAAAAAAATCTATAAAGTAAAGTTTAATTTTTGTAAACACCACAAACAATAACTATATTATTTTGTAAATTTTCGGTACATTGGTGAAAAAACAGAATTGAACATACATAAAATCGTATATCGACATTATTTAGTTTTATAATATCTAATACAATTTACTTGGTTTATTATTTGAAATATTAGATACCTAGTCTTATTTTCAATCCAGTTTGATAAAACTTACTTATTATTATTTTTGGGTGTGTTTTCAAAATTAGATATATAGGTAAATAACATCCACCTACTCCAAAAATGTCAAAATATCTTTGACAAACTGTTATACTGTTCTTATCTAAAAAATTAATGTTTAATTTACCAGCGTTTTTGAAATATTCTTTGGTGTGAAGCCACTTGTCTTCATCAACAATGTGCACATCATAATTATAATTTTTGTAAAGATAATAGTATAGAATGAGCACTAGTGATAAGTATGTTTTTTATATTTTTATCTGATCAGGATGTTAACCAAAAGACACGTAATATTATATTTCAGTATTAATAAATAAAACATACTAATATGGCTTAATGCCTTCAAAATTTTATTAAAAAACTTTTACACTTATGCAGGAAATATTCTAATAAGGAATCTATTATTATATGCTGTTTTGGCTTGTAGAACAATCAAAACAAAACACTAATTCACTATAATACACCAAAACACTTTACTTTGAGCTCTGAATGCGTGGTTTAACCATGTTAGCATCATCAGCAGAAGATTAAAACTCTCAATATGGTTAGCAAATAGCGTACCCCTGAATTATAGTGAATTAGTGTTTTATTTTTCTGTTGCAACCCCAAATTTTTCAACCCCAAGTGTATTGAAGAACTTGTTTTGGAGATACGAATCCATTTAAAGTGACCATATTAATTCTTTGGTGTTTTCAGGACACCCTGTATACATATATTAACACCATAACCATCCTGTAAAAGAACAAGAACAGTAAATTAGTAGGTTAGAACTAATTTAAAACTAATCTGAAGAAATGAGTATCTAATATTCTTTAGGAATGACAACGATTTTTTAAATTACCCAGAATTTGAACAAAGGAAAACGTCCATTTTTTTTCCTGAAAAAACTAATGTTAAATTTTAACTAAAACTCCATAACATATATAGTAGAATTACATATTTTTCTTGTCGCCAACCTTAGTGTGCATATTATGGATGACAGAGATGCAAATTTAAAAATAGATTAATTATCAAAAAAATGTTCTTATCATCCAATGCTTGTAATTTAGGGGTCAAGCAGAACCGACGACAATAATACTTGTAATGTGAAAAGTTTTCAGATAATTTTTGTGTATCCGAGTGTGATTTATCATGTGATTTTAATTTTTTAGCGATTTTTAAGCATATAAGAAGCAAAAAAATTTTATACCGTATGATCGAAAAAAAAACGACGCCAAAGACGGCTGGGGAATGACAATCGATTATAACTTTTGAAAATTGGCATAAAACTTGTCAAAAATTATTTTTACCCAATATAAAAATAAATTTTAACCTGCTTAAAGCCAACTGACAGTAAGCCCCACTAGACGCCGTTTTTTTTTTCGATCGTATATGGTACAAATTTTCTACAATAATCTATTAAGGTAATTACTTTACGCCCAGGTTTACTTAATAAGTTTTTTAAAATTTCTAGATACTTTATAATTCATTATAGTTTTTCTATGATATTGTGAAATGCTTTAATGTATCAATTTCATAGCAGAAACACTTCACACGTTTTATTTAATGTCGGTAATATTTACAATTTGTTAATTACACGTGCTGGTATAATAACAAAACTAAGTGCTGCTTATTTTTCTAATATTTAGGTATTTAAAATCGAATTAAGAAAATTCTTTGATGCTATAAGCTCGAAACACATCGTTAATTTCAGTTTTTCTAGAAAATATTGAAAATAGTAATGTTTTACTTTTCAAAACAGATTGATGTATTTTTTTAACTTAATCAACTGTCAATTAAAAGCAATTTTTTGGGTAATAACATTGATACATTTTTGAAGCTTTGAAGTCTAAAACATTCTTTGTGTCACGAAATATTCATTTAAAGAGAAAATCACTATGATTAAACGATACTATGGCAGAAAAAGATACTAACAAATAATATTTTGTAAAAAAATTCCTAATTATATCTTTCCATCATTTTACAACAAAAAATTTAAACGACCTTCCTCGTTCAATGGCATAAATTTTACTTTAGTTACTGGGGGCCGGGGTGTTTTACCATTTTAGAAGTTACTCTTTTAAGGTCCTAATTTTGCAAATAATTTAAAAACGGCTTAGCGGAAGAGTTTCAAAGTTGATAGGTAGCCTGATCTAATCCACTACTAAAAACTTTCATTAAAAGTTGTTTGAAGATTATTGATTTTACCCTATTTTCAGGTGTTGCTCTTGGAACCACTCTTCCTGGTGAAGACTACCAGAAAACAGCAACTTCTGCGGCAAATGCCCTTCCAGCTTTCAACCGACTTCCTACGTTCCAGACTGCTCCTAGAAGTACTACATCATACCCAACGGCAACGGCGTACACGGAATATGCTGCTTATCCAGACCAGACTGGCGCTTACAACATCACATCTCCCACCTCG
This sequence comes from Sitophilus oryzae, assembly GCF_002938485.1. Lineage (NCBI taxonomy): Eukaryota > Metazoa > Arthropoda > Insecta > Coleoptera > Curculionidae > Sitophilus > Sitophilus oryzae. The sequence goes on from NW_022146424.1 coordinate 2,538,659, forward strand.
TCAAGGAATAGAATGAGTGCAGCCAGCACATTATCAGCAAGTAAGTAAATATATGAAATTAAATATCTTTTTTGACTGATCGACATTGCCTTCAATTTTGAAATTTTACAAAAAAATAATAATCATATTGTACTGAAAACATTGATTTATACTCTATAATTATTATACCTTTCTTAGATAGCATACCATATAGTTCGAAAAATACGCAAGTTCAGCAGATTAAATACTGACCTAGGTTAGATTAGTGTCATTAATGCTATGTGATCTTTCGCTATGTATGTGTCATTAGTAGGTGACCAAGTCGATTGTGCAAGCCGATTATTTTTTCTTTACATTTTGTTTTGAGTAAACAACGTTCATACTTGACCTCTAAAGTGTCGGATCTGTCTCGATACCATTTTTTGTTTGGACGACAAACCAAAAGATAATCTTCGATAGAAAATATTAATCGTATATATATATATACAAAATACTTAGTGGTGTGGTTGATTTTATTTGTTCTCTTTATAGATTGTTGTAAAATACCAATCTCTAATTTATACACTTTTTTATGCGTGCATAAACAAAACTTTAATTGATTTGCATAAACCCAGACGAAAAAATATTTCATCAGATTACGGATACATACAGCATACAGGACAGGCTTAGCAAGAGAGAGTTTTGGGGCGGTTTGGTTTACATGTCAAGAAAATAGTCTATAGGCTTGGTGCATTCCCCGCCGGTGCTGCTACCATCGGATAATATTGTAAACAACTGGTATATACAAATACACGTATTTAAATATCGAGTATACGAAAAATTTATTATTTAATTTTTCTAAAAGTGTTAAGTTCAAATAAAATAAAAAAGTAAATATTTTCAGACGGTCTAACTTGTGTTATCATTTATTATTCCAGCTAAAAAAGCATTTTAGATGAGCTCAACTACGGTAGCGAGTATAGTTTTAATCACCGGTTTTGCTAGTGGGGCATAATTGGGCCTATTTCGGCTATAACGAATTTTTTTAAAGGTACATATAATTTTAAAAGATGTTCATAAAACATTTAATCACATCACTAGTTGATTAAAAAAAGTATATCATTAATATTACAAATTATTTTATTATTTTCCTCTCATACTATTATGCCTTTTTAATTTTTTGATTGTGGTAATGAGCACTTTGTTTACTCACCTCACTTGTTTCTTCGAGCTGCTTGAATCCATTTTTGCTTTTGATCAAATCGGTGTGAGAAACTGTGAAGCTATAAAATTTTGTCTCGGGAGAGTTGAATATCCGGATTTCGTGCTTCTCACAGTACAGCAACAGCGATGCTAAATTTAACGGATAATATTGTCAGAGCTTTAGACAAAAGAATGGCTGTAGCACTTGTTTCTATAGATTATTCAAAAGCGTTTGACAAAATAAGTCACAATCTTTTATTGGCTAAATTAAAATATTACGGTTTTGACAATAAATCGGTCTCATTTTTTAAGTCATATCTGTCTAGTAGTGTTCAGTGGAAGAACGCGTTTTCTGACTTGAAACAGGTTAATTCTGGAGTGCCACAAGGGTCCGTTTTAGGGCCTTTACTATTTTTGATATATGTTTCTGATCTGCCTCGTTTTGTTGATAACTCGGAGGTTCATTCTTTTGCGGATGATACACAATTAGTTCATTATTTCTTTCCGGATGATACAAATCACGCCACAGAGGCGCTCAACAGTGACATTGAAAGGGTGCGTGCATTCTCTGAAAAGCATAATCTTTTACTAAATATGAATAAGTCCAGCATAATTCTATTTTGTTCAGAAAGTGAGAGATACAGAGTTGGAGATTTGCTCAATTTAAAAATCGGACAAGTTAATTTAAAATTTTCTGATTCGGTTAAGATACTGGGCTTGACCATGGACTCAAAATTAAGTTTTACTGGCCATGTTAAAAACCTGCTTAGAAAAATGTACATAAAACTCGGATTATTGTATTCAAATAAATTTATTCTAAATTACAAACTGCGAAAAAAGCTGTGCGAATCTCTTATTATTTCACTCTTTACTTATTGCAACGTGGTATACTTTCCATTTTTGGATGTTCAAACAAAAAATCGATTGCAAGTAATGCAAAATAATTGTGTTAGATTTATATTTGGACTCAAGCGTTTTGATCATGTTTCTCGTAATTATACTGAATTGTCTTGTCTAAAACTGTCAAGCCTTACTGAGTATCACACATTAGTTCTTATTCACAAAATCATAACAACTGCAAAGCCAGAATATTTGAGGGAGAAACTTATTTGTAGACACGAACTTCAAAATTTGAATATTAGACATGGATCTCTATTGTACACTGTGCAACATCGCACTTCCTTTTTTCATCGCTGTTTTAGTTATACTGCGCCTAAATTTTATAATAATATTTCTAATGATGTCAAACAATTATCAGTGGCCGGATTTCGAAAAAAAATTAAAGCGTTACATATAGGCAGATAATTATGTTAATTATTACTTCCATTGCATGTGTCTTTTTTGGTATTATTGTTGATTTTTGATATCTCGATTTCTGAATATTGTATTTTATTTTCTTTTAGTTTTTATAATTCCACTTTTTATAATTTTTATTATATATTATTATTTGTAATCAAAAAACAATCAAACTTAGTAGTAGTTTTTGATTATTTATGTGTGATATCTAAAATCTGTTAAGTACAAGTGGTTAAGTGTAAGAATAGCTAAGCTGAACTTCGCCACTCTACTTAATACATTTACTTAATGCATTTGCATTACTTGTAATATACATATGTGTTTTTTCTTGAAATAAAGACGATTTTATTATTATTATTATTATATCCGGGAAAATGAGTTATTGAATGTTATTGCACCCAACAACACCCTATTAATTACGCTCTCCTTTACGCTTTAACATTTTTCGGCAATTTTATTAACAATTTAAATTGTCAGAATACAACACGACACCCAGCTCGGGTTCTTACCTGAGTGTTTTATATAGTACCCTCGTACCTGGGTATTGTATATAGTTTCAATAACTGCATTATTAAAAACTAAATTACTTAAATATTATGACAAAGCCACAATTTTTATACTATTTCAATTCGATTAACATCGGAACAGTCAGAGTGAAAACTTCTAATTTCTGCCGTATCGAGGCGCTGCGGTCGGAATTTTTTAAATCAACAGAAATGCACCAAGCCTATACTTGGTATTAAAGTACTGTAAAATATTCAGTACATACATTCCTTCAAGACAATCGCCGATAAAGGAAAAAGGGTATTTTATTTCTTCTTTGTGTGCCTCAAATTCCTACAAAAATGAAAGTAAAGACATAAAAACCGTAACAAGGAACAAATTAGATATATTAACCTGCAGCACAGAGTGGGTACCGTAGTTTTATTCACTGTTCATAGATTAAATTACCTAAGTAAAACGATAACAATAAATAGAAATCGATGTATTGTAATGGGTAATTAGCATTAACAAGAAGAGGTTAAGTTCAGTTCAAAAAAGTAAACATAAAACTGTATAGAGCTGATGAAGATGGCGTTTGAAAATAAATGGGTTTAAGCAATACCCAAAAAGGTTCCCAAATGTGTTATTTTTTCGGACGTTTTCCATATCACCGCAATAATTCATGTTTCTACGACTCTTTACACCGTTTTTTGTATTAGGTGTACACATGTAAAACTGCCAAGTAGACAGAATCCAGATAAGGGGGCGTAAAATCGTATCTCTTACAACAGGCCGTGGCTCAAGTGTTGGCGTTTAATATGTAGCCTATATTTTTGCCACTTGTACGGAGGTACAGAATTTCAAATCCCTATGGTTATCAACATTCCATTACCGAGAATATGTATTTTATAAAATTTTACTTTTAAAAGAATATTTGAGATATTTTAACGTTAAAATTATGTAATAATGATACTTGAAAAAATCGAAGGTCAGATTGGGTATTAGTTACATAAGTGTAACCAAACTTTAATCAAAATTGCAATGCTTTATTAATAACTTCAAAAAATATATGGATTATTATTATCTAACATCTAACATAGAATATTACTATATTAATCTATAATTATTGTAATTTCTCCATTGGCACTACTAACTAGAAATTACTTAATTTTATCTACTATACAGAGTGAGTCTTATAAGTGCAAATATTTTCCGGGCTGGTAGATCTCGATAAAAGAAACATATTTTCTCTTTACTGGTTTTCAAAAAAGTCCAGAATAACTGTGATATTTTACTTTGAAAATTTAAAAAAAAATGATATTTCGTTTAAATATTAAGAATCACTGGATCTTTCTCAGTTTTTTCTTGAAAATTTAATCTACTACCTATGTTGTCATATTATGAAGATATGTTTATTAACTAAAAATTAAAAATACATTTTTCAAGAAATTCCAAATCTTAATTTTTTTTCGCGAAAAAAAACTCATAGACGTGTTTCTGGGGGTCGAAATATATACTACCCCTAAAAATATTTGTGCTTATTTAAGCCTTACCCTGTATACATGTAAATAAAACGGGAACATTTTCTGTCTACCATCTCCATCATTAAAAATACATTCAACGCCCGATTTTCATGTGTACGAAGAGAAATAAATTGTACAACTAATCCGACTTTATTTTATTTATTTAGATTTTGAGAGGCAAAAAAGTTACCGTATAAAATATTCTAAATAGTATAAACTGTTAGAGATATTATATTTTAAATGTATGGAAATTTTTCGAAACCAAACCCATATATCCACTTGACACGCCGAGTTGCGTGTGGGCCACCAAAAAGCAATAATTTTTAGTGAAAAAGCACGTAAAAAATGAGCCGAACGAGATGTAGTACCACCATGTCATCGGTCTGGAACGACCGAGACGATCGATTTGTTTTCGAAATTCGACACCCCAAGAGGGTACGAGGGCTGGTGGCGCCAATTTTTTACAACCCCTCGCCAACGACAGAAATAGGACGGGGCCAATAAATCTTGTTGCTGTTCTTCTAGTCTGGCACTGCGAAAGATGTGAATTCTTTCGGGTTGACGCGATGACGTATTGGCAGGTTGTGCGGCAGTCATCTGTGAAACGGTAAAGTGATAAAATGTGATCAGATTGTTAGTACAAACCACAGGCCTAATCCATTGTCTAGTCGATTCCGATTTATCTACTTCATTCGAAAAAAAGTTTAATAGTAATTGTCTTTAGATTCCAACTGGGGGTTTTCTTGATCTAAGTACTAACAATCTTCGGATTTTCACGGGGTTTTCTAACAGTACACTGTCTCCTCAGTGAACACTGCAATAGATTGAAGCTAAGAAGCAACTACAAATGCAGATTCTGTGGGGAAAATAGGGAAACACCAAACACCAGAACACGTCATCAGTGCATCGAGAAGGCATGGCCATAAACTTTGGTACGACTGATATCGGAGAGAACTATCGGAGAAGAACTGACCTCTGTAAAACCGACTCAGATACTGGCTCTTATGGCGTATGATGATGATGAGTTATAACTAAAGAAAGGGGGACCCAATAGATATCTATAAGGTGGCCATTAGCGTAACTAGCAATTCATCCTGGGGGGAGCCTTGGGGGCCTGGGGTTGAGACCAGGGGGGCCTTTTGTTTTTTTAAAAAATGAAGAATAATTAAAAAAACACATGAATATACTCTATCAATAAATTTCATAGACTTATAATAATAACACGGATTATCAAATCCGTGTTCCCGTATATTATTTAAGTACCTACAAATTTTCTAAAAAAATAAAAATTAACACATTTTTTGAATGCAACAAAATAATATTAACTAAACAAAACTAGGAAACCTCATTTTTACTACATCACAATCAAATAAAAATTAATCCGTAGCCAAGAGTCATAATTCAAGACTTCTCTGGGGGGTGCCTAGCAGTACCAGGGGGGCCCGGCACCCCTGTAGTTACGCCAATGAAGGTGGCGGTGATTAACTTCCCCTTTCCCGTACAATTTACAATCTACAAATTCACTAAAACAAACAGTTTTAATTATTTACTGATGATGCCAAACCAGACCAAACCAAACCAAACTCCAGTGTTAAAAGTACAGCGTTTTGAAGTAATCAAAATAATAATGTAGTATTTTGGCAGTAATGGTCTTTAATGGTCTCTATTCCATAATATATGAAAGGAACATCAGAATAATTCAGATGAATCTGTAACATTGAAAGTGTTTTAAGTCTCGAACAACTCTAAGAGCTTCTTAACATAAAAACAGACCTTGTGAATGCGGTGAATCGTATATTAGAGAGACTAAACGTCCTGTCAATGTAGGACTTACTCAACATAAAAAAACATACGCAAAGAGGAGGTGAAGCAATGAAGTCAAGTATCGCGCACTCCTGATTCGAGTGATCGGAACTCCTAATTGTCCACAAAGAATCTCATTAGAAAAGGATTAAATTAAAGATACCCTTTTTAGATCAAACAGCAATAACATCTTTAGCAATCCAAATAGGGAAATTTCTAAAATATGACACTCGCTTATGTACCAACTCTGGGCTCTCAGTGAATAATCTTAGGATTGACTATATCCAACTTCGTAGTTCAGTAGTTTCATTAGTTCACACTTGATAACTGTCAACGATACTCTGACCTCAAAAGGTAGTGTAAATAAAGAAAATGAAAGTTCCAAATTTTTTGCTGTCTCTATTGACTTATTGTTTACGATAATCTCCTAACTAGTACAAAACATATTACAAAAAAAACTCTAAAACATCAATTATTAATAAATAAAATATCTTCTGAGAGACATTGTATGTTACTTTTTCAAAGGTTTGTTGGAAGAAAAATATACTTACAATTTTCAAATATTGGACTCATATAAAAAATCTAAAAGTCGATGACGATAAAAATGGTAGCATTATTGAAAACGATCTATTCAAAATAGACGGTTATAGGTAATTAAAATTATCGCAACCGGTAGACATGTTGAGCATCTAATGGCACGCGACAATGTGTGATAAGAGAAAAAAAACAGCTTAGGAGGAAAGAACTGATAGTGTTTTAAAACAGGACCGTATTTCGGTAAAAAAAAACTAATCTATTTTTTAAAATCGATATTTTGTAGTTCTTTATGACTATTCACAATTAGGACGGTCATGTCATCAGCGAATCTAAAGATATTCTCCATCTATTTTTAATCCTTTGTTGGTCCAGTCCAGTTGACGAAGATTTGTTCTAGGGTTGCTGTAAACAGCTTTGGGTATATCGCGTCTCCCTGTCGTACTCCTTTGTCAGTTGGGAACTCTGGAGTTGTTTTATATATCATAACGCTTGCTTTGGCCTCTTTGTATACCGACCTGGTCATTCTATTACTGTGTATAGGATTTTAACGTGTAAGACAGTGATGTAGACAGCTTAATGGCAAATCAAATGTATTAAAAAGAGAAAAAAGTTGGGTGGGTATGGGTGGGTACATTTCTTCTGACCAGTATTGCCGGATTTTGCATCAAAATTTCAAACCGCATAAGTAGACGTTCCAAGAAAATGTTGCATCTAGGGTTGGATCTGGATTTTCGACAATTAGTTACTCATGTACCTATATTGGCGAGAGTTTCTAACCAAGTCATGTCAATATTTTGTTTCGCTAGGGCTTCTATTATTTGCTTTAGGATATATCGATTCGCAATCCTTCTCAAAGTCTATAGAGGCTATGGCTAGTGGAAGTTGGTATTCTTTTGTTCGGCTTATAGTTTCTCTTAGTGTATATATGTGATCAGTAGTGCTGAAGCCGTTTCTATAGCATGCTTGTTCTCGTGGTTGTGCAACTTTTATAGTATTTGTTTCAAAATTTTGGATAAACATCTCAGTTATTCTGTTTTTTTTAGCCGTCCATACCAACAAGTAGGCTATTAAGATCGGCAAAAAAGTTTTTTGAATTTCACTCAAAATGAGTTATTTGGGTCATAAATTACCTAAATACAAAATATTTTCATGGTGTCTGTCTGTCTGTCTATCCGTCTGTAACACAAAAACCGCTAAATCGATTTTAACCAAATTTGGCACAAAAATACTGTGGCACCCGAAAATCTGGCCATTAGTTTTTGGTTGGTAAGGGGGTATGGAAGGGGGTTAAACATTTTAAAAAATCGTAACTCCAAAATTACAGTAGCTAGCGAAACGCGGTTTTCAATTTAAGATTAGGAATAATATTTGCAACAAAATTTGTAATAACATCAAAATCAGTCAAAGTCGCACTTTTTGAGATATTCCGTGTTTCCGTAGTCCGTTTTTTGAGAAAATCCGTGTGGAGAACTCCAAACTCCCATCGGACGCGACCCCAGGTGGCGCATAGGGGAAATAACCGCGGACCAAAATTGGAAAAATTCCTTTACTTTGAAACTAAAAGAACTGCCTACCAACTTTTTATTAACATATTTTAGTATGGGCGGCTATACGTGCCTCCCGGCGTCAATTTTTTGGTAAGGGGGTGGTTTAAAAATATTTTATAGACGAACAGTGATCATTCCCATCGCCATCTCATAGAGATGAATCCTTTATAGACAGTGTGGGACTCGGATTGTTACCCACTAAAAACAGTCCACCTCCGAGGAACCAGCTGCCGAAGTATGGTTAGCTATTATTCCTGCTGATATTGGGGAGAAAAAAATGGTTATTTGTGGGAGACAAAGTTAATTGTCCAGAAGAATAGTTTTTAGATGTGGATATTTGAAGTTTCTATAGTGCTCGAGATTGTAGTTGAAGAGTTTTAGGGTGTCATAAGGGATGGTACCAATTTTCTCGTAGAACTTCAAGGCTCGATCTCGAATATATTTGGGAATGGGGTCGATACAGAGGTTGGTGCGGATGTCGAAGTTGCGTATATACCAGGACTCTCTGGTAATGTAACTAAGGATTTTCTTTTCACAGGCTTGGAGTCTGTTGATTTGGTAATCGGAAGCTCTACACCATACTAGGGCTGCGTAGAGGAGCTGGGGGCGGATAACTGTTTTAAAAAGGAGGACTTTAGGAGGCTAGCATAAAATATAAAAGAACGGGCACCAGAAATTTTCTTGTGGATATGAGGGATCCAGGACAGCCGTCGGTAAAGCGTGACTTCAAAGTATTTGGCGGTTTCCCCCAAGAAATCTCTTCGTCGTCTATAACAAACGAAGGAGTAGAGGGAGTTCGTCGTTCGTCAGTCATACTGTAAAAACCTGATTTATACCGTAAATATCTGTTATGAGTGTGTAGATAAGCGACATAATACGGTCCTGGTAGGCTAGGAATTCCATAATTCCGTTCTTACTAATACCCTTTTACACCATTTACCCCGACGACATTTCCTGTGCCGGAATCGACGTCGTAAAGTGACTTTCGATGATGATTTTACCTGCTTCCGCTGGAAACAATACTGTCCGTCGTCTCGCTTTTTCTCGCCCAATGTTTGCGCTTCGGACTTGGACAAACAAAGGCAGACGTTGTTCGAACGCCTTTGTTTTATTTATTTATTGATCCGCTTTTGTGTCGGCGCGGCGATCTTCTGAAAATTGACTCATCGGACCGGCATTTTAGTAGAAAGAGAGGGAATATGGAGAAAAGCGATCAGTCGTTACGAAAAATTGATTTGTTTATTGTTTTTAGTTCTATCATTAAGCCTGTTCTACACATAACGGGTAACCTGTCTCGAAAACTGACGACAGTTCTGAAGAGTGTGGTCCTAGCCACATCTACATACACTAGGGTTGCCAACTTTCAAAATATAAAATAGAGGACGGGAGGGTAAAGAGGCACAGGCGAAACCTTTTTTGAAACCTCACCCAAATGTCTAGAATTTATTAAAAGTTTGGTTGGAAATGGTATGCAATTGATGCTCTTTCCTAGTTTCTCAAAAAAAATTATACTTAAAACTTAAAAGAAACCAATTTTAATAAAACTTTTTTTTCAAAACATAAGCTAACAGTAAGTAAACATAAAATAGTTAAACATGTTTATCGCTTCCACAAATACTTCTTGTACATACATAAATATTTCTTAATTTTCTTTTTTATACAAATCGAGTTGGAGTAGCAAAAGATACAGATTAACAATATATAATTTTTTAAAGCATTATGGCGATAGACGAATATTGTGGAACCCTGTGGAATATGTTAAAAAAGCAAAGAATTTGAAAATTATTTAATCATCTAAAATAAAGCATCTTTTCTTGATAGTTTATTTTTTGGTTCATCTCAATAGGTTTTTTGGAGATATTTGCTTTTGAAGAAGACACTAACATTTTTTCGTAACCATACCTATGCTTTTGGTCCCAGTCAGCAGACTTACGAAATATGTTAATATGATTTATGTCATGTCATTCTTATTGAAAAATCATATTATTGTCTGTTGGCTGTTGGGCAATTACTCTAAAGATGGTTTTAAATCCTGAAGTTGTATCCACTCTAGTTGCTTTAATTGAAGATGATAGAGATCATAATTATGTCGTTAACAGATTTAGGTGTATGCACGAAGTACCGTCCAGTTATTTCCTCGATAAAAGTTTATACGATAGACGTCCAGGAATCTTCGTATGAGAACTTGAAAGAAAAAAACAACAACAAAATGTCTATAAATGTATTCTTAAGAATATAAACAAACTGAACCTGCCATTAGTCATAACTATTTTCCACTGACACATTGAAATATTCTAATTATTAATTGCCGTAACATTACACCGTCCCGAGCACAACAAAATACAAAACGGTTGCAGTTGCATTATTCCGTTTATTGGTTCTCACATTAAATTATTGCATTTCTTTTATTGCTATTTATTTATTGGCGCTTTGCAAATCATTGTTATGACTGAGTCGCCTTACACGCGAGTGCATGAACAGGAAAAACCAACAATAAAATGGATAAGTAAGCATTGAGATCATATTTCCACAAGGTGCACGGGAAAAATGGTCCAGATATTTGCAATACATTTTTTTACACATTATGCATGATTTTCTTCGATAAGTTTATCGATAAAATCGTTGAATCTTTTTTTTTGTATATTTTTATGCGTCTGGTTTCTAACATTGCATAGTTAACCACCTCAGATAAATATAATAAAAACAGACAATAGGTACTTATATATACAAACAATTTAATTCAAGATATACAAACCAGATGTAAACAGAGACATGATAGATTGTATGGCATGCATTTTTTAAAAATGTTCATGCAAAAATCTTTTAGTATGATTATTATACTCGCACATATAATAATTATAGTATTTCATTAAATTATAAAGATTTTTTCACCATATTTTTTTATTTAAAAATTTATAGATTTTTGTCTATTGATATAATAATCTTGTATGATCTAAAAAAACGCCTGGGAAATGACAATCGATAATAATTTTCGCAAGGTGAATCTCTAGACGTCATTTACTAAAAATTGACAACAATTAACATTAATTATAGAAAGATTTAAAAAAGATAGAGCGTTTCCAGACAAACCAAATCTATTTCCAAAAAAATCGTTTTTACGATAAAAATAAATTACATCCTTCTTAAGGCCAACTGGCAGTATTAAAAGGAAAGAAGAATACGGGTCAATTAAATGACGTCTAGGGTTTGACCTCGCCAAAATTATTATCGCTTGTCATTCCCTAGTTGATGCTGATTTTTTTTCGATCTTATGGTCCTTATAAATAGTATACATATAAACAGTATAATACAAACTATAATAGTCCAATCATGACAAAATAAAGGCAAAAAATCAAATTATGCACAGTTCAGAGATCTATAGCAGGCAAGTATCAATTGCTTATATATTTCTTGAACAGTCAGCAACCTTATTAAACTGTTTAATTCGTTAATGCAAGGTGTGCAACGACGAGAAACTTTGAAGTAGAGGAATGATTATTCGGCATTAAATTAAAACGCATTTTACATAGTGCATATGCATAAGCTTGATTACCAATTCATTTCACGGTGAAATACTTACTTTCTAAATATCTGTGTTATGCTAAAATTTAAGAATTTCTTAATAGAGGGTTGTCTTTTATATTCTGCATATAGAGGTAGAAAAAGCAGTAGATAACTTTTAAACACTATTGTTTCTCGAAGTATTCTCCACGAAGAAAATGCATTTTTGCATCCGTTGGAACTAATTCTGAAAGCATTTATTCCACTCGTTTGTACCTTCAAAATTGAATTTTTGGAGAAATTACAGAAACAAATAAACAATACATTTTACTGTACCGGGTGTCCTACTAAGAATAGCTCTCGGCTGTACCTCGGAAAGTATTGACCGTAGAACCTGAGGAAAGAAATATTTATAACTAAAGAAGCCATGAGAAATTGCTAGAAATTATTTTCAAGTTTGTAAAACGGCCGCTAGAGGGCGCAACTGCTATGGAAAATAAGAAAATAGAATTTTTACAGAATTTTGCCTAGATAATGGGTACTATAAATAATAGCTTCATTTTTTTGGTTGGAACCATTTTCCCCTATCTGCTAAAATAAAGTGGTGGGGGAACGTTAGATCTCTCTTTATTTAAGTGTTAATAACTCCTGACTGGATGATCAGAAACCAACAAACGAGGTTTCGTTTAAAAGAACGCTTCTTACTCTATATTATACCATAATAATAATAATAACAAGGTTTTGAACGTAAACGCTAGGGGGCGCTTTCTTACAATTTAACAAACATAGCGTGTTTTTTCAAAAAAATTAAATACGATAGTATATGTAATTTAAGCTGATAGTAAAAAGTAGAAAAAGCTTAAAAAGTCAGCGAAAACCGCATCTTGATATCTTTTTTCAAACCGAAGATATTAGCAAAATTATAATAAATACCAAAAAATAAGCCCTTAATTACCTTATTTTTACAACACGGTATCAGTAGCCCTCTTGATTATGCCCATTCTAACAAAAAAATAAGATAGAAACAGTTAGTTTATTTTAAAATCGACGAAATACCAGAATACCATAATACCAGTTGTATTAATATCTAATAATTTAGATATTAATAACAGTGAACAAGAAACGATGATTCAGTGAAGTCATGGTAGGCTTTGGAAAAAAGTTGCTTTTGACGTAATAGTATAAACGTCAAATTGATATTAGATCAACATTTTGATAGTCTTAGTAGCGTTTTTTATCTTTTGATTGCTTTTTCAAAATGCCCCAACAACTTAACAATACTTCAAATAATAAAGGCATTTTAAAAAAGCAATTAAAAGATAAAAAACGCTGCAAGACCATCAAAATGTTGATCTAATAACAATTTGACGTTTATACTATTATGTCAAAAGCGACTCTTTTCCAAAGCCTACCATGACTTCACTGAATCATCGTTTCTTGTTCACTGTTATTAATATCTTAATTATTAGATATTAAAACATCTGGTATTATTGTATTCTGGTATCTCGTCAATTTTAAAATAAACTAAATGTTTCTATCTTATTTTTTTGTTAGAATGGGCATAATCAAAAGGGCTACTAATGCCGTGTTGTAAAATAAGGTAATTAAGGGCTTATTTTTTGGTATTTATTATAATTTTGCCAATATCTTCGGTTTGAAAGAAGATATCAATGCGGTTTTACTAACTTTTTAAACTACTTTACTATCAGCTAAAATTACATATACAATCGTATTTAATTTTTTTGAAAAAACGAGCTATGTTTGTTAAATTGTAAGAAAGCGCCCCCTAGCGTCTACGTTCGAAACCTTATTATTATTATTTTTATGGTATAATATAGAGTAAGAAACGCTCTTTTAAACGAGTCCTCGTTTGTTGGATTCTGATCATCCAGTCCGGAGTTATCAACATTTAAATAAAGACAGATCTTACCTTCCCCCACCACTTTGTCTTAGCAGATAGGGGAAAATGGTTCCCATAAAAAAATCCAAAATTTTCTGAAGATTATGAAGCTATTATTTATAGTACCCATTATCTAGGCAAAATTCTGTAAAAATTATATTTTCTTATTTTCCATAGCAGTTGCGCCCTCTAGCGGCCGTTTTACAAACTTGAAAATAATTTCCAGCAATTTCTCATAGCCTTTTTAGTTATAAATATTTTTTTTCCGCAGGCCCTACGGCTAATACTTTCCGAGATACAGCCGAGAGCTATTCTTAGTGGGACACCCTGTGTATAAATCTATAAATGTTTAAATAAAAATGCGTTGTGTGGCGAATAATTCTTTATAGAATGAAATACTATAAATCATTATACAGGATAGTCCGAACTGTATTCCTGAAACTTCGGCATCATATTCCGCAGATAAAAGTAAAATTCGTATAAATGTATGTCCTAAAATGCTTGGTAGCATTTGGAAATATGAGCGATATTTTCAAGGATAAAAAGGTGCCCATGAACCTAAAGAAAAAGGCTTACAACAGCTGCATTCTACCTGTGCTTACGTATGGCTTAGAGACTATGGCAATTACTCGAAAAACAGCAGAACAACTACGAGTAGCACAAAGAGCCATGGAAAGAATCATGTTGGGAGTCACCATTAGGGAAAAAATACGGAATACCCACATACATCAAAAAACAAAATTAATAGATGTCGTTAAAAGAGTGGCAAGTCTGAAGTGGCAATGGATAGGACATGTGGCAAGACAGGATCCAGACCGATGGCCCCAAAAAGTAATCCTATGGAGATCTAGGGGAACAACAAGAAGAGATGGGTAGATGACGTCAGGGCAGTGGCGGGAAGACAATGGATAAGATTGGCTAGAGATCGCGAAGCATAGAAAAACCTAGAAGAGGCCTATATCCAACACTGGATGGAACCAGGCTGAGAAAGAAGAAGAAGAAGAAGAAAGTGCTTAGTTTCGGAGATACAGACTGCAGAAGTTTCGTTTTTATTTCGATTTTTTCCAAATCATTTCTGAAGTAAAGTCAATATTTGGATGAAAATTGGTTTTGGGAGTTTTTTGACATGAGAAATTTGATTTTGATGTCAATATGACTCCTATTTGTAGGGGGCGCCACTTACATGTGTTTTAACTGTTTTGAAGTTCGTCCGTACCTGTATAAAACTACTGAGTGAAAAAATATACATGTTGACATCAAAATCAAATTTCTCATGTCAAAAAACTCCCAAGACACCAATTTTCATCCAAATATTGACGTTACTTCAGAAATTACTTCGAAAAAAGTCGAAATAAAAATGAAACTTCTACACCCTGTCTCTCCGAAACAAAGCATTTTAGGACATACATTTATACGAACTTTTTACTTATTTTTATCTGCAGAAGTTTCCGGAATACAGTTTGGACCACCCTGTATAATAATCATATCATAAATATTCGATATTCGACAATCTTTTCAACTAATAGCACCAGTAGCAACCTAGCATTCTTCTCTTTACATATGGTTTGTATCTTGTGAACCCTCCCTTCACATTAATATGATTAGTGATCTATAATTTAGATAAAATTTTGTAAACGAGTGGCAAAATAAAATAGGAATTGTTTTTAGTTGGTGGACCAGCCGAGTACTTTACCGAAGGTAGGGAATGTGTCAACTGTGGCGCCATAGATACACCTTTATGGCGAAGGGATGGTACCGGTCACTACCTTTGCAACGCCTGTGGCCTTTATCATAAGATGAACGGCATGAACAGGCCCTTAGTCAAGCAGCCTCGTAGATTGGTACTTTACTTTATTCAGAAATTATGATTGTGTAGAAATTTTACTGACTTTCCAAGCATCCTCGGTATCGGTATAAAAACTTGTTTTAGGAAAAATTCAATAGAATTTTTATCATACCGGATGTGTTTAGAAAAAAAATCTTTTTTACTTTTTATATTTCCCTCTCAGTGTTGAAATACCTAGAAAAGGGTGTAAAAATAGTCAGTGAATTTTCTAAACAAATTATTATCTTCATTTTTTAAAATTACAATTTAAACATTGTGGTCGAACGAATATAAACACCTAATTACAATTAATTGAATAGCCAATTCTAATTATATATTTATTTTCCTCTCTAATCTCTGCATGAAGCGATTGCATGCCTGTTTTACAACATGTTTTCAATTAAATTTAATTAAACGAAAGATAAAAAAAACTTTAAACAATTTTGAAAAAGTCCCAATAATTGTTTGAGGTAAGTAAGTCAGTGTTCTTTTCATGCATTACATTATCATTTTTAACATTTTCTGTGTCATTTTCTTATCAGCTACATGTACAAAGGTTGATATAAACGGATAGTGCATTTATATGTATTTGATCGAATAAATTCAGCAAAAAACTTCATTTAATTAACGTTTATTTTGATCAAAATTAATTTTAAGATTCAAGATATTTATGATGACTTTAATTAAACGTTTGTTTATAATACTGTTTATCCCATATGGATTTTTTTTATTTATTGCTTTAATGCTTTAGGTGAAATGTGACTTTTTTAATTTTAGTTGTTTGTTGCACATCACACAGCATCCAAGTCCACCTTAACGAAACACTAACACCAAAGTAAAATTTCACCTAAATTACTTTTCTGCACGACTGTTTATAACTAAATACTGTATTTAAAAAAAATAGTTTACTTCTTGCCTTACTTTCGTGGTTTGGATTTAAAAAAAAATTCCCAGAGTGACAGAAAGTTATTTTGATGTATATATTTTTAAAAAACTAAACTTAAAATGAATTGCAGAAACTAGACATGAATTTGAAATTAAATAAATTTTGTGAATGGGGCAGCATTAAAATAACGTATATACTATTAAAAAGGCATACTAAAACTCTATAGATAGTGTAACTAAGCAAATCTGGAGTACAAAAATTTAATTCACCAATTAGAAACTTTTTTTTAGTTTTATATATGACGATAAGAAATTATTAAATTAATTTATGAGGATTAAAAAATAACTTATAGATATTCGTTCGTCCACATCAGTGTAAAAATACTTAAAAACACCCCCAAATGTACGAGGCTGCGCTGCTACAAATCGGTTCCACTTTTACTTTACCCCATTTTATATTTTTGATTGTTTTACCATATTTAAAAACAATTTAATGCTTACTTTTGGTTAACCCCCCGTCTGGCGTTGTTTCAGTGGCGGCCGAGCCTGGTACTGGGGGTGTTCCAGAATACTACAAGAGCTACTACGGCGGCTACAACGGGGCCGCTAGAGCCCCATTGCCTCTGCCCACCGAGGAGAAAAGCAGTCGACGACTGGTAGGTTATGCACGATTCAGTTTTTGCACTTCTTTTTTGCTTTATTATTGTTCTCTTTTCCTATTCACTATGTAGATAGATTTATTTTTCAATTTATTTCTTTAAAATCATCAAAATTTATTAATATCATTTTGTTTTTGCGTTTGCTGTAATGACCAAGTCGACAACATAGACAAGACTACATTTATATATATATATATATAAGCAGCGATTATGAGTGTAATATATCTATCAAATAACAATGAATAATACTTTAATTCATAAAAAAAATCTTACTCCATTCATTCTCCTCGTTTTACAAGTCTCCAAAATTTTTAATATTCATTAATCGATTTTGTGCTCCTAACTATCAGTTGATGATTTAAAATTGTTCAAAAGCCTAAGTTTTTAAAACTAATGATAAATTATGAGATGGCTCATGTTGACCATATTTTTATAAATTTATATTCTATCTATGTACTAAATTAACAATAACATTTAGTGAAGAGATATGTCTTCAGATATGTCAACAAGGTCATTTCTTATCATCTGACTATCCTTTCTCTATATCTTGTAGTATTCTAGAGCATTTCTTTACTACCTCTGTTAATCAAAGTCCTTTAATATACATAATTTGTGAACATTATAGTCTGCATCACGGCGAGCTGGTCTTACCTGTAGCAACTGTCACACAGTCACAACTTCTTTGTGGAGAAGAAACACTATAGGTGAGCCTGTGTGCAATGCGTGCGGCCTCTACTTCAAACTACATTCTGTCAACAGGCCTTTGTCGATGAAGAAGGATACTATACAGGTAAGAATAGTCATTGTATTTGAGAATCTTTGGATAAATGTTTAAGAACGTTAAGAGCACACACGGGTCGTTTCGAACGAGAAGAGGAGGGTTTTTAAACTTTGAACGAATCTCCCTCCACTCTACTTCGAACGTAAATAATAGTACGTAAACGAATGAGTGGTTTAGCGGTCGACGCGGAGTCGAAGTGATTGGTACTATTATTTACCTACGAAGGTAGAGTAGAGGGAGATTCGCTCGCAGTTCGAGACGCTTCCGCTTCGAAAGCTAGACGATCCGTGTGTGGACGCTCTAAATCTTACTGACTAGTGATATTTATTAGGTTCAATATACACTTTGTACGCTGTAAATGCTTATTAAAAAAGGTATAGTTTTTTAAGAAACGCACTATATTATATACTATCTTGTAGATTGTATGGGGAGGGGAGAAGTTAATCACCCCGACCTCTATTGTATCTCCCTTTCTTGAGTTATAATTCATCATACAGTGTCAGGGTTTTTACACAAGCCAGTATTTGAGACCGTTTTGCAGAGGTTAATTCTCCAACTCTGATATCAGTCGAATCAAACTTTATGGCACGAATGATTGTCGTCTCGGCGCACTCAATGATGAAGTGTTCTGGTGTTTCTCCATTTTCCCCACAGAATCTGCATTCGCCGTTGTTTCTTAGCTTTAATCCACTGAGGTGTTCATTGAGGAGACAGTGTGTCCTATTAAAAACTCCGTAACAATCCAAAGATTATTCTTATTTAATTCAAAAAAAATATTTAATTTTTCTCGGTGTCTGTAAGTCTTGTATCTTTGGATGATTCCCATTCCAGGTTACAGATTGGGTCTTTCAGGTTCTTGAGTTCCACTATAGGTTGATCCTCACTTGGAAAACCAAACTGTTCTGGTCCAGTTAGTGCAGTGTTCAGGAATAGGAGGTAATGAGAAAGCAAATGATCTAGCTAGAAAAGGAGCGAACGCTCCACTAACTGCACCAAAACCGTTCTGCTTCTCACGTGGAAACCAACTAAAAGAGGAACTCAAGAACTTGGAAGACTCCATCCGTAACTTGGAATGGGAATCCTGCAATGGGCTAAGACACTCGATGAAGTTTCTCAGCACTTACGAATTATAATTTTCATTGATTTAATGTAGAACAATCTTTGGATTGTCACGGGGTTTTTAACAGGACGCTGTCTCCTTAATTAATACCTCAGTAGATTGAAACTACGAAAAAACGGCGAATGCAGATTCTGTGGGGAAAATGGGGAAACACCAGAACACCTCATCACTGAGTGCGCCTAGACGATAGCACAACCATTCGTGATATAAACTTTGGTAGGACTGAATATCGGAGATGGAGAACTACTCTCAGTAAAACCGTCTTAGACACTGGCTTTTGTTAAGGCTCTGAGGCTGTATGATGAGTTATAACTCAATAAATGGGGATACAATAGATCTGTAACGTCGGGATGATTAACCCTCCTCCCACTCATTCTCTAGAGAGTGTTTACTGAAAAGTGGTATTTTAAAAAATTAATTTATTAAGTTCAGTATACACTATAAACCAGGGTTGGAAAAAAACATGAATTTTTTAAAAAAATAAAAAAAATCAGATTTTTTTGATTTTAATAGAAAACATTATTTAAATCCGATTTCCAAATAATTAGGACTCAATTCCAATTAAATTCCTATCCTAAATGGCTAAATCTTCATAACTCTGCCCGCAATACTGACAACGCATGTAATTTTCCCAGACATCGGTCACCAATATATTCTGCAAAAAAAGTCGCTCGCTTCAGATCATAAGGATTTTTTTTGAAATACCACAAGTGTATTATTTTTGTAATTTCAACGCCTAGACATAAAAGTAAAGCACTTTTACGCCTAAGCACCAAAAGTACAAAAAATATATTATTAAACTGCTATTAAGCGTCAATTTCAACGAGTGTACAAATTTTTACTCGATTACTTACAAGGCATTACTTTTTATATTATTTGCAACGTTTGGAATTGAGTAAAAAATTATTTGTAATGTTTAATTTGTAAAAATATAGTATATTCTACTCGGAGTAAAAATGTACTTTTGTGCCTCCCTGTTTATTGCTAGTCCGTCAAACGTACAACCTCGTAAAAAAGTATAATTTTTATTCCTTACACAATACACTATTGTTCGGAAATAGTCTTAAGTCGAGAATGAAATTAGTATTATCTATTGTCAAAGTGTAAAATAAAAAGATATAAAACAGCATATTTTCTGACAACGCTTTGAAGATATAGCATCAAAAGAACCTTTTTCTGCACTAGAGGTTGCGAATGAAATGTATTCGAACATCATTTTATTTGCCACTTGTACATAAATTTCAAAATAAATCCCTGCCCTTTAGAAGTCATGGATTCACACAAAATTACTTCAAAAATCTTTCCAACATTTTAATTGATGAATAGATATGTAGTAGGTATAATATGTGTTATACAAATCATTTTTTATATAGTTTTTAACATTTACAATTTTTTTTTCGATTTATTAAACGTATTTAAATGTAACAATAGCAAGTGTAACATTTTATTTAACGAATAGATATAGGGTATATATGTTATAGAAATATTTTGTATAGTTTTCTAGGACACATTTTTATAACTTTTACAGTTATTTTTCGATTTATTGTAAAGTTTTAAAAAAATGATTTTTTGATTTAAATCACATGATTAAAATTTAAAAAATCACTTGATTTAAATCACGATTTAAATCATGCCAACCCTGCTATAGTAAACGCCACGAATGTTTGGGAGTGATTCATCGGTCGCAGGTCGCTACAATGTGAACTAATCTGTTCAAGATCACATAAAACTTAATTCCAGTGCCGTGGTGTTTTAAGTCATATAATAATCAATATATAATCTGGTGTAATTTGTTGTTTTAACTGTCAAAGTCTTGTCAAAACATATATTTGGTTATAAATATAAAATGGAATGCCCCATTGGTTGTACTGCAAGCACACCAATGGACTGACGCACAAAAACGAATCAATCAAAGAAACGCGATATAGTATCGTCTTTGTCAATCACGCTAACATTTTAGAATAAGTAGGAGAAGCGCAGGCAGATGATTAGACGGGGCCTTTAAAAACCTACGTCTGCGGTAAAAAATTACGTTTTTAATGTAAAAATTATAGCGCGCGTGTCGATTCTAACTTCATCAAGCGATGAATCACTCCCAAACATTCGTGGCGTTTACTCTATAAACGCTTATCTAAAAAGATATAGTTTTTAAGAAACGCGCTGTTATAAACTATCTTGTAGATTGTATGGGAGAAGGGGATTTAATCACGGCAACCTCTATTGTGTCCCCCTTTTTGAGGTATAATTCATCATACAGTCTCAGGCAGGGTTCGGAAAACTACATGTTACTTTTAAAAACTACATAAACTACATTACATGTAGTTAATGTAGTTTATGTAGAGGATGTAGTTTATGTAACCTATGTATGTAACTTTCAAATATCAAAGGTTTGAGGTGAGGTTATAATAAGTTGAAGCTTTAAAAACACATAATGTATTTAAGAAAACAGAAGAAATATGACTTTAAATATAATATTTACATCATATTATCTCTATTACACCTCATACAAAGGGAAATTATTCATAATTTTAATACATAGTTTATTAACGTAGTTTTCATGTAGTTAATGAACAGGAAAATACGTAGTTTTTGAGGAAAAACTACACGTAGTTAATCAAGTAAATTACGTCTTAATTAACTACTTCCGAACCCTGGTCTCAGGACTTTGACACAAGCTAGTATTTGAGACCGTTTTACAGGGTTAATTCTTCAACTCTGATATCAGTCACCAAAGTTTATGACACGAATGGTTATCGTCTAGGTGCACTCAGAGATGAGGTGTTCTGGTTTTTCTCCATTTTCCCCATAAGGTGGGTATTCACTTGCAACAAAACACTCCGAACGAACCAAACGCGCCGCGCGCGCTGTAACAAACTTGTGTAGTCAGTACGTTGCGCCGAACCGAACCGAACGCGCCAAACATTTTCCGAAGCTTGTCGGTAAACGGGATTTGCTCAAAAGAATTTGTTCGTTGGCCGGTGTTCAGTGGATACGGCAGTTTTGAAACATGGAGTGGAACAGAGAAAAGTGTTTAGAGTTAATTGAATTTAACAAATAATTAATTATTAAATTAATTAAATTCTTCTTATGCATATAATCTAGGTCACTAAGTAAGGCCATATTATATTGACGGCGCAAAAAGAGGCGTCTTGACCACATTTTTCGTCCTTTCCTTTTTATTACCCCTTAATGCCTCTATAATTAAAAAAGCACCAGCCGCTATGGTAATATCAGATGCATCCATGTCGACAAACACACTAACACTGATTACTTGTGGGAACGCAGCGAACACCGCAAACAGGCGGAACACTCCGCGCAAAATGTTTTGTTGCAGGTCGTTCAGAGCGCTCTCGGAAAATGTTTTGTTGCAGATTGTTTGGAGTGCGCGGCGCGTTTGGTTTGTTCGGAATGTTTTGTTGCAAGTGAATACGCACCTATAGAATATGCATTCGCCGTTGTTTCTTAAGCCGCGTATAAATATGCCGAGGCAAGTACGAGACAAACCCGAAACGAGTATGAAACGAGGCTATAGCAAATTCTTTCCAAAAGGCGTACTAATATGCCGAGACGAGGACGAGGCGAGTCAACCTCAAGCGGAATTCGTCATATTATAGCCTCGAGTCGAGCGATTTAGCCTCGAGCAGAGTCCCTGCCCAGTCGAACGGCGTTGTCTCGCGGCTATCCATTTTCAGTGGAGCCTTTGGCGAACCCACAAAATTCTTCATAGGGCTGTGCGATACTGAGGCAGTATTGATATTTTGGTATCGGTTGTATTGAATATAAAGTATCGATACTTTAAAATATTGATAAATATATTAAAGTATTATTCGATACCAGTCAATATTTTAAAAAATTAATTAATAAATTTAAGTATAATGTGTTTTTTAATTGGATTAGGATCGAAAAAATCAACAGAAGTCCTTTGTTTTAAATTTGTCGACGTTTCGCAAAATTTATTTGCATCTTCAGGACACTACAAAGTTAAGAGAGCAAAATACAATCAAAAAATTTTAAAAATTTAACAAACAACTTAAAACACATATCAGTGGAATTCCACACATACACAATTGGTAAAACTACCCTAATGTTAACAATTAAATAAAATATATGTATATGTTATAAACTTAAGATCGCTTGTAAATAAAAATAATAAGGGATAGGGCCAGAATATAATCAGGATATTTTCTTATTCGCATTTAACGAAAAAAATCGACGATGGTGGCACTGTTTTATACAAAAAACTACCCGGATCAGAACTAAATCAGTCATCAAACGATCTCAAATTACTAAAAGCACTTGGAAGAAAATGATAAAACACTTAACCTAGGGTTGGCAACTTTGAAAATAAAAAATAGGGGCGAGAGGATAAAAAAAGGCACAGGCGAAACATTTTTGAAACGTCGCTCAAATGTCGAGAATTTACCAAAAAGTTATATAAACGGTATGCGATAAATATTTAAAATACACAAAAATATTTATACTCAAAACTTATTAAAATAAAGCAAACCATTGTCAACAAAACTTTTTTTCAAGACATAAACTAACAGTAAGTAAACATAAAATTACATAAAAGACACAGATTAACAATTCTTTAAAGCATTGTGGCGATAAACGAATATTATTTAGATTTTGAAGTTGGTATGTAACAAAGTTTTCAATACGTGAGAGAAAAGAGGACAATCAGATCATGGGCGCCGGACAGGGGGGGCAAGAGATGGATCAGGGCTGGATCACTGAAACAGTAAAATATAAAAGCTATCTATAAACATCCATCTGTAAAAAAATAATCATTATTATGAAATTTTGGTAATTATTGGGAAAACTGGAAATCGTCAGATTTTCACCAAAATTGGTATACACCCTATTTTGAGGTCGTAGATTACGAATCTGAAGGCCGAATTACGAATCTTTTTCTTGGCGGTCTCTTACCGTTTTTCAGAAAAGCGGAAAATTATTTCAACATCGAATTTTTCTTAATTTCTCTATTTTTAAGGTTTTCTAGCACATATTTTGTTAGGTATTCAATAAAC
Source organism: Sitophilus oryzae (assembly GCF_002938485.1). Classification (NCBI taxonomy): domain Eukaryota; kingdom Metazoa; phylum Arthropoda; class Insecta; order Coleoptera; family Curculionidae; genus Sitophilus; species Sitophilus oryzae. The sequence continues at coordinate 2,562,710 of NW_022146424.1, forward strand.
AATGATGTTATTGTTATTTTCTGTTACTTTTTAACCAATTCTATGCATAATAGAGGAAAATTTGCTAAAATAAATTTGTAAACAATCTGAAAATGTTGGGTTATGTGTTTCTGGCATTTAAAGCAACGTTGCCAATGCTAAACCTAAATTTAGCGTGATTTTTCGCTCATTCTGGGATTACGAAAGGCGGTCGCCAGAAGAACGGCTCCTTCCCATAATTGCTATTTTACCAACGAGAACTGACTATTTATAACCACGAAGTTGCACGAAAGAGATTTGATTGCATTGCTTACAACTTCCATGCGGAGGGTGTTAATCTTTTGTTGTTATATTATATCAAAAAAAAAAGATTAACCCCAAGTTGTAAGCAATGCAAGCGAATCTTTCGTGCAACTTCGTGGTTATAAATAGTCTTTCTTTCTCTCTTCTTTGCGGAGGGGGTTAATCTTTTTTGATATAATATAACAACAAAAGATTAACACCCTCCACATAGAAGTTGAAACCAATGCAATCAAAACTCTTCCGCGTAACTTTGTGGATATAGGTAGGTAGGTATATTTAATTATTTGTCGATCTCATAATAGGAAATTTATTTAAAATCCCTAATCACCCGAAAAATAGAAGATATGGCAACGTTGTAAATTTTCAAATTTCTAGATTAGGTTTAGAATATATTTGTCTCTCTCATAACATAGGAGAGAGAAAGAAGGATATATCAAATGTCAAACTTCCATCTGGTCTCAATTTTCTTTGTTATTTTGTTAGGAAAAGTGTTTTTCAGTAAAATTTTGGACATTTTTCTATCCCCAATCAAGTGCAGCTTTTAGATAAACTATAATATAACGGAAATATAGTGAAATTATTACTTTATAGGGCCGAAATAAAGAAAAATTCAATGTTGAAATAATTTTCCGTTTTTCTGAAAAACGGTATGAGACCGCCAAGAAAAAAGTTCAGATTCGTAATCTACGACCTCAAAATAGTGTGTATACCAATTTTGGTGAAAATCGGACGATTTCCAGTTTTCCCAATAATTACCGAAATTTTTAGGTGTTACCTGTAAAATAATAAAAAATGTGTTTCAATTTTTTATTCATTTTTACCTTGCCCCCCCCCCCTAAACTTCATTCTTCCGGCGCCTATGAATCAGATCAAAAAGAGGACTGTTTCTGGAATAGAGGACGGTTGGGAACCCTATTTTAACCCCCTGTAGCTACGAATCAAAGCAGAATTGGATTGGTTGATATAAAAATAAATCTTATTTTACGTGAGGAACTTCCCCACGAGAGATGGAACATGTTTTTGAAACACCCTGTATATGTTTGTTTAATTTCAAAATAGGTAAAAAACAAGCTAGATAAATTAAAGGAATTCATGATAAATTTAAATTATATTTGGACTGTTTACATTAAAAAAAACTGGAGAACGCCGACTGAGATACCTGGAGATAACGGCACGGCAGCGGCGGCGGCGGAGCCTTCTGTCAGTGCCGTTTTTTTGAGTCTTTAATTATTTTATTCAATAATATATTTTGTATGTGGTTTGTATATCTATAAAAATTTTAAATAGAGTAACAGTGCTTTCAGATGGAGCGGACCGTACGCGCAGAGCGTCCGCACGGATGTTCTTTCAAGATAGCTCATCCGGACGGAGCATACGCGACCCAGGTGAAATTGTTCATATAAGCTCATGGTACTTGCTCGAAGTCCATTGAAGTTCCATTTGAAAGCGCTGTAAGATAAGATCTAATTCGACTTTATTTATTTAAAAAATTAGAAATTTAAGTAATTAAGATTTAAATTATTAATTTAAATCTACATTTAAATGCCAATAACTAACCTGGAATATATATTGTAAATAATATATCTGCATTTCTTCATTTCTAGAGTTGTATATTTTTTCAAGGTATTCAATTCGCCACATTATTATTCTATGGCTTTCCATCATTGCAGCACGCTTATTAATAATTTTTAATATGTATATAATTTTAAATCTAATTCCTAGCTTTTTAAACCTTCGCCGTAATGTGCCTTCTGAACAGAGTTTTTTTTAATTATTTCTATGGCGGGAACTTTATTATTTTCATATTTGCCATAAGTTAAGTTTCTTAGTAGTCTGGATAGTTCAAATTTCTGGATTTTTCTATATCGAATCGTTCCTTTCTTTGTCGATTCCCTTTATTTATGAGAGTACCGTAAGGAACTTCTGAGAGCATGGCCACCTTTTTCAACACACTCGATTTGCCTCTCTTATCTTCTATGTATCCTATATTTATGTAAAGAAGCTTGTTTTACATCTTTAATTCCGTTCAGCAGAAATAGCGCATAATTTACGTTTGAGCCGTTAATAACTCGACGAAAAGTTCAGTACGTTTATTCATTTTTCATAAAATTTTCATGTTTTTATAAAAGAAATCACTAGTAAATCTTTGTATATGAGATTTACCTACTTTGGCTAACTTACCTATACTATTTTAGAGAAGACAAAATTGCATCTTTTTAGTTAGGATGCATTATTAACATTATTACAAATAAAGGAAAGAATATTTATTTTTATATAAAAATGGGATATGGAATCTGAGCCCCTTGAGATTCGAGGCAATTGTTCCGCGGAGCCGCGGTGTATACGCCACTGGTTAAATAGACGCTCCAATCCTTTTGATGGTTCGCCAAAGGCTCCGGAGAAAATGGAGACAACGCCGTCCGGCTGGGCATAGGCTCGGCTCGAAGCTCAGACCCCGTCCCAATATGACGAGTCAACCTCAAATCCGCTTGAGGTTGACTCGTCTCGGGTGTCTCTCGCACTCGTCTCGACATATTTATACGCAGCTTAATATAGCTTTAATTTACTCAGGTGTTCATTGAGAAGACAGTGTCTTTTATTAACCCTGTGACAATCCAAAGTGTTCTTACTTAATTCAAGGAAAATATTTGATTTTTTTCGGTAGTAAGTTCTGAGAAATTTCTTCGACTGTCTTAGACCGTTGGAAGGTTCCCATTCCAGGTTACGGATGAAGCCTTCTAGTTTCATGAATTCCGCTTTAACTTGGTTTCCACTTGGGAAACCGAACGGTTCTGGTCCAGTTAGTGTAATGTTAAGGCATAGAAGACAATGAGAAAGCAAATTATCTATCTAGAGATGTAGCGAAGACTCCACTAACTGGATCTGAACCGTTCTGCTCCCTAAGTGAAAACACGTGAAAACCAACTAAAAGCGTAACATACGAACTAGGAGGACTCCATCCGTAACCTGAAATGGGAATCCTGCAACAGTATAAGACACTCGAAGAAGTTTCTCAGGACATACGACCGAGAAAAATCAACGATTTTCCTTGATTTAAGAAAGAACAATCTTTGGATTGCCACGGGTTTTTAACAGGACATTATCTCTTCAATGAATACTTCAGTAGATTGAAACTAAGTAGCAACGGCGAATGCAAATTCTATTGGGAAAATGGGGAAACACCAGAACACCTCATCACTGAGTGCGCCTAGACGACAACTATTCGTGCCATAAACTTTGGTACGACTGATATAGGAAATGAAGATCTACCCTCTGTAAAACCGTCTCAATTTTTTTTAGGTCCCTGTAACTGTATGATGAGTTTTTGTAGATCGTTTGCTTTTTCATAAACTTCTATCCCTTAGTAGGCTGGCACCCAGATTAGGAGAACTATATTTCCTTTGCCTTTTTTTCTTGCCTAATAAACTTTCTTGTATAAAATGTTATTTATTAATTTGTTATTACTATTATTATTATTATATATTTTTTGTTTCAGACGAGAAAGAGAAAGCCCAAGGGTAGTAAGTCGGGTCAATCAAACAACGGCGGTCAAATAGCTCAGAGACATGGAATTAATAACAATAGGATTAAGGTGGAGAAAATAGTCAAAATTGAATCATCATTGGGTAACTATTTTAATTAATTTGAATCCATAGCTATAATTTCTTAAAAAAGAAGAAAAAAGATTAAACGGCTCAGCCCTCAACAACTCGTAACCGTATACACCAGTGTACACCAGTGCAGACACGCACACTGACACACTCACACAACCACACCTACACTAGTGCAAACTGATGTAACTGCCTTCAGGCTTCATCAGTACGGTAAGGAATCAGGAAGCGAAGAAACCGACAAAAAACCAGGAAGCAAACGATGCAACGAGGCACCGTGTGCAACCCAGGAGATGGAAAAAAATTGATGAAGAAACGAAAATAAAAGATGGTAAATAAAAGGAGCAAACGGGAATTTTTCTCCATCTCCTGCTTCCTTCTGTTCCATCTGTTTGCTTCCTGTTTTTTTTATGTTTTGGGATCGGTTTCTTGGCTTCCTGATTCCTTACCGTACTGATGAAGCCTGAAGGCAGTTACATCAGTTTGCACTGGTGTACACTGGTATATACGGTTACGAGTTGTTGAGGGCTGAGCCCTTTAATCTTTTTTCTTCTTTTTTATACACTTCCCTCACTATTTCTTTCTTTTTCATATAATTTCTTATTTATTCTTAAATTTTCTTCAAGATTCTCTCTCTTCAAGTCTCATTTGCATGTCTCAATTTCTTCGAAAGTCCTTCTATAAACTTTTCTTTTGAAATGACAGTTTCGTAAAGATTCCACCTAAAAATAATAAAATTAGAGAAACAAAAACAGAATCTACAAAAACAATTTTTTGGATGAAACAAAATTTAGAGACAATATACACTAGCTACTTTGGACGATTTCTCCTAGGTTATCATTAAAAGGTGATAAATGTAAATGGGCCATCAGCTAGACAATAAAATATTATTTGACATAAAAAAATAAATGAAAAAATTAATAAAAAAAAAACAAAAAAAAATACCATAAATCCTTTCTTTATATTTTTCAGATCAATTTGGTCTTACGCACTTACAACAAACCACACCCACAAACTTCCTCTACAACCAGGGATACCAACGACTCAGTCCCACCTATTCATCACAATCCCCACAAAATCTAACGCAAGCAGACTACAGCGTCCTACATCACAATACAAGTCCCAGTCCACAATCGAATACGTCAGACTTGCACTCCGAGTCGCCTCATTCGCCACTTATTTTGCACAACAACAATAACAACAACAATGGTAAAGTTTTAATTAATGGAGAGCACACGTATGAAAGACCGACGGTTGTGTCTATATCGTCCTAGAACCGCATCACGAAATTTAATTTAATTCTATGATATTTTATGTGTTACTGAAGAGACATTAGTGAATATTATTGAGGGGTTTGATGTTAAAAATCCTGTGTAAATAATTTACACAAACAATTTGGGATACACTATCCAATATGTCATCTTAGAAGGTGATATATTTTTTGAGAGAGTGTTTTTGGGACATATATGTATTTGAAACTGTGTAAAAAGTGTACACAATCAACCATTGATACTATTCTAAATTCGGTAGCTATAAAGCTACAAGGTACAAAGTTTCTTTGATAAAACATCGTCAAAGTAGGCGTAGAAATATTATTTTAGTTCGAGTATTATTGTCTATCGTTGAATCTTTCTACGGTGACTACTATACTATATACTAAGTTAATTTCAACATAAACTTTAAATGATTTAAATCTTAAGTCCTTGACTTAAATCATTTTCTCTAAAGTTAAGTCATTTTCGTAAAGACTTAAATCAATGTAATATAATTTAAGTCATTTTTATGTCAAGACAGTGAAAATTCAGATGATGTATCATAAAATTATATAAAAATCTGACAGCCTTTTATAAAAAAAATTATATCTTTTTAAAAAATTTAGCCTTTTTCTAACGAGTTAATTCTTTTACTATTTCGTAATAAAGATTTAAATCACAAATTATTTTGTCTTAAGTCAGCTTTCGAAAAATGACCCAAAATCAAATGACTTAAGTCATTAAAAATACTTAAGTTTCCTGTGAGCTTAGAGCTCTGATGTACAGGGTGTCCCACTAAGGATAGCTCTCGGCTGTATCTCGGAAAGTATTAGCCGTAGAGCCTACGGAAAAAAATATTTATATCTAAAGGGGCTATGAGAAATTGCTGGAAATTATTTTCAAGTTTGTAAAACGGCCGCTAGAGGGCGCAACTGCTATGGAAAATAAGAAAATAGAATTTTTACAGAATTTTGTCTAGATAATGAGTACTGTAAATAATAGCTTCATAATCTTCAATAAATTTTGAATTTTTTTTTGTTAGAACCATTTTCCCCCATCTGCTAAAATAAAGTGGTGGGGGAAGGTTAGATCTATCTTTATATAAATGTTAATAACTCCGGACTGGATGATCAGAATCCAACAAACGAGGGCTCGTTTAAAAGAGAGTTTCTTACTCTATATTATACCATAAAAATAATAATAATAAGGTTTTGAACGTAGACGCTAGGGGGCGCTTTCTTACAATTTAACAAACATAGCGCGTTTTTTCAAAAAATTAAATACAATAGTATATGTAATTTTAGCTCATAGTAAAGAGTAGTAAAAGCTTAAAAAGTCAGCGAAAACCGCATCTTGATATCTTCTTTCAAACCGAAGATATTAGCAAAATTATAATAAATACCAAAAAATAAGCTCTTAATTACCTTATTTTTATAACACGGTATCAGTAGCCCTCTTGATTATGCCCATTTGAACAAAAAAATAAGATAAAACAGTTAGTTTATTTTAAAATCGACGATATACCAAAATACCATAATACCAGATGTATTCATATCTAATAATTAAGATATTAATAACATTGAACTAGAAACGATGATTCAGTGAAGTCATGGTAGGTTTTGAAAAAAAGTTGTTTTTGACGTAATAGTATAAACGTCAAATTGTTATTAGATCAACATTTTGATAGTCTTTTATCTTTTGATTGCTTTTTCAAAATGCCAAACTTCAACCAAACTTCAACTACTTCAAATAATAAAGGCATTTTGAAAAAGCAATCAAAAGATAAAAGACTATCAAAATGTTGATCTAATAACAATTTGACGTTTATACTATTACGTAAAAAGCAACATTTTTCCAAAGCCTACCATGACTTCACTGATCATCGTTTCTTGTTCACTGTTATTAATATCTTAATTATTAGATATTAATACATCTGGTATTATGGTATTCTGGTATTTCGTTGATAATAAAATAAACTAACTGTTCCTATCTTATTTTTCTGTTAAAATGGGCATAATCTAGAGGGCTACTGATACCGTGTTATAAAAATAAGATAGTTAAGGGCAAATTTTTTTGTATTTATTATATTTTTGCTAATATCTTCGGATTGAAAAATTATATCAAGATGTGGTTTTCACTGACTTCTTAAACTTTTATTCCTTTGCCGTAGCAGTTGCGCCCTCTAGCGGCCACTCTACAAACTTGAAAATAATTTCCAGCAATTTCTCATGGCTTCTTTAGTTATAAATATTTTTTTTCTCAGGTTCTACGGCCAATACTTTCAGAGATACAACCGAGAGCTATTTTTAGTGGGACACCCGGTACAAGCTGTTGTATATGAAATATTCGTCGATAAAAAATGTTGACGCTGTGAAAGACTTGAGTGACAGATATAATAAAACTCGAACTGAAATTGTATGTCTAAACTCACTGCGATGGCGATTTTGTTCAATCAAAAAACAATAGTTAAAAACAGCTGAAGATTGATGGTCATCTTCAAGTGTTTTTAGTATGTTCACGTCAAAAAGCACTGTGAACTGTGATAGAAAATAATCACGTATAACAAAAAATGTTTATTTTTTACATCACACTGTCACTTTTTCTACATGATTTAGTGCTAACATTTTGATTGTATGATTTACCCTCAAAAATTGAGATTCGTTTTAATGAAGTGAAACAGAAACACTACATTTTTCTAAAAAATCATGACATACATAATAATATGTATTTTTTCTTTAGAGTTGGGGTTTATTATTGCCAAACAAGTAACTTAAATTTTGCTATATACAGGGTGTTACATAAATAAGTGTAAATATTTAACTATTTTTAAGGGTACCTATTTGCACTTATTTAAGGAACAAACCCTGTATTTTTATTAATAAACCTTGAGTTTGGAGATCATTGTTTATGAGATTTCTCGTAGATATAATTTAAGCTGTTACATATAATATATTATAAATATAATCTTTATATATTTTTTTCTTGACAACATAAATGTTTATTATTATACGCGTGATTATACGTAAGAATACTTTTATCAAAGGAGAAAATCCATGACTCAATTTTCCAAAAAAATTACTCTTAGCTCACTAGAATAAGAAAATATTATATATTGTAAAGAAAAGATATTCGAATAGATTAAGTACAAAATCATTTTTGTAAATATTTAGTTGTTTAGAATGTAAACAAGGTAAAAGTTCTATGCAGAGAGACCAAAGATATTGTTCCAAATTTCAATGTAGAATGTACAGGGACTACCAAAATGTTTTCACTACCTAACTGGAATTTTTTTTCTTATTGAGTAATTAAAAATATTTTATGTAAAATCGTTAACAAAAAATATTGAGTTACGTCATTCACTTGAACTTCTATTTTGCAAATGAATTTTAGAAAATTGACAATAGATTTGCATCCAACACCACTTTTTTTCAGACAAATTTTTTCCATTGTGATTTATATAGAGCATACTGTATACAGTATGTCCTCGGATAGTTTTTACCAGACAAAAAAAACTTTTTTATTATTGACATTTTGAGAAAAACGCATTCTTCATAAAAATTCTTGCTTATTCTAAAACGATGATTAAAAACATGTAGTTTAATTCTTAAAAATCAAAATGCGTTTCTATGGTAATATTAATATAATTTAGATTTTATTCTTTGATAGATGATTATTATTAATTTTGATTAGCAATTAGCATCATGTCGGAAAATGATTAGCATCATTTTCTGACTATTATCACCCTTTCCGTAGCATTGAACTAAATAAATGTTGTGCTTCTTTAACATTCTAAAACAGCAAAACATATGACGATGATAATTAAAATTCTATCAATAGCAATCTATCAAAGTATGAAAACGATATTATACCTATTATCAGAGAAACGCGTTTTGATTTTTAGGACTTGAAAAATTAACCATTATTTCATGTTTTTTTTTATTTTCTCTAAAACGGTATGGAAATTTGGAAAAGTTTTACGGGATTTAACTTTTTTAGAACAAGCAAAAATTTTATGAAGAATGCATTTTTTCCAGAAATGTCAATAATAAAAAGTTTTTCTTTCATACAGACAATGGGGACATACTGTACATTAAATTTTTAAAAAATACCATTCTATTTAATGGTAACATTTTGGTGGTCACCGGTATAACCATTGAATTATTATGATTCACGAGTGGCATTTTTTTGATGAATATAGTTTAACATACTGAAGGACCAAAATTAATTTCAAAAAATATCTCTTCTATTTATTTCCTTTTGAACTGCACTATATATATTTGCTACTATATATACAATTGAATGTTTATTATTTATTAAAATTAGGTTTACATACATTTGTCGGTCTAACAAAAATTATCATCAATTGTCATTTCAAAGGCAACTACGACGCCCTTTTAAAAAAATATTTTAGAATAACATATATTTAATAAAAAATAGCAGAAAAGTCGATCGACAAATCTATAAAAATATTCAACTTTTTTTTGTCCCTCAGTTTAAAATTATTCTACTAAAAAAATTGCCCTTGCTCTATATTTTATAAAATTATTATAGTTTAAATTAAAGTTTTTGTTATTATGACTGATTTTTGGCTCTCAGACCTCACTTCATTGTTAGATTATTTTTTTAAATCTATTCATCTAGAGGCTGAATCATTTATATCTATCATTCCCACTATGTTTATTATTATTATTATTAATGTGTATAGTAAATTTTATATTACCATTAGTTTAAGTATGGAGCGCAATAAGAGATTACAGTTTTCTCTTTAATAGATCTACCTAGTTTTAAGAAAGATATTTGTTAAATAGTTATTCTTATATATTTTTTTGAAATAATGTTACAGCGAAATAAAATTATTTGTAAAAATTTGTTTTTGTTTCATAGAGAACTTAAATAATATCCAATTCGCAGCTATTTAAGTCTCGAAAAAAACGTGTTCAATAAGGCGGCACTTCCTCAAGTAGGGAAATCAGTTTTCATATTTTAAATAGAAACCCCCATTTTTCCTAGATATTTATTTTTTTTTAGAAAATTTGATGAACTTTACCCCCTTTTTATTTTATTATCAAATAGGGATAACGTCAAAACACCAGTTCCCGGTAGATTACCGAAGTTAAGCGACTCTAGACGATGCGGGTAGATGGACGGGTGACCGTCTGGAAACTCTGTCGTACTGTTCTTTCATGGCAAAAGTGTTAAATATATTGACACACACTGCTCGTTCACGTCGATTTGAGACCGGGTGAGATCGTATAATCTCAAAAAAGTCTATAGGTACCTATGTGGCGGATTCATCTCTGTATACTGTATACAGTATGTCCTCGGATAGTTTTTACCAGACAAAAAAAAACTTTTTTATTATTGACATTTTGAGAAAAACGCATTCTTCATAAAAATTCTTGCTTATTCTAAAACGATGATTAAAAACATGTAGTTTAATTCTTAAAAATCAAAATTGCTTTCTATGGTAATATTAATATAATTTAGATTTTATTCTTTGATAGATGATTATTTTTAATTTTGATTAGAAATTAGCATCATGTCGGAAAATGATTAACATCATTTTCCGACTATTATCACCCTTTCCGTAGCATTGAACTAAATAAATGTTGTGCTTCTTTAACATTCCAAAACAGCAAAAAATATGACGATGATAATTAAAATTCTATCAATAGCAATCTGTCAAAGTATTAAAACGATATTATACCTATTATCAGAGAAACGCGTTTTGATTTTTAGGACTTGAAAAATTAACCATTATTTCATGTTTTTTTTTATTTTCTCTAAAACGGTATGGAAATTTGGAAAAGTTTTACGGGATTTAACTTTTTTAGAACAAGCAAAAATTTTATGAAGAATGCATTTTTTCCAGAAATGTCAATAATAAAAAAAGTTTTTTCTTTCGTACAGACAATGGGGGACATACTGTACATTAAATTTTTAAAAAATACCATTCTATTTAATGGTAACATTTTGGTGGTCACCGGTATAACCATTGAATTATTATGATTCACGAGTGGCATTTTTTTGATGAATATAATTTAACATACTGAAGGACCAAAATTAATTTCAAAAAATATCTCTTCTATTTATTTCCTTTCGAACTGCACTATATATATTTGCTACTATATATACAATTGAATGTTTATTATTTATTAAAATTAGGTTTACATACATTTGTCGGTCTAACAAAAATTATCATCAATTGTCATTTCAAAGGCAACTATGACGCCCTTTTAAAAAAAATATTTTAGAATAACATATATTTAATAAAAAATAGCAGAAAAGTTGATCGACAAATCTATAAAAATATTCAACTTTTTTTTGTCCCTCAGTTTAAAATTATTCTACTAAAAAAATTGCCCTTGCTCTATATTTTATAAAATTATTATAGTTTAAATTAAAGTTTTTGTTATTATGACTGATTTTTGGCTCTCAGACCTCACTTCATTGTTAGATTATTTTTTAAATCTATTCATCTAGAGGCTGAATCATTTATATCTATCATTCCCACTATGTTTATTATTATTATTATTAATGTGTATAGTAAATTTTATATTACCATTAGTTTAAGTATGGAGCGCAATAAGAGATTACAGTTTTCTCTTTAATAGATCTACCTAGTTTTAAGAAAGATATTTGTTAAATAGTTATTCTTATATATTTTTTTGAAATAATGTTACAGCGAAATAAAATTATTTGTAAAAATTTGTTTTTGTTTCATAGAGAACTTTAGGGCTCGAACTCACTGACGACCAGGTCGCAACGACCTGGCCGTCGGCTGGTCGGATGCATTGCGTTTATAGCTGCGGCCAGATGATCGACCAGTGTCAACAGAGTTGTCAGATCTAACGATTTTTTACGTTTTACCAATTAGAAAATATTGTTTCAGAAAGAATTAAGTTTCAGAAATGTTAAAATATCCAAGTTAACTAAAAAGCGAGGTTGCTATTCCTGAGCTTATTAAATGTTCTAATATTAAATAATGCATTTAAAATATTCTTGGATTTTTCGTTAATAAATACTAAATTGGTGTGGTATGGAGTAAGTAAAATCTCCAACCCCGACTACACAATAACGTCATTATTTCCATGTTTTTCAAATCCGCGATGCCTGCTATTCCATCAGTCGTTTCATAACAGAATATTCTACATCCTACGTCTATGGAATTTAATATGTGTAGAGTGAGATATGTAACTCGTGAGATTTTCAGCATTATATCGATAAAGGACAAGCAGGTAGAAAGTTTAGCTTCCAGTTATTTCAATGTTTACAATTTAACGAAGAATCTACTGTAACAAAACTCTTATAAAGGGTTAGGGGTTCGCTCAAGTCAAAGAAAACTCTTCGAAAAACACTCCGAAAATTCTTTATTCTTGGTATCTAAAATACTATACATTTACTTAGCAGGGGGAAAATTTTATATATATGGTACAATCTTACCTATCAAGCCTTTCTACTAACTTTTAAAAGTACAGTTTTACACTTTATGGCCACAGGATAATAAAATGAATACAATAAGAATAGTTGTTTCAGCGTACAGTAGCGAGAGTAAAATGAGAATCGAATTCAAATATGCAAGGCGCAAAAAAAGATTTAAATAAAAAACTGACTCTCCAGGTAGAGCTACGACCAAATAAGATTCCCCACATTGTTATGGCTGCTACACTACAACAGTAATTACTTCTATTTTTATGAATGTTTAAGTTACTTTCTCAATTTTTTTTCAAAATAATGTACCTATAGTAGAAATATAGTCTAATGAACCCTGTTTGAAAAACGTTAAATTAAATATAGTATTTAAAATACAGTTGTCCTCCTTGTACATGACTATAATACAACTAAAAAAAAACTAATTTAATAAAAAAAAACTGGTTGTAGAGAAACTTTAAATCTTATTTTTTTTATTTTTTAATATCGAAACTCAAAGGTATAATAACAGGTATCATACCAACCATAAATAGAGTAGGTATGTCATATAAAAATGTTTTGAGTTTTTACTAGAATCGACTCTTGATAAAAAAAAGGATTAAGTTTACTTTTGATCCAGTCTGTATACTATTTCTTTGGATTTCCTGCACGTGTGCAAAAACTACACTAAAACACTATATCTTATAGAAAATAAAATATTGTGCGTTGAATTTGAGGGATTTCATCTGAAAAATTATTAATTTGGAAGAAAACCGGCACCAAGCGGCAGAAAATAATAATATTTCCGTGCAGTCTTCTGGTCGCAACGACCAACGGACGGCCAGGACGTTAGTGTGCGCTACATCATTTGATTTAATGGTTTTAGAGGTAGCTGCGGCCGGGCCGGTGTGACCTGAACGTCAGTGTGTTCGAGCCCTAAAATAATATCCAATTAGCAGCTATTTAAGTCTCGAAAAAAACGTGTTCAATAAGGCGGCACTTCCTCAAGTAGGGAAATCAGTTTTCATATTTTAAATAGAAATCCCCATTTTTCCTAGATATTTATTTTTTTTTAGAAAATTTGATGAACTTTACCCCCTTCTTATTTTATTATCAAATAGGGATAACGTCAAAACACCAGTTCCCGGTAGATTACCGAAGTTAAGCGACTCTAGACGATGCGGGTAGATGGACGGGTGACCGTCTGGAAACTCTGTCGTACTGTTCTTTCATGGCAAAAGTGTTAAATATATTGACACACACTGCTCGTTCACGTCGATTTGAGACCGGGTGAGATCGTATAATCTCAAAAAAGTCTATAGGTACCTATGTGGCGGATTCATCTCTCCAAAAAATCCTATATGGGCATTTCGCCACTGCAAGAAAATCTACAAAGTAAAATAGTTATTCTTTGTAAACACTTCTGCGTTAATCCCAAACGGAAACTACTTGTCAGAAGTTAGGTTTACAGATATACAAATTTGCCTAACGAACAAAAAAAATGCTTAACGTTTCGGAAAGTTTATCTCTTTCCGAAGAAAAATATATTTTTTTTTAACCAATTCTTATTCAGATGATGTTTTGATCAATATTACACATGTATCTTTTATCTCAAAGGTTAAAGGCAGATAATTTTTTCGTTCGTTTAAATTTGTAAATCTGTAAACCTAACTTCTGATAAGTAGTTTCCGTTTGGGATTAACGCAGAAGTGCTTACAAAAAATAACTATTTTATTTTGTAGATTTTCTTGCAGTGACGAAATACCCATATAGGATTTTTTGGAGAGATCGTATATCTCATGAGTAAGAGTAACTCTCCAAGTCGGTAGGCCCTTGACAGTGATATGGGCGAGGACCGCGGTTCGGATTCCGCGTAAACAAAGTAGGCCCCGTCCAGATTAGCCTTAGCAGCAAGAAGGAGACATTAACTTAAGATACTTTACTTTTTATGGTTTCGTACCTCAAAAGGAAAAAATGGAACCCTTATAGGATCACTCTATTCTCCGTCATAGCAGCGAGTTTTTAAAAATTAAAAAATACAAGGACTAAAAAAATATACTTGATACCTATAAAGCGAAAGAAAATCTTACCTGAATATTTATATTTTTTCCATTTCAAAAGTCCATAAACTGTACAGGGTGGGTCAAATTCGACGCTTTTAAATGGAAACACCCTTTTCTATATTATCAACAGAAAAATTGATTTTTTATTTGGGACACCCTATATATTTTTAATTAACTGAAAAGAATTTAAAATTACCTTTCCAAAAATATAGCACACTTGATATTTTGTTATAATCCCCTTCAAAATACAGAATTTTTAAAAGTTCGCCACTTTTAACTAGTAGGCTTAGGACCCCTTATTGATGATATGCCCTTAATGGAACTCGAAAACATTATATTTCCAGCAAGACGACGCACCGCCTCTGAACGCTGAAGTTATCAGCCAATTTTTGCAGCCAATTTCAAGAATAATTGAATAGCTAACCAAGATCCCAGCCATTGGCCGTCGAGGCCGCCTAACTTAGTGCCCATGGATCTAATCCTATGCATATATTTGCGGAAGAATGAAGGTTCCTTATTCTTCCATATAATCTAGACAAGAATTAGAAATACTTAGCAGTTATGAGAGGGTATCTTTCACCCCTACTGAGTTAATGAATTCCGCGAGAAATGTTCAAAAACGGCCCCGTCTGTCCATAACAGAAAACGGTCGATATGTCGAATACCTGTAGCAAAATCTCATGTCTTGGTTTGCTATTTATTTTTATTGTTATTAGATATAGTTTAAATGTGTTGATGTTGGTTAAATATATTTTAAATTGTTATAAAATTCTGCATCTCTCATAGCAAATATTATTTTCGTTTTAATTGATGTTCACAGCTAGAATGTTTTTGCATTACAGCCGGTGCCGTTCAAAGCCTACTTATTTAAAGAGGGCGAATTTTTATATACTCTATATCTCGAAGAGGAATTGAGCAAAATATCAAGTGTGTTATATTTTTGGAAAGCTAATTTTAAATTCTTTTCAATAAATTAAAAATATACAGGGTGTCCCATATAAAAAATCAAATTTTCTGTTGATAATTCTTAAATTATTAATTTTAAAAAAATTATACTTAAACCATTAAATTCTACCTAAAAAGGTGGTTTGGAAATGTTTTCATAAAAAAACAAAATTTTCCATAGCAAAAAAGTTACAGCGATTTGTTAAAAATGCATATTTTTGAAAAACACCCCGTAACTCCGAAACGGTTTATATATAAAATGCGGTTTTCACCATCATGTTTTTGACAAAAATTAACCTCCAGACACCGATATTAGTTTTTGTCTATCTCCTATAGAAAAGGGTGTTTCCATTTAAAAGCGTCGAATTTTACCCACCCTGTACCTATAACAGAGCAGTGACAGACCATCTTCTAGTTAAAGATGTGTAAGATAGTTCAGCAGTTTTCAAAAGAATAAAATGCTACTTGGGCACCAGTCCTAAGGAACTTCCTTGATTCAAGTATTCTGAATTCTATAAAAGAAAATGAAGAACGATTAATTAAGGTATAGTTTCAATAGTTGACTAAATCTTGATTTTCATGCATCCGTTGTCCGACGATACGATGATACGATATTAGTTTTATTGGTTAAGTCGGTTACATTGATTTTTCTTAAAGGACAAAACGTAAATTTCAGCTTTTGTTATTTAACCAATTTTTATTCAGATCATGTCTTGATCAATATTACACATATGTGTTTTATTTCAAAAACTAAAGGCAAATCGTAGATAAATGAAACAATTTTAAATTGGAAAATGCTCATAAGAGCTGAACTCATAAGATAGCAATAATAACTTTGAGAAATGACGCTTTAAGCATTATTGCAGTTGAGGGTTGGAACCTTTGGTGTTACACAGCAAAATAAAAACAGTAAATCACCACAATACACCAAAACACTTTTACTTTTACACTGAACGCGCGTTTCGCTAACCATGTTAGCATCATCAGCAGATGATTATAAACTGTTTAAAAAAAGTAATAAAAAAGTTTATAATCATCTGCTGATGATGCTAACATGGTTAGCGAAACGCGCGTCCAGTGTAAAAATAAAAGTGTTTTGGTGTATTGTGGTGATTTAGTGTTTTTATTTTGCTTTAATCACTTTTTGATATTTTTTCAATGAGGGTGGTGTGAAAGATTTTAAAATTTTTGTAGATTCTGACTTTGACAAGAGAAAAATCATCAAGAAATGAAACTGATGGGTTTAAAAGACAAACCTATGCACAGTGGTTCCCCTTAATTAGCTGCGCGGTCATAACTGTTATATATCTAGATATAGCTTGACTACACCTTTTTTAATAGAAATTGATAACAAATGCTAAATAAATGTATATAAAAAACTTAATGTAATATGTATTTAAAAAATTGGGCCCAGTTCGTGTGATTTGCATTTTAAGTTCTAACTATTCGGAAGGGTATATAGACTATGTTTGCACATGTTTTTTTCATATTGAAGAGGTCAAATTTATTTTAAATGTTGAAAAAATAAAAGAGACAGTTGTTTCATTTTATAAATACAATTTTATTGTCAATTGATATACAGTGTGTCCACGAAATAAGCTGACACGAAGAGTAATAGAGAAAATAAGTTAATTTTATTTTAAGACAAAAAGTCAATTTTTAACCACCCGGTATAAGATCCGGCGGCAATTCGCGGCAGCCAGTGGCAATTAATTTATATGCAATATACTTTAAGCAACAAGTATTATCATGCCGTTTAACAGGATTTGAAAGGGATAGTAGTTAAAAGTCTTAAAGAGTGACAAGCAAAAATGTAAAAATACTATTTTTGTTGCCTTCAAATAAATTGTCATAAACTAATATTACTTAGGTTTAATTAAGTGCAAAAAAGAAAACAGTTCTTTTTACCTTCTTTTCGAATGTCCATTACAGAAAAGGCAACAGCTTTTATCAATTTTAATAAAATAAGTAATTAATTGGCGTTATCTGAAAACTGTTTATGTCAGCTTTATACCAGTATCTAGCCAAAATGTGACATTTGTAATAAAAAAAGCGCTACACTAGGCTTACTTTATTTTGTTATTTATTATGTATCGTTTACAGGGGAATATAAGAAAAGTATTAGCAACAGTTTCATGCAAACATTTTGAAATTAATATTTCTAAGTAATGACCTATCTGGCAACCACTGTGCTATGTACAGTGTGTAAATTCTGGCAATCAGATGAAAAAACGATACAACATATTCTATGGCCGTGCGATGCGATAGTCTTCTAAATGTGCAATTCTTTGCACTAAATTATAAGCCATTGACAAAGAACTATATGGAAGATGTCGTAAAGTTATTTTTGTCGTCAAATTCATTTTAAAGGAAGTGCTACAATTTTTTCAACAATATTGTAAATATAAAGTCAATAAGTTTTCTACAAATACATACCCAAAAATCACCTAACGAGTCCAAAGGTTATAGATAAGAGGGAGAGATGTATTTATAGATAATTACTAAGTTTTTGATATATTTTATTGATGTTGAAGAAAAAGTTCATTTTTCAAAAATAATTTATATTTTGTAAAATATACAAATCTAAAAATATATTTTTGAATCATTGAACAAAAAGTAATCCTAAAAGGATATTAGAAAAACTTCTAAACAATGAGATGTATGTTAGAGAAAAAACTGTGTAAGAATAGAATACAAGAAGTTTTTGAATTTTACAGTTTACGGCATTTTCTACAGTGCCGACATCTGTCATATGCATTTAGCTCCATTGTTTCCGGATGATATCTCAGAAGATAGTGCTCACATAAGTTGTGTATTAGCTCGTTAGCGTAAGTTTTAGAAATAAATGACTTGCCTTTGATCTGGGATGATTTTCCAGATGGAGCCTATTTTGGTCCTTTATCCAATTATGGATTTTCCTTTTAAGTGGCTGTTATTAGTGCCAATGATGAAAAGTTGGAGTTAGTAGAGAAAGAAGATGGCTCTTTTTTCGAGGACCTTAATCATTACCTTCAATTTTCAAAATAATAGGATATAATTTGATACAATAGTAATGTAAATTATGAAAAATGCACTGAAAAAGTGAATCATCAACAATAAACATGACGTTTTCATTTTTTCCTATGTTTTTATCGCATTTAATCTAAAAATGCATAAAAATGCAATAGGATTTTCATTTAAAAAACAAACTAATATATAATTATTTCCTTGTTCATCCGCTAAAATTTAATCCTTTCAAATTAAATCATCCTGTATAGTAGTGACGTTGTTAAAATTTCGATTTTTTTAGTATTGACTCTATTTGACTGTTATAATTTAAAATGTTTAAAGGCAGTAAATGAAATATTGATAAAATCAGTGGAAACTTATTGAGTTATTATTTATTGAATTGCGTGCTTTTTAACATGTATAATTGTATAAGATATACATATTTAAAATTAAAGTTGTTGTGTAGATTTTTTACAATAAATTGAACGGTAAATATCTATCAAATTCTTCATACTTTACTGCCAATCTGATAAATAAAGCCATAGATCTAATAACACAAGTTTACAAACTCGGGTCAACTTTTGGACCCGAGCAGATGAGAACGATTCTTAACGTTACTTGATGCCCTGAACTCAGATCTTCAATCCGCTTGTCAAGATTGGCTCTAGTTTTAGGTCTGGCCTAGCCGTGCCCACTATGAGCCAGGCCAATAAAATGTGTCCTCTGTACCACTTGTAAACCCACAGGACGTTTTACTGCCACCTCTTTACAATAATCTTGGCCTTATTAAGAACTTTGTCAAAGCGCTAAATCGCGAAGGACCGGCTTTCCAGTACTTAACCAAGTTGTTTCCAAAACTGTCATACGCAAAAATCAAAGAAGGAATATTTGTCGAACCTGATATTCGAAAACTAATGGCCGAGGGGTGTCTCACTTGGGTAAAAAATGTATATGTACTGCCAAAATATCATCTTTCTACCAAGCGACTGCCAATCACAGCCAAGAAGACTGCCTATGACTGCCATGTAATTATTATAGGTGACTGCCAATGACTGCCAGCGACTGCCAAGAAAATGTACATGTAATTCCAGTAGTGAGACACCCCTCGCTAATGGCTGACGCAACGTTTACAAAATGTTTAACGCTTGATGAGGCAGCAGCATGGGCATCGTTTCAAAGTGTTGTTCACAACTTTCTAGGTAATCATAAATCATCGGATTACAAGCAAGTAATCGATAATTTGTTGCAAAATTACCACAAGATTGGAGCTCGAATGCCTCTCAAGATACATTTTCTGCATTCACATATTGATTTTTTTCCACAAAATTTTGGCGACACGAGCGACGAGCAAGGAGAGCGGCTACACCAAGATATAGCGAAAATCGAAAGGCGATACCAAGGATTTTGGGACGAAGGCATGATGAGCGATTACTGTTGGACCCTAATCCGTGAAACACATCCCAAGCAGTATAAAAGACTCAGTTTAACCTCTGTTCATTTCTGATTTATATTGTTATATTCAATAAATGACTGTTAACGGTCAAAAATAGTAAAATAATGAATTTATTGAATATTTCGAAAACTAGAACCAATCTTAAAAAATGGACTGCTGATTTGGATTCAGCCCCAAAAATTATTTTAGAAATTGCTTTTAGTTGCTCAGGTCCAAAACCGTGTATACTTGTGTAATTAATAGTAAGTAGATAATAAGAGAGTGGTTATATTAATATAATAAATAAGAGTTATAAATACAACTAAGTAATAAAGAGTTAAAAAATATCAGTAATTATTGTTCATGGTCATTTCCAGAGTTACGCCTCACAGTTTTATTCGGTACCAATCAGTGAATTAAAACTGTTTTAATCATCTGCTGATGATGCTAACGTGGTTAGCGAAATGCGCGTCCAGTGTTTGAAAACATGTTTTGGTTTATTGTTTGAATTAGTGCTTTACTTTGCTGTTGTAACACCAAAGGTTCCAACCCTCAACAGTAATATAATTATCTATTCATAGGTAGCTTTGAATAATGTGGCAGTTAACTTTTATAAAAAATATATTTTACAGAAGAGATTTTAAAGAATAATTTTAAGAAGATAAATATGTTTTAATTAAAATATACCGAGTACGTCTCAAAAGTGGCTCACGACTATAACTTTTTTATTTTTTCAGATAAAAAAACGAGATTTGGTATGTTAGTATTTTATGACATAAATTAGGATTGATTGACGGTTTTCAATTGTTTTCGGTCACTTCCTGTTTCACCGGAAATGACTACAACTTTTGATTGTTAAATGGCACTCTCCGTATTTTTTACTTTATTTTATAGAAAATGACTTTCTGAATCGAATGACATATATGTCAACTTTTGACAAATTCACTCAAAGACAAATCGTATTTTAAATTTCAATCTAGAGTGCCATGGCTGTGTTAAAAACACTAATTTTTAATCAGAAGCCTTGGAAAATAGATTTGATCGTCTAATGTTTTTAGTGCCTTGTCCTGGCCGGTTAAAAGATACCCATATCGTATTTTTAATCATATCTCAATTTTTTTAAATGGAACGAGGGTGGCTCATTAGCATATTATTTGTAAAAAGCATTTTTTAAGAATAATTTGATACCACACACTTGGTATTTGAAGTTAAATTGTCATTATGAACCGCATGTTATAATTTCAAATAAACCATATGCGAAAATGTCAAAAGTTGACATATGATATGTCATTCTATTCAGAGTGTCATTTTCTATCGAATAAAGTAAAAAAATATCGATGGTACCATTTAAAAATCAAAAGTTGTAGTTATTTCCGGTGAAAACGGAAGTGACCGAAAACAATTGAATATGTCAATCAATCCTAATTTATGTTATATACTAACATACCAAATCAGTTTTTTTATCTGAAAAAATAAAACAGTTATAGGGGGTGAGCCATTTTCGAGACGCACCCGGTATTCTAAGAATATATTTTAAATAGTTTTAATTTTTAATATTTTCCTAGAGAGAAAATGATTATTTCTCATTTCCCGAATGAGGCAAATAACAGTAATTTCTCATTTTAGTAGCAAAACGAAGAAAACCAATATATTGTCAGAGAGTGATGAAAGGGAAGTCTATCTATCTATATATTGGTACCACACCAGAACTAAAAGAAGCAGAAAGAAGAGAAATGACAAAATACGAGTAATGAAAATGAGTGGGGAAAATGAGTGAGGAAAATAAGTGAGGAATACGAGTGAAAGAAATGAGTGAAGGAAATGAAAAAGGAAAGTAAAGGTAGATAATGTGCCATTTCCAAAATTTTAAGTTTAGTAATGTTTAACTGTTAACATTACATATATTCTCACCGGCACGTAAAACGGCACCTTAAAATTTTGATGTGTTTTAAAGTGTTATGTATTTTGTGCTAGTGGTCTGATTTTGATAATCATTTAAGCAATTTGTAGCTAAATTATTTGATTTTTAAGTATCTCTATCCAAATTAAAAAAAAATTATACGAGGGAACATAAAATGTTGTTATTTTGGTGAAAGTTTGGAACACCCTGTGAAATATGTTAAAAAATGAGGGAATTAGAAAACTATTTTATCGGTATATAGGACTGTTCACTATGACCAGAAGGAAAAAATACGAAAAAAATGTTAATGTCTTCATCAAAAACGAATATCTCCAACAAAAATAAAGCTATTGAGACGAACCAAAAAGCAAACTATCAACAAAGAATGTACCTAGATGAAAAAATTATTTTTAAATTCCATGCTGTCTTAACAAATTCCACAGGGTATTTCAAACATATGGCTTATCAATTTATCAAGATCGGTCGAAAAAGTATATCAAACTTTAAAATACATCAAAATTTTAAGGTGCCCGTTTTTCGTGCCGGTGAGTCTATGTGGTTGTAAAAAAATTCCATATAGTTCATATACATTCTTCAAAAAAAATCCCAATATAAAAAATAATTATTAAAAGTTCCAAAGTGTGATAGATATCATCGGTTGCGAAATAATTAAATAAATAAAGGAAAAAAATACATATTTCCATACGTACACGTATTCGCTACTTGGAAAACAATACATTCGTTCCAATATTGACTTAGCAACACGAAATAAAAACTCAAGCACTCGAAATACGCGAAAAGGAAAAAATAACTGACGTCACGCGCCAGGCAGCCATCTTGGTCGACGCCCTGCTCCTTTTTTTTCGATCATCACATGCAGAACTTAATAAATATATCATTCAATCAAAAATCGGCCGTCGACATGGGGGATGCACAGGATAGTTTGGTAAGCGTAACATTTTCTTTTTCTTTATTCTTGGTCACTTTTGGATAAACTTGCGTTTTTTTTTTGATAATACACGGTCCCGAAAAATCGCCTAGTCCGTCAATATTTCAGAATGGTACTGATAAATGTTTTTGATATGGTGATATAGTTCAGAAAGAAGCGATTAGGAATATCTTTTCGAAAAATATGTGATTATTATAGATATGAGGCAAAGATGAGATATAGTTGAAAGCCAATCCTATATACCAAAGCGATTACAGGCATATGTGTATAATTTTACTTACTATAACGTGCAGCTGTGTTGATTCTAGATAGAGCAAGGGAAAAAATACATGTTATATGCATCATTGTGACTACAGAACACATAGTTAAACTTTTCAATACATCCAACTTCACTATAAAACATAATAACCACGAAAAAAAGAACTTTGTGAACCAATTCATTCAACTTTCAGGATTCTTCTCCATCGTAATTAGCACTGACTTTAAGCAGTTTTTGAGGAACACTATTAGAAAATAACTTTATCCTTTCACTGAGAACTGATATTACTGATTAAGAATATTTCGTGAGGGAATAAGTTACAATGTTGTCTCTTTGATAAAGTTTATTGTATTAAGATACTATATCTTATATCAATTTTAATAAACAACATGAACAACCTGCTTTAGATTGCGGGCATAATATTAACAGGAATTATGTTAGAAGTTATGTAAAGATTAACCTGATCTATCAATTTATTCGTTAAAAACCAAAAAAAATATGAAAACCGTCAAAATTTCGCCGATGCGTCCATTTTGTTTATGTTGCGTGAGCATGCGCGTTTTGTTTTTCTTTAAAGCTTTACCTTTTAAATCAATTAGCGAAATCTTGAGCATTTCCAATTCACCAGTTGTAAGAGTTGGGTGAGATATCTGTATCTATGTCATCAAGTTTCATAGTTCAAAAGGTAGAGTGGACATATTTTAATATTTTGCACCATTGATTACTAGATATGTATCGTTTATTGGTACATTCGTAGCATCTAATGCTATAATTTTGTTTTGTTGTTAACTATTACCTAAGCTAAATTAGTGGAATGAATTGGTGGTTTCAATTAGCGTATAAGTTTGTTCCTCTAATTTCAATATAAGTCAGAACGTCAAAATTAGTGGTAGTCATTTTCAATTAGTAGAAAAAGTTAACAAGAAGCTTTTAACTTTTTGAACTAATTATACTTTAAAATTTACGAAAAATGTCGTGTTGGCTTTTGATTTTGTGATTGTTTTATTAGGTTTTCTCTATATGGGATACAACCGCAAGCTGTTAGGATATTCTATTAATTTTAATTGTTTTAGACTTTGTGAAATATTCTATAGTTTTAAGTATAAAGTAAAATTAAAACCATTAATTTATTAATTAATAAATTAATGGTTTTAATTATGCTAACCTAATTTCGTGGTTCTGAATGAAGATTTTGTTATAAAATTGTTAAATTTTCTTATAATTTTAAAATAATACAATATTTGTAAATATTCAGTCAATTAATAGTATCTCTCTGAAGCTTGATAACCAACAATTGGAACTTAGTAATATTAATATTTTTTCCGGCTTGTTTATTTAATTTTATGGAAAATTTAATAATTTATATTATGCATTTAATCACAGATGAAAAATTATAGGATATTTCTATTTTTTTTCTTCTTAACCTTACCATATTTACTACTGGTATATATTATCCTTTTTTGTTCCGATACTAATTAGTAATAAATAATACAAAAATTAGATAAAATATCTTTGTTACTTTGACTATCATTCTGCGAAGATTAACTTTTGATTATACAAAGATTAAATCTGTGAAATACAGCTTAAACCATGATTTTAATAATAAACAAAAATAGTACTTATAGAAAATACCGTTATTTGAAGAAAACAGGAAAGTATTCTTGTAAAAATTCATTAAATATGATTTACAGTAGCTTCAGTCAGAACTTATTAATGGAATAAATTAGTGCTTTTAATTACTAGAAGTTTGTTCCTCTAATTTCAATGTAAGCATTCAAAACCTCAAAATTAGTGGTAATAATTTTCAGTTAGTCGAAAGAGTTAAACACTTTTAAGCTTCATTCAGAATCTCGATATTAGAGGAAAAATTGGTGGTTTCAATTAGTGTAAAAGTTTGTTCCTCTAATTTCAATGTAAAGCATTCAGAATGAGAAAATTAGTGGTATTATACTTCGAAATTTGAATAATGTCATTTTGGAATTTGATTATCATAGTCAAGAGAAATAGTGGCTAGAAAAAAATGTTTAATGTTTTACAAGCTAATTATTCGGCTTTCTCTATGGATACCAGTTACTAACATAAGCTGTTGCCAAGATGTTCTATTAATTTTGATTATATTTTTTAGACATTGTGAATGACCGTAAAGTCTAGTATAAAGTATTAATTGAGTCCACTAATTTCGAGGTTGTGAATGAAGCTTAGGTAATAGAAATATTTTTATATGTATGTCCTTATTTAAAACGGTCCTGCCATATTTAAAACTAATTTTCCTAAATATATTTAACACTAATTTACCTTTATCATAACCACGAACTATTTTTTCTGGGAGGAACAATATATCGAAAACTATATTCTTAAATATAACACATTTTTATAAACTCTCACAACAACGAAGTCTACCTTAACACTGATAGAAAAGTTAAATAAGTCTTGTAGGGTAGGTAGAGAGATTGTGATGTTTTAATTTTGATAATTTTTATTGTAGTAAGATACCAGATGATAATGTCAAGCCAACAGCTGTTTAGATTATAATAAAAAACTTAAATATCTGAAAGGCATCGTTGATTTTCTCAATAAATTCGGAGAGAAGAATAATAAAATGAAAAAATGGCGTAAAGAATCGGTAATTCATTATTCATTTATGTCATATTTGTTCAAAAGGTGCGCAATCTCCACTTTACGTGGATGCGTGTTTTTTGGGTACGGTATGCTTACATCAGTACATATCGCTATAAACGGTTGTACTGTGCTGTTCCGCTGTAAGATTATATCTCACGCCGATTTTACCTGTAATTCTGATACATCTTCAATTAAAAAGGTATGTAGCTTTTTATTTACATTATTTTTTTTTATAAATTTCCCTCAAAGTCTTGTAGGGTATGTGTTCTTTAAAATATAATTTACCATAAATATATAAGTTTACGGAAATTATAAAATAAAATATGTGATTTATAAGTAAAATTGTACTCATTAATTAGTTACTAGTAAAAATATTGCCTAACCAAAAAATAAGCTTAACATTTATAGAGTAAAAAAATAAAGAAAAAAGATCTAAATCTAATTATAACGGGAACCAAAAACTTTTAAAAAGTAATTTATATGTTTTTTTTAGTATACTGAAACAACAGTTGAATCTGGTTGATCATCTATTTATGTATCATTATTAATAATTATTAATTAAATAAAATTAAATATTTAATAATAACAACAATAAATTTTTAGTTTGGCAATAATAACTATTTTTATAATTGCTTTATTATTACAGTTAGGGACTGGAACCTTTAGTGTACAGCAAATAAAACACTAATTCACCACAATACACCAAAACACTTTACTTTTGTACTGAACGCGCGTTTCGCTAACCATGTTAGCATTATCAGCAGATACAATAATACTATTCTTAAGCTTTTTAAACTTTTAACAGGTTTTAATCATCTGCTGAGTGCAAAAGTAAAGTGTTTTGGTGTATTGGAGCAAATTAGTGTTTATTTTGTTGTTTTTGCATTTTGATATTTGCTTTACTTTAATTTTCACCTATATCAACTTGGTTGGAGAATCGTAGTTAGTGGCGGATCTACGGGGGGGTCTTTGGGGTCCCCCCCCCCCTTAAGTTCAGTCAACAAACAAGCTGTTTGTAATTTTAATACATTATAAATATTATACATTTAAGAAATCTTATAAAAATCTATATTAAGAAAAACTTTTGTTATTATCATAATTTAAAAGTTTATGATACATTTTTTACTACTAGTTTATTTTTCCAGCAAAAATCAATAATTAAAAATATACCGGGAGTGTATCAAAAATCGTTCACGCCTATAACCTTTTTATTTTTTCAGATAAAAGAACGAAATTTGGTATGTTATGTACCTATATGATATAAATTAGAACTGATTGACGTATTCAATTATTTTCGTTCACTTCCTGTTTCACAGGAAATTATTACAACTTTTGATTTTTAAATGACACACTCGGTATTTTTTTACTTAATTCGATAGAAAATGGCATTCTGAATAGAATGACAAAAAATTATATATACATATGTCAACTTTTGACATTTAAATTAAAAAACAATAGCATTTTAAATTTCGATTTAGAATGCCTTGGTCATAACTGTAACAATAATTTGACTAGAAATACCAAGTGTGTGGTATCAAATTATTCGTAAAAAACTGCTTTTTCCAAATATGCTAATGAGCCACCCTCGTTCCATTTGAAAAGGTTAAGTTATGATTAAAAATACGATTTGGACAAGAAGACACAAGAAACATTAAACGATCTAATCTATTTTTGCAAGGCTCCTTGATTAAAAATTAGTGTTTTTAACACAGCCTTGGCACTCTAGCTTGAAATTTAAAATACGACTTTTTTAAGCGAGAATATCAAAAGTTGATTATGATATATCATTCTACTCTAGAGTATCATTTTCTACTGAATAAAGTAAAAGATACCGAGGGTACCATTTAAAAATCAAAAGTTGCAATCATTTCCGGTGAAACAGGAAGTGACCGAAAACAATAGAATATCAACATATGTATATCATACTTTTTAGAAGCTTTATATAATAAAAATAATAAATAGTAACAAAATGTAAGAAATATTATCCCACTTTATTTAATGATAAGGAATCAGTTACTGTATTTAAATAAATATCTACCTGAAATTTAAATTTATCAATTGAATTTGAAATTATATACGACAAACGTGTTCTTTTTATAGAAAAAAAGTTTATTTAGCGTATACTAACAGGTGTCATAATCTTGATTGATTACTCTATTCTAAAACAACAAAGAGTCGGGAATAAAAAACATGACATCAGCAATGCAAAAATTTGGATTGACACCATATTTACTTAAAAATTAGGTCACCTCATTAGGGACGAGCCCTCTTATGACGTTTGATGTTTTAAAGTAATGTCGATTTTATATTTATTAGTTTACTTGTTGCTTTACGTCATTAACCAAACAAGTGAACAATCTGAAATGACAATAATTGGAAAAAAATACCATAAATATTAAGGCATGTTTTATTGGTACAATTTTCTTTATGTTTTTTAACTTA
Organism: Sitophilus oryzae; assembly: GCF_002938485.1. Lineage (NCBI taxonomy): Eukaryota > Metazoa > Arthropoda > Insecta > Coleoptera > Curculionidae > Sitophilus > Sitophilus oryzae. Next base: position 2,590,863 of record NW_022146424.1, read on the forward strand.
TATGGTTCTCCTTAATTTTAATCAGTATACAGGGTGTTGCCATATTATCAAAAAATTATGTTTCTTAACTAAAAACTAAAAACATTTTCAATTTTTTTTTTAAAAATTCCACATTTTCAAACATCTTTTTTTGAGAAAAAAACCCTTATGGACGTGTTTCTGGGGTCGAAATATACTACCACTAAAAACATTTGCACTTATTTAAGACTCACCCTGTATAAGTATGATGGAATTCACTAATTTATTCTACAAATTTCGAGGTTCTGAATTAAGAATTCTTTAAAAAATTTAAGTCTCTAAAAATTAACGAAGATCCAACGATCGACGATTTTCAGCCACGTGCGGAAAAGGAAATAGGAAATATTGTTCAAATATCCATCTCCGCGCCATACCTACACCTTCCTACGGTCGTACAGTACCTTGGGTTCGCACCTTTCATCGAAAAAACGCGTACAATTACCCAGAACAAATATTTGACGCGGAGTCTGTCCAGAATTTAGCTCACCGCTTGTTTGGTTCGCTGTAAAAAGTTTGTCAACTTGTCAAATATTTAAATAAGCTCCAACGACCGAGGAACGGTACCTTGTAATCCGATGGAAATTGTATTTACCGAGAAAAAAAAAGCGCGGCATTTTGTAGTGCTTCAATTTTAATAAGTAAGGGTGCAGTGCAGCATGTCAACTAACACACGTGAAACGCGATGGGGACCTAAAATGGCCGACTTAAAATCCGGTTTATCGACGACGTTCTAAATTTATTTAAAACGTGTAAAAATACAGGGTGGTCCGAACTGTATTCCGGAAACTTCGGCAGTATATTCTGCAGATAAAAATAAGTAAAAAAGTTCGTATATATCTATGTCCTAAAATGCTTAGTTTCAGAGATACAGGGTGTAGAAGTTCCATTTTTATTTCGTTTTTTTCTAAATAATTTCTGAAATAACGTCAATATTTCGATGAAAATTGGTGTCTAGAAGTTTTTTGACATGAGAAATTTGATTTCGATGTAAATATGACTCCTACTAGTAGAGGGCGCCACCTACGTGTGTTTTAACTGTTTTGAAGCGTAATAACTGTATAAAACTACCGAGCGAAAAAATATCTCTGTGATTTTTTACGTAAAAAATATCTCTTTATAAAAATCGCTAAGAGCAACCATTCTTAAGATATTTAGAATGGAAATAGTAGATACATGTCATTATTGACGAAAAACACGTTGGGTAGATAGTTATTTCACTGAAATAACAAATTTGAGAAATTTTTATTTTTTTAAATTAAGCATAAATTTTTTTGAAAAAAATGATAATAAAACAGTTTCTGTTGAACATTTGGCACAAAAACATTTCAAATTTATGATTTGAGTCTAATAACTATTTAGTCAAAATGTTTAATTTATGTCAATGATGACAGGTATTGATAATTTCTATTCCAAATATCTCGAAAACCATTACTTGTAGCGGTTTTTACCAAGAGACCTTTTTCACGTAAAAAACGTCGTAAATGTATATTTTTTTAGTCAGTAGTTTTATACAGGTACAGACGAAAAGTTATTACTCTTCAAACCAGTTAAAAAATATGTAGGTGGCGCCCTCTACTAGTAGGAGTCATATTGACATCAAAATCAAATTTCTCATGACAAAAACTTCCAGACACCAATTTTCATCCAAATATTGACGTTACTTTATTGTAAAAATTATTTGGAAAAAATCGAAATAAAAATGAAACTTCTACACCCTGTATCTCCGAAACTAAGCATTTTAGGATATACATTTATACAAACTTTTTATACATTTTTATCTATAGAATATGCTGCCGAAGTTTCCGGAATACAGTTCGGACCACCCTGTATAGTGTATATATAGGGTACCCTCAATAATCTGCTGGTTTTGTTTTACTTTGTCAATTGTTACTTTGTCAACTGATATTAGTTTATAAAATTGTAAAAAATATATCTCTATCAAAAATAGATCAATTATAATAATTATTTAATTACAAAAATATCAGATACGCCACTGTAAATAAAGCAAAAATGCAAGAAGAAAAATAAAAACAATTAATTCTAAGTGAATCTCATAACTTGATTTGGTTTACTACACGTAATGTAAAGCTTGTTCAACCATCGTTCACCGTTACGTCATCATTATTTGTCAAATTTGAGTTTTAGGGTGTGTCTGAGATCAGTTCATATTGTTTAAAAAAATTAAATACGTTCCTTTGTCACTCTTTGAGCGAGTTTCGTTTTTTTGCGGCATTTATTATTTTTTTCTTGATCTATTTATTAGTTACGATCACTTTAATTCCAATTCTTTGGACTGTTGAAATTCCACATTTTTATTCTTCCATTTTTACATAGGAATATTACACACTTTGCATTGCACTTTCTATGAAGAAGCACAGTATATGAATACGACGTCCACGCAAGAGTGTTCTATGAGCGTGTCTTTCTGAAGAAAAATTATATTGAAACTGAAAATAGTGATCCATGTTCGTCAATAAAATTATAACCACAAATCAAATGACAATGACAATTACTAAATGGAAATGCAGTAATTTACGAAATACCGTAATGACGTCACCGATCACTTTCATCTGGCTGGCAAGTGATTGAGAGAGTTCAACAATATATGACGTGACGTTGGACGATGGCTGAACATTCTATATATTGTTGCGTTTTTCGTCGGTTCCGTGTGGATAGAAAGTCACAATTTATTTAAACAAAATTTATTTACACTAAGTAACAAACAATAACGATTAAAAGACTTAAAGAACTATACCGTGTTGGCAACTGTTACTTTTGGGTCGGCATTTACATGTTTGGAAGTAAATCGCATCGGGATCTTATTAAGTCGGAGTGAGAGAAATGCGACCGACCGACGCGACGCGCGACGGTGTGCTGTTGCGGCGTTGCCGATACGCCTTTCCCTATCCAGTAAAGTAAAATCATGATCGCAAACCGCTTATTTTTAAAAGATATAATAGCGCGACCACTATCGAACACCCACTCAATTCCACTTATTTAACACTTTTAACACTTGAACTTAAAAAAATTCAAGCTATAGGGAAAATTACAACGACTCGTTAATAAATAAACAAATTAAGTATCAGGAGACGTAATTAAATCGTGAAGCTGAACGCATGACGCACACTTTTCCCTAGAACTTTAAGTACTGACAGAGGTATTGATTGGGTCGACCGGCCAACTTCGACAAATCTGCTATATCCCCTTCTGCATCTCTTAGCGATGTGCACAGTTTCTCGGTTTATTTCATACGTTTGGCAACGTGTTTACTGTCCTCTCTTTGTTCAGTACATTATAAACGCATTGTACTCTTCTTACATACGGAAATCTCGACTCAAGACTAACCTTTGCCAGCCCTTAGTATACAAACTATTTATTTATAACTATTTATCTAGAAAGAATTTATTTTGAATTTAGCGCGGCAACTGTACTCGTCTATTTATTTTCTGTCCTCTTCAAGCTCCAGCCGTCGGCTTATATACCCACAGCTAAAGAGTTCTCGAATAATCCATAGATCATTAGGTGCATAGAGAAGGTTTCGAATGTTCTCGTATGTACTACTCCATTCCAGTGGAACTCGATTGTTCTCGAACGTTCGAATGAATCATTACGGTGTTTATTCTTTAAGGCAATATTTAAGGTCATATGGGGGCGGGGCATAGTAGTTAGTTAGGTTATGCCGAGTCCACACAGGTCGGCAACAATATTATAACGGGTGGTTCATCGGCGTTGAAAACAGGAAGTACAATGCTAATTTTAAACTGTCTAAATATTGGCTCCCGATTTTACAGCGAAATCCTTAATAGGTTCATTACAGGTCTGCGTATGCCGAGGCGTATGCTGAATACACATAACAAATTTGAACAATTTTGGACAAGCCGTTTTTAACTAATTTTATAAAAACTGTATTTATTTTTAAATTAAAACTGAACAGATGTTGTAAAACCAGACAAATATCAATATACCTTAAGTTGTTAAACTATGATTGAATGCAATTTGTTTTACTGTCAGATTTTAAACTTTTTTTTTTGACACCAGGAACACGTCTATTAGGTTTTTTTGCGAAAAGACTGAAAATCGTGCATTTTCTTTTAGATTTTCCTGTATATTTTAGAAAACTTTTTGGAACTACCTGTTTACCGACAATCGCCAATTTCCCCAAGGTATAATTTTTTAATCTCCTGATATTACCATTGCACTGAAATTTTTTAAAAAGTAATTATATCCTTCAATAATTCTTCATTCAGTTTTTTTTTAATTTTGAAATTTGAATGATTCAGTTATTTTCGAGGTTATTTTGGACTTATTTGAAAAACGGTAAAGAGAAAATCTGTTTCTTTTATCGAGAGCTATCAGTCCTGAAAATATTTTTACTTATTTAAGACTCACCCTGTATATATATATTTTTTAAATTGCTTTGTTTGTTACAGGACATGGAGCCTAAAAAGGAACCGGACCAATCACCAAAAAACAACCAACCCAGCGAGGCTGAATTACAATCCCCAGACCAAATAAAATCGGAGGAAGGCATAGAGCAGCAAACCCAAATCTTCATCAGCCAACCAAATCAACCCGACCAACTGCTACAAGCACGCGAAATGCCCCCTTCAGTTATCAGAAGAAACATCATCACACCCGCTGGCATAATCGTGGCTACTGACCAACAAGTCGAAGTACAATCCGAAGAAGTTGTTGATGAAACCTCTGGCACATCTCAAGAAATGAGTCCGGAAAATGAAAAGAGCAGTACCACAGTCTCGTATGCTACCATAGTTCAGGAAACGACAGGTACGAATGACAGTTTCGGAGAAGAAAAACAGTTCATAGTTACAACGGAAGCGTCTTCCGATACATTCCAAGCACAGGCAAATTCTTTTCCTCCTGATCAGCTGGTTAATTTTACAATAACTCAGGACGGAGAACATGAAATACCGATAGAGAACGCTTCGATTGAAGCTCAAGGAAACTACACGAATTTAGAGACTGCCCAGTTTCAAGGTAATGGACAGTATCCTACGGATGGGTCACACTACTTACAGCAACATCATCAGTATGGGGGAATTCCGTTTTCTGTTGAAAAGAGTAACGGAGGAAGCCCACCAGCCAACAATTTGCTTTATAGAAACAACGATCCGACGTTAGCATCATCTAGATATGCGGTAAGTTGAGTAAATAGACCTGTATTGTGTAAATAGTCCTGAACAGTAAGACTAGTAGTACTACACTAGTAAGATATCAAATACTTAAATATTACTTAAGAGGTCCTCATCTACCAAAAACACTGCGACTTGTAAGGCCTATAATGTTTGTCCCATTTATCTGTTTGCTCTCAGGCTTCTATTCCTGTCCCCTGCACCAGCTTTTGCAGTCCTTGATAAGATGAGAGCATAGCCCTCTTTCTGGTTCTAGCCTTGACTTCCTCAATATAAAATGTCGCTTGCGATCCAGGGCCTCGCAGTGACATATTATGTGCTTTGATGGTTTAGAATCTTTATTGCGGAGTCTGCAGCAAAGACTTCCATAATACAAATTGTGCTTGTTCAGGTAGCACTTGAGAGCCATATGCCCTGTTAAGAAACCTGTTGTAATCTGCACCTTATTTGCTGAGCAATAGCAAATAAAGTCGAAGACGCCACTTACATATTTTTAACTGGTTTGAAGACCCGCCCGTAATCTATATAAAACTATTGGGTGAAAAAAATACAGGGTGTTTCAAAAAACATGTGCCATCTCTCGTGGGGAGATTCCTCACGTAAAAATAACATTTATTTTTCATATCAACATAGGCCCTCTGGTTTTCTGCTTTGTTCCGTAGCTACAGGGTGTTAAAATCTTAATATTTTTTCGATTTATTATAATTTTCTTTCAAGTACTTTTAACGTTTCTAATAAAATTTTGAGGTTAAAAGATACTATAAATGCGACATATTTTAAAGCCAAAAAATGTCGACATATATTCACCAGGTACGTGTATATGGGTTATTACTGGAATATTTTTCTAAAAATAAGCATGTACGCCACTGACTTTTTTTCTTTTGTTAGCAAAATAGTGTTACCAATTTAATGCTGATTAAAAATTGTCTCTTGATATTTTGTCGATTTCGGCCTCCTTGATGAGATAAGAGAATAACGCCCGAGGGATACAGAATAACGCCCCAGGGGCGCTATTCTGTACACGGCATTGATAATCGTCGGTATCGGTAAGTTACGACAGCTCTCGATACGTATTTGTATATATTAAAAATGTGTTAATTGTTGTTGTCATAGTTACCTATCGGTCCTATGGCAGATATCGCAAATTTGTACCGACGAAAATCGGTATCTCTACCGTGCCCTTGTCAACCTCACTGTAGAGATACCGAGAGTCGTCGGTACAAATTTGTAATATCTGTCATAGGGCCGATCGGTAACTATGACAACAACAATCAACACGACGCTCATTAGCCGTACGTACCGATAGCTGTCGGTAACTTGCCGATTCCGACGATTGTACAGAATAGCGCCCCAGCGACTGCCAAGAAAATGTACATGTAATTCCAGTAGTGAGACACCCCTCGAGCTCACCCCCTATAACTTTTTTATTTTTTCAGATAAGACAATGAAATTTGGTATGTTAGTAAATGATACAAATTAGGATTGATAACATATTCAATTGTTTTTGGTCGCTTCCGGTTTCACCGGAAATGACTACAAGTTTTGATTTTTAAATGGCACCCTCGGTGTTTTTTTACTTTATTCGATAGAAAATGACACTCTGAATAGAATGCTATTCAGTTCGTTGACATATCATATGTCAACCAACTTTTGACATTTTCGCATATGGTTTATTTGAAATTGTAACCTGCGGTTCATAACGACAATTTGACTCGAAATACCAAGTGTGTGGTATCAAATTATTCGTAAAAAAATGCTTTTTCCAAATATGCTAATGAGCCACCAGAAAAATAATATCGATAAAACAGTATCAGTTGAATCTTTGGCCTAAAAACATTTCAAATTTATTATTTCAGATTAATAACTATACAGTTATAACATTTATTGACTATTTCGGTTACAAATACCTTGAGAACTTTGCAGAGAAATTATATGAATAGTAATTGGTAATTTGGTAAGCAAAAAAAATTACTTATTTTTATCTGCAGAATATGCTGCCGAAGTTTCCCGAATAAATTTTGGACCATCCTGTATAGTAATTTGTGTCACAAGATTGTCAAAAACTCTCCCTTTACTTTACTGTTAGGCGGTGCAAAGTTAGCTCCGTCAGCTAGCGAATGAATATAAAAATTAATAGAGTTTTTGATTTCTTTCTTGTTTTTACCTTTCGTTTATTATTCCAGGAGATCCGTACCACTCCCAACTTCGAGCAACGAATGAACCAAATCACCACGTTCACCTCACCATCGTCCGGTCAAAGCTACCAAATCACAGCCCCGTCGACCGAATCGTGGCAAACGGCCACCACCCAGTACAACCAAGGCTACCAGAGCCCGGTAGCCGCGGGAGTAAACCTAGTACCGCAAGCAGACAGCACGGGCGGCCCATCCCAGCAGTACTACATCACCACCCAGTGGCCTGCCCCGGGAAACAATATGGAAGATGGTGGTGCTAGCGTGGGCACTTCTGGCGGCCAACACCAGCAGCGATCTGGCACAGAGGTACTTGTCAAAGAATGCGTCAATTGCGGTGCTAGCGTCACGCCTCTGTGGCGTCGCGATGGTACCGGCCATTACCTGTGCAACGCGTGCGGCCTCTATAACAAAATTAATGGTGTGAATAGACCGCCGATTAGGCCGACCAAAAAGCCACAGGCGGTAAGTTTATGTGTATCATTGGGTTTGATGTTCGTTAGTTAACGTTTCTCTCCAGATTCTAGTTTTAATAATATTTGTCGAAACGAAATTTAAAAAATAAAACGGTTACTCAAATATACGTAAATTGTACCAGATCATACTAAAATCATCTTTACACACAGCTACCATCTTATTTATATAAAAGTAAAAAATTAGCACTGAAAAAATATAATACAGGGTGGTCCGAATTGTATTCCGGAAACTTCGGCAACATATTCTGCAGATAAAAATAGGTAAAAAAGTTCGTATAAATGTATGTCCTAAAATGCTTAGTTTCGGAGATACAGGGTGTAGAAATTTCATTTTTATTTCGATTTTTTCCGAATAATTCTGAAGTAACGTCAATATTTAGATGAAAATTGGTGTCTGGGAGTTTTTTGACATGAGAAATTTGATTTTGATGTCAATATGACTCCTACTGGTAGAGGGCGCCACCTACATGTGTTTTAACTGTTTTGAAGCATAATAACTTTTTGTCCGTACCTGTATAAAACTACTGAGTGAAAAAATATACATTTCCGTGACTTTTTACGTAAAAAATGTCTCTTGGTAAAAATCGCTACGAGCAACCGTTCTCAAGATATTTAGAATGGAAATGGTCAATACATATACACTGAAATAATAAATTTGGAAAATTTTAATTTTTTTAAATCAATTATATTTTTTCTGCAAAAAAATGATGATTGAACAGTTTTTGTTGAACTTTTGGTACAACAACATTTAAAATTTATGATCTCAGTCTAATAACTATTTAGTCAACATGTTTAATTTATGTCAGTGATGACAGGTATTGATAATTTCGATTCCAAATATCTCGAAAACCATTACTCGTAGCGATTTTTACCAAGAAACCTTTTTTACGTAAAAAGCGTCGCAAATGTACATTTTTTACTCAGTAGTTTTATACAGGCACGGACAAAAAGTTATTACTCTTCAAACCAGTTAAAAAATATGTAGGTGGGGCCCTCTACAAGTAGGAGTCAAAACAAATTACTCATGTCAAAAAACTCCTAAACACCAATTTTCAATCGAATATTGACGTTACTTCAGAAATTATTTGGAAAAAATCTAAATAAAAATGAAAATTCTACACCCTGTATCTCCGAAACTAAGCATTTTAGGACATACATTTATACGAACTTTTTTACTTATTTTTAACTGCAGGATATGCTGCCGAAGTTTCCGGAATACAGTTCGGACCACCCTGTATATAGAGGATGCTACAAATTCGAGGTACGATCATTGGTATCTCGGTAACCGTAATAGATACGAACATAGTTAAATTGGCGAAAACTTGCGCTTTGGGATGTTTACCAAGATGCCATCAAAAAAGTTTTAGAAAATGTCCAGGATTGCTGAGTTTTTTCGAAAAATGTTTTTTTTTGAAAATCAATTTTATTTTTTCCTGCCGGTACTTTTTAGAAAATCAAAAAACTATTTGCACATTCTCATAACCACTTTATTAGGGCTATCTGATAGTATTTTTAGATTTTCAAATTAGCTGATAATTTGTCAGATACAGATGCCAACTTAATTTTTTTAAATACGGACCAGAATATTTTATTTCAGGTTTTGAAAGAACTCGGTCTCATGAGATTAAAAAAAAATTATGTGTAATTTTTTTGACATTTGAACACAATTTATTTAAACTAATTTTAAGTCCGGCTCTGTTTTTTTTTTAAATACTTAATTAATCTATTCTTCGTTAATGACGTGGAGTAAAGCATTGAATACGGAAAATCAAATACAATAAAAATAAATAATATAAATATAATATAAACAAACAAATCATTTCCCCGGAAGATGGATTGGAAATGGTAGAGCAATATAATGGCCAGCGAGGTTCCTGGACCTGTTGACAAGGGGAAGGCATTACTTGACTTCCTTTGTAAAAGTAAAATCATTACATCTCAACATTTACAATAAAGTACAAAAAGCATTCGGAAGAATAAAAGAAAGTTGAAAGAGCTATAAATAAAATTGAACGAAAAATAAATTTGTGCAATATAGGGAAGGTGGTTCTTTAGAACATGTAGAGAATTAGAAACTAGTTTATAGAAGTTGATTTATTTATAATAACTACGATTAATATTATGCATATTGTTAGATTGCGCACAGAGATTTCAAATTCACAATAAAAAAAGTTAAAAATAATATCTCTAAATTGCTGACCTGGATATTATTTATATGAATTTTCCATTTGGCTTGATTTTCCTTGTTCAATGTTAATTAGCGCTGATCAATATTGTTGCGATGAATATAAACAGATTAAATAATTAAAAAAACGCACTTGAAATTATTTTAAATAAAAATTAAATAGTTTTGTTGTTGTTAAGGTACCCAAAACAAAAAAAGTATAAAGTGTGGCATACCATTGTACTCAGGAGACCGATTTCTTTCAAAGCCTGAAATAAAAATGCGTATGGTCTGTATTTAAAAAATTAAGTTAGCCTCTGTATCTCACAAATTGTCAGCTAATTTGAAAATCCAAAAACACTATCAGATAGTCCTAATAAAGTGGCTATCAGAACATGCAATTAGTTTTTTGATTTTCTAAAAACTAACGACAGGAAAAAATAAATTCATTTTCATAAAAAAAATTCCAAAGAACTCAGAATCCTTGAAATTCTTAAAACTTTTTTGATGACATCTTGGTGAACATCCTAAAGCCCAACTTTGCCCCAATTTAAACAATTTAACTATGTTTGTATCTACTACGGTTACCAAGATACCAATACTCGTACCTCGAATTTGTAGAACCCTGTATACAGGGTGGCGCACCTCATTCGCCTCGGTTGATTATACGAAAACGGAAAGATGTAGAAACAAAATATTTTATGGGTACATGTGGGAAGGCAATGTGCATAATTTAAAATTATTTTGAAATGTACAGGGTGTTTCAGAACTAAGATCCATACCAAAGTTATGTTTTTTCTTATGGAACACCCGGTATTTTATTTCATTTTTGGATTCTTGGGCATAAAATAGGGCATTTATTATAAGGGTTTAATATGTTTAAATGCTTTGGTTTTTGAGATATTTAAAGATATTTAAATATTCATGCTATAATAAAAAAGTTTGTAAACACCCTGTACACTAATTTTCAGATTTACTTCTAGTGCCTGACTTTGAAGCCAAGGAAATAAACTTTACTAAAAAAAAATATTACTTCCTCCAATGTATACAGGGGTATCAAAAATTGCTGGTCTATTTTAATATTTATTTTACATAAAAACTTCGTTATCTCAAATACAATACCCTGTATTTTTTTAAATAAGTCGAAGCAGATTTAAATGCTCTTTCAAACTGTATTAGGGTTTCCTATACCTATGTGGCTCAGATTTTGAATAAAAAACGATTTTGCAATAAAATTGTAATCAAGATAGCTGGTGTCGCCATGGCAATTTTCTAGTGACACTCAGTAGCTATTTTCAAAATCGACATTAGTTTATGGACTTTATTTAAATTTATAACAGTTTATTTTCATTTAATTTATCTACAATAAGATTAATAAGTAAGTATTTATTATTTTATCAAGAAAAATGAAGCAGTATGCTGGCCGAAGGAATGGATGTATTACTAGTGATTTTATTTTGTGAGAACAATTGTTTGGGAGGGGGGAGGTTAGCCTGAAGGGTTTATGCTCAAACATATCTAAATAGGAATTTTCTTGACAAGCGTACCTTTGAAAAACAACTTTTCCTATTTCGCAGAGCTGATAGTGTGTTATACGAAAGACCTATTAGGCAGAAACCTGTCGTTGGTAGTGAAGAAAATGAATTTGCCTTAATTGGTTCTTTTATAGAAAATCCAATATTTCTACAAGTCATCGTAATATAAATCAAAAAGAACTACTTCTTTATTTTTCTTGATAAAGTAATGAATACTTATTAAACTATTGTAGAAAAATTAAATAAAAGTAAACTGTTATAAATTTAAATAAAGTCCATAAACTAATGTCGATTTTGAAAATAGCTAGTAAGTGTCACTAGAAAATTAACATCTCGACACCAGCCATCTTGATTTCAATTTTATTGAAAAATCGCTTTTTATTCAAAATCTGAGCCACATAGGTATAGGAAACCCTAATACAGTTTAAAAGAGCATTTAAATCTGCTTCGATTTATTTAAAAAAATACAGGGTGTTGTATTTGAGATAACGAAGTTTTTATGTAAAATAAATATTTAAAATAGAAAAATTGAAAAATCGCTTTTTATTCAAAATCTGAGCCACATAGGTATAGGAAACCCTAATACAGTTTAAAAGAGCGTTTAAATCTGCTTCGATTTATTTAAAAAAATACAGGGTGTTGTATTTGAGATAACGAAGTTTTTATGTAAAATAAATATTAAAATAGACCAGCAATTTTTGATACCCCTGTATACATTGGAGAAAGTAATAATTTTTTTTAGTAAAGTTTATTTCCTTGGCTTCAAAGTCAGGCACTAGAATTAACTCTGAAAAGTAGTGTACAGGGTGTTTACAAACTTTTTTATTATAGCATGAATATTTAAATATCTTTAAATATCTCAAAAACCATAGCATTTAAACATATTAAACCCTTATAATAAATGCCTTATTTTATGCCCATGAATCAAAAAATGAAATAAAATACCGGGTGTTCCATAAGAAAAAATATAACTTTGGTATAGATCTTAGTTCTGACACACCCTGTACATTTGAAAATAATTTTAAATTATTTTCAAATCAATTATAGTCTACATATACCCATAAAAAATTATGTTTGTACGTCTTTCCGTTTTCGTATAATCAACCGAGGCGAATGAGGTGCGCCACCCTGTATATGAAACCAAAAAAATATTAAATATAATTAATTAAAACTGCAGTTTTTATCATCTGCTGATGATACTAACGTGGTTAGCGAAACGCGCGTCCAGTGTAAAAGAAAAAGTGTTTTGGTGTATTGTGGTGATTTAGTGTTTTATTTTGCTGTTGTAACACCAAAAGTTCCAACCCCCAACTATAATCTAGAATATTTAACTGAAATATACTCATTACAGCAGTATACACGTCGGTTAAACATATTTGCACTATTTCTCACGTAGCCTAAAGATATATCAAACAAAGCTCTTTATTTATAGCATTGATATGAATAAGCGTACAAAAAAAAATCTAACGAGGCTACAGGACAGTTGTTACCAAAAAATCATCAGGACGGTATAACAAATAATTTGTTTTGAGGCCTAGTCCGTTAAAAAAATACTGAATTACTACAAAACTTATTTTCCGGACTGATATCAAGTGTGTAAAGGTGTTTTGCGATACACAGAATGAAACAAGAAATGTTTAACACACTTATGAAATGAAGGTTTCGAAAAAAAGTCATATTCGTATCATATAATAGTGCCCTACATCATCAAGTCTTGCGACAGTTTACCTCTGCGATATCACGCACATGCTTTATGTGTACATTGCTTTAAGTGGGTTGTTCTATTTGAACAGTCTGATAATTTTTTCCCGTCTTTGGTAAGCTGTTATGAAACGCGTTTTATTTTTCAAGTTAACTGTATTTCAAACATTTATATTTATTTTGGTATACTGACATATCAAATTATATCACATGAGCTGTTCGTTTCTAGAAATGAAAGCAAATATTGTTTTAATATTTTGTTCAATTACTTAATTCAACTAAAAGTTTTATTTTTTTTGAAACTTAAAAAATTATAAAAAACATGTTTTACTACTTAATGTTTGATAACACAAGATACAGGTGATCGGTTTTTATCTAAAGTAAATAATTTCTTTATTGTTTTTTTTTATATTTTCGAATTGTTTATCAATCGAAACTTCAATTTTTTTAGACATGATTCAGTTAATAGTAGGGAGTCCAACCGGGATTTTGAAATTTAGCATTTACCCAAGAGTGGTAGGATAAATAAGGGAAGAAATATTGTGCTCTCTGAAGTACTCCCACCATACGTGAATTTCTTAGAGCGTTGTGCCTGTAGGGTAGCCGATAGTATTAAAAAATGTCTAATGCATGTCTAAAAAAAATTATATGTGCGCATATTTGAAGTGAAACTTCTTCTTACTTTCGTGTATCTGTTCATCTGCCCGTCTGTCAGTCTGTCCGTCCGCCCTTTTGAGGTCTTCATTCGGGTACCTCTATTCACGTGTTGCGTTTAGTTCCAATCGACCCATAATAAAGAAAAATCCTAACGATTTCGTCCATTTAGAATTTAGAGTTCGAATCGTCAAAGACGTCATCCGGTAGCCCATCCCCATAGAGTAGCCGAAATCGACCCACATATTTTTCTTCAATATACCAAATCCTTAGGCCCACCCTGAAGAAGATGTAAACGAAACGTCGTATTCGACTTTGCAGGGTGGGACCATATGCACTGTCGCTCACATAGCCTATATCCACCAAATTTGGTCGCGATCGGACGACATCAACTTTTGACGTTTCTTAAGTCAAAACTAACTATCCAATCAAATCCAATCTATCGAAATACCAAATTTCATTTAAATCAAAAAGTTTTTCGATTTGATTCATTGATGATGTCGAACGAAACATCGTCAAAATATCATGAAAAGATGGGGCTCTTCGAGCCATATCATCACATTCCAAGATTCAGGGGTCGTATTTTCGAAACCATGCGGAGCTAAGTCGTGTACGAAATTTGGTAAACTTCGCATGAAAATCAGAAAACTGTATTTTCGAATAGTTTCGAGAGCTTCGTGCACGACTATTTTCGTATGCGGTGGTTCGAGTGGGTATACACCATTCGAATGTGAAACTTCGTATGCGATTATTGCGATTCTAACTAGTGATGAGAATAATCGAATTATTTTCACCATCGAATAATTAGTAATAATTCATATTTCACAATCGAATTAATAATTCGAATTATTTAGTAGAATTATAAATTTAACCTAAAAATAAATTCGTCCTAGCTAGTGCTCGTCTAGGGGCTATTTTAAACAAATCTGAACTATTCCATTGCCAAATTGCTATACCTATATTCTATCATTGAATAAAGAATAAAAAATATTCTTTATTCAATGTATTCTATTAACTGTGCCGAAGCCGTTTAATAAACTAACCTAACCAAAATTTATAGTTTTAAATTTAAAAGTGCCGAGTTTATGATTGTTATTGTTATGGCCTTTTATAAACATTTCAATTCCTATTGAAACCCTCCTCTCTAAAATAAAAGCTTCTTCTAAAACGATATAAGTATGTCCTTGTTTACGTGCGGTTCGTATTTCTTTTTATTTTATTAGTGGCAATCAATAATTATTTAGATAAAAGAAGAAAATTAATTTTAGTGTTTGGCAGGTGTTCGGTGAAATTTGGGTGAGATGGAAATGAACCAAATAATAGTAGTATTCTTTCGTTCTGAACGAAATGAAAATTTTCACTTAAAACTGATTTATTCCTACGTGGTATAGGAAATAACAATTATTTCTGGATTTTTCTATATCGGATCGTTCCTTTCTTTGTCGATTCCCTTTATAAATCAGTTTAAGTGAAAATTTTCAGTTGATTCAGAACGAAAGAATACTACTAATTTATTAATATTCGTCCATAAGAGGTTATGTTTATGTTCATTTGTAATTCGGTTACCACAGATATAATATAAAATACTACTAATTTTTATCTCAATTATATCGAAAAAGATAATCGAATTAATTAGTTTTAATTTACTATCGAATTAGTCGAATTATTTAATTCGAATTTTCCCAACACTAATTCTAACCTATTTTTCTGTTTTTGTTTATTGTGAATTGCGATTAATAAATTATTTATTTTCAACGATTTTGAAAAATGGCTGGACTAAATTTTCTTTTGAAAGAAATACTTTAAATCTTTGGAAGAAGCTGAAATCTTGGCGGATAGAGGGGATAGAATCTACCATCCATTTTTGAACCCCTTTGAGTTGTCTGATAATCAATTTGTTAAATTGTATAGATTAACAAAACCTATGGCCTATGAGTTAATAGGTCTTTTGGAACCTCACCTTACACATCCTTCTAAGATATCGGCATTAACCAAGAAAAGTAAGTACCTACAATAGGTAAATAATACACGCTGTAACGTTGTTAAGGCAATGCTACTCGAATGCTTTTTTTAGTTAAAATTATTTTAATTACTTTATATTTAAGTATATTATTTGCAGGTTTTAACCACATTAAGGTTTTTTGCAAGTGGGAGTTATCAGTGGGATATAGCAAGAAATATGAATCATGCAATTTATTTCTGTTTTTTGTTCTGCAGAAACAAACCCTTCTTCCTTATAATTTTCTTGATCCATTACAACATTCAATTTTGCACTCTTTTTTGTAAAATTATAATGGATGTATGGAATTATAGAAAAGAAATTATTTAAAAATCCATAACATAAACAACAAAACAAAACTAAGCAAATAATTTAAGGTTAGATTATGTTATATGTCACAAACTGTCGCAAATACGGTCTCTTCTTCTTTTTGGTCACCAAACATGTACGAATTTGCGGCGCCGCCGCTAGCAGTTTCATGCGTATGCGAATACATTTTCGAAGGGCGTTGAAAGATAGGTTTTTAAATTCGTACACGAATTTTTTCGCTCGAATTAGATCGCATACGAGAAAATTCGAGTACATTCGAAAATACGACCCCAGCCCCCTAGCTCACATCGGACCCGAGTTACGAGATTCCAAAGACCCATTAAATCGGACGATTTTTTCGCTATTGATGATGGGGTTTCATAGTGCACGAAACGTCGTCAAAATATCTTGAAAAGATGGGTTGAAAAGATGTGAATAGATGAAAAGATCTTCAGCCTCCTAGCTTACGTAGGGCCAGAGTTACGACGCTCCAAGATCGTTACCATTTTTGCGACGCTTGGCGACCTTGGTGTGACGATTCGCGTGTGTTGCGGCCTTGAATTTTTACTTCCAAAAAACTACCTTTTTTTAAAACTACCGTTTCACTTCAAAAAACTTGAGTATTGGTCGCGTTGAAATCATCAGTATTTTGAACAGCAGTCTCTTTATGGTTCACATAACATTCCTTTTGAATATCTGACGCGCTCAAATATTTTTTTTGAAACGCCGAAGGATTCCTTTGAGACATATTTTTAACCTTTTTTAAAACCTGTATACGCTCCCCTTCTTCATGAATGGAAATATTCTATCCGTTACAACAATATTAATTTGTCTTAAGAACATCACCAAATTATTTTTTAAGAACGTGAAGACCTTCTCGTTCAATGACGGTCAACATTTGTTCTTTGAGTGTTAGAAGCTAAATCTGGCGAATACGGAGGATGGTCCAGCAGTTCAAACTGTAACTTATGATTTATTTGCCGCGACAACTGTATAGTACTCATTAAAAAAGTTAGTTTATAAAACTTTGATTCTATATTTAAAATTTGTTATATATTTTATAACAATCAGTTGAAGGAAAAATTAAATAATTATGCTTTTTAGGTTTTTAGTTAAATTTTATTCTCTGATCTTTTCAGACTGGCAACAGAAGAACAGGAGTTTCATGTGCGAACTGTAAAACAGTGAACACGACACTTTGGAGAAGAAATAATCAAGGTGAACCCGTATGCAATGCTTGCGGACTATACTTCAAGTTACACAACGTAAGTACATCCATAAAATGAATAATATATCTTATTTTTCTTGGTCTGTTATATTGTGGATGATATTTTTAATATTGTAATTAGATTTTTGAAGTGGCTGTCGGTCTATTTCACTGCAACCTTTTCAGATCTATTGTGGTATGGATCTTCAGATCTCCAGATTGCGCTCTCTAGTCCTATTCATACCAAACCACTTGTCAATGGCCTATAATTGCCTAGTACTAAGAATCAAAGAACTTTCCTGACTCTGCTCCTGACTTTGCTCATCAGCAGGTTGCAGTCAATTTTGGCGAATGTTCTATTATAAACTGTTTCGCATGTCTCTACCCTATTGAATTTGTCCACCATTCTAGAGATTTGATAGCCGACCACTGTTTTGTGGCCATTTCATCTTTCATCAGCCTTTTTTACCTTTGTAACCTTCGTACTCCTGTACCCAGGCTACTCCTGTACCCAGGCTGTACCCAGACTAGTGTTTGCTACGTTCAACCAATGTAGTTAGAAACGAAGTCCCTTTAGCACTCTTCTACTGTCCCTGAAGATGACAAATGAACAGTGAGCTCTTTCCCGACTATTATTTCGTCTACACAAAAATAGATTGCTGTTATTTTTGCTTGAAAAATATGTGACATCCTTGTATAAGCGTATGGGGAAAGCTGTTATGTTGCGATAGTTCTATTTTGAAAATATCTACAAAACCAAAAGTATGTCTTGTACAAAATATACAAAAACCAATAAAGAATCTTCTTCTTCCTGTGCCTTGTGCTTAGCCGCACGTTGGCGATTGTCTGTACTCTTCATCCAATGTGTAGAGTGCCGTTTTCGGCTCTTCGAAATATGTTTCTTAGCCAGGAATGTTGTTTTCTTCCTGGGCCTCGCCGTCCCTCTATTTTTCCATGTAGAATCAGCTTAGGAATGTAATATTTGTCTCCTCTAAGGATATGGCCGAGGTATGAGACTTTCCTTTCTTTAACTATATTAAGCATTTCTCGTTCATAGCCGGCAGTTCTTAAAACTTCTTCGTTGGTGGCATGTGCGGTCCGTGGCACACGTAAGAGTCTCCGAAGAGCCCACATTTCGAAAGCCTCGATGCGGTTCAGGGTTCTAGCTTTGAGAGACCAGGTTTCTGCGCCGTATAGTAAGATAGGTCATATGTAGCATTTTACTACCCGTAGTCTAAGTGTTAGCGGGAGACTGCGTGCTAATAGGAAGTTTTTAAGTTTAAAAAATGTTGACATTGCATAATTCCTTCTAAGTTTAACTTCCTCATCGCAGTCCCATCGTTCATTCATCATGGCACCCAGATATTTAAATCGTGGAACTGCTCTATAATATTTCCATCCATGGTCAATGCGGTGTTGATTGTAGGCTGGCGTCCTATTACCATAAGTTTGGTCTTGGCAGCGTTGATTTTAAGACCGAAACGATTTCCCATGTCCCCTATCTTATTTATTATTTTCTGGAGATCCTCTAAAGATGGTGCTAGTATTGCCGTATCATCTGCATATCTTATATTGTTAATTGGAACTCCGTTAATCTTAATTCCTCCACTTTCTCCTTCCAGGGCCATTTGAAATATCTTTTCGACGTATAT
Source organism: Sitophilus oryzae (assembly GCF_002938485.1). Classification (NCBI taxonomy): domain Eukaryota; kingdom Metazoa; phylum Arthropoda; class Insecta; order Coleoptera; family Curculionidae; genus Sitophilus; species Sitophilus oryzae. The sequence goes on from NW_022146424.1 coordinate 2,609,923, forward strand.
ATTAAAAAGTATTGGTGACAGTATACAGCCCAGGCGGACTCCTTGACACACATTGAAGGTGTCTGTGGATAAATTTTTGTTAACTCTTATCTCCGCGGTTTGGTTCCAATATAGTTCCTGTATGATTCTAATGTCTTTGGCGTCTATTCCTATCTCGAGCAGCTGTTTAGGAGAATATCGTGTTTAACGTTGTCGAAAGCCTTCTGATAATCTATGAAGCACACAAAGACACCTTGGCGTTGATCATAACATTTCTGGATTAGTAGCTTGATTGAAAACAAAGCCTCTCTGATACCCAGCCCCTTGATGAAGCCGAACTGTGTCTCTCCGCTTTTTTCTTCACATTTCGAGTATATACGAGCATGCATGACTCGAAGAAAAAGTTTCAGAGCATGACTCATTAGACTTATAAGTCTGTAGTCACTACAGTCTTTTGGAGATGCCTTTTTGGGAATTGTTATAAAAGTTGATTTTAGCCAGACGTTTGGAATTTTACCCGTATCGTATATTCGATTGAATAGACGAACAAAGAATAACAGAAAATAAAACATTTCATATTTAAAATGGCATGGGATGGTGAAACTTTTTTATTTTGTTGAAACATCCAGATCTCAAACATCCAAGATTTGGCAACATTCACGAGCCATAGGCCGTTAAATAAACTTTAATAATACTGAAACAGAAATTGGAATACTTTGCATTAACTACGTGTTTTTCGTTGGTTCCAAATAATTTCCCCCATTAGGTATATTCTTGTTAGTAACGCTTTTTTATTACTGTGCAATAGAGAGATAAAAGGATTAAGCTGGTGTCAGTGTATTTGGAGATATATGTACTAGCGAAAAACCTTGTTAAATTTGAAAAGTGACTAATCTCCCCATTATTGACGCTGTACAACGAGCACGCTAAATCTTTTTATGACATCTTCTAATTTACAAAACGCTTACTATACACTATAGAATATTTATTATTTATGTGCCTGTAACTTTTGTTTGGACTTATTCGATTCTTCGTCTTTCCACTATTTGCACTTTTTATACTTATAAATCTTAAACAAATCCATTTTAAAATAGATGTTACGAAAAACCTTCACTGTCTTTTTTTATAGAAAAGTACATAAATTCAACGTAAAAACTATTATAAATCTAAGTCAGTGTGCATTAACATATATTTGTGTATTGCACTTTTTCGTTTTCTAAACAATAATATTGATCATCTTTTGTTTGATTATGATAAATTAATTTTATCGCAACGTTACATCATTGTCAATTCAAATATTTTTCTTAATGTTAATAATCCAGTCACTTTTATGTAATATTTTTACTAACGTACACAATACCCGGTTTTTCACACAATTTTTTGTTAAAAATCTTTTAGGATCTTGTATACAAATTGCTGATTTGATTAGACAAAAATGATTTAGTAGTTGTAGTTATAGCTGCGGCCAGATGAACGACCAGTTTCAACAGAGTTGTCAGATCTAACGATTTTTTACGTTTTACCAATTAGAAAATATTGTTTCAGAAAGAATTAGGTTTCAGAAATGTTAAAATATCCGAGTTAACTAAAAAGCGAAGTTCAAAAGCTATTCATGAGCTTATTAAATGTTCTAATATTAAATAATGCATTTAAAATATTCTTGGATTTTTCGTTAATAAATACTGATGTGGTAAATGGAGTAAGTAAAATCCCCAACCCCGTATTTCCATGTTTTTCAAATCCGCGATGCCTGCTATTCCATCAGTCGTTTCATAACAGAATATTCTACATCCTACGTCTATGTAATTTAATATGTGTAGAGTGAGACATGTAACTCGTGAGATTTTCAGCATTATATCAATAAAGGACAAAAACAGTATTGTTCCTAAAGGTGCGTCCAGACTTCGGCATTTTAGCCCGAACGAACCGAGCGTGCACGAACAAGCAGAACAAATAGGCCGAACAAAAAGCATTGTGTACATTGTGTATTATGTTTACAATATAAATTCCTCTTTTTTATTGTTACTGAGAATCTACAGCAGTAAATACTTCTATTTTTATGAATGTTTAAGTTACTGTTACTCTTATTTTTTTTAAAATAATGTACCTAGTAGAAATATAGTCTAATGGACCCTGTTTGAAAAACGTTAAATTAAATAGGTATAATATTTAAAATACAGTTATCCTCCTTGTACATGGCTACAATACAACTAAAAAAACTAATTTAATAAAAAAAACAAGTAGTTGTAGAAAAACTTTAAATATAATTTTTTTTATTTTTTAACATCGAAACTCGAAGGTATAATAACAGGTATCATACCAACCACAGAGTGTGTCATAAAAATGTTTTGAATTTTTACTAGAATCGACCCTTGATAAAAAAGGGACTAGATTTAAGTTTCCCTTTGATCCAGTGTGTATACTATTTCTTTGGTTTTTCTGCACGTGTGCAAAAACTACACTAAAACACTATATCTTATAGAAAATAAAATATTGTGCATTGAATTTGAGGGATTTCATCTGAAAAATTATTAATTTGGAAGAAAACCGACAACAAGCGGCAGACTATTATAATATCTTAGTGCAGTCTACTGGTCGCAACTACCAACGGACGGCCAGGATGTTAGTGTGCGCTGTATCATTTGATTCAATGGTTTCAGAGGTAGCAACGGCCTGGCCGGTGCGACCTGGTCGTCAGTGTGTTCGAGCCCTTAGTAATAAATAATAATATATATTTTTCTAGAGAGTTTTTTTCATTTTGACTTCTTTATTCGTTGCTTATTCTTGATGTCATTGTAAGCAATCTAAAAAAAATCAGAGCTTTGACAAAAACCAATTTCTGAGACGGTCTTACAGAAGTTACTTCTCCATCTCCAATATCAAACGTACCAAAGATTATGACACAAATGGTTGTGGTGTTTCCCCACTTTCCCGACAAAATTTTCATTCACTGTTATTTCTTAGCTTCATTCTACTGAGGCGTCCATTGAGGAGACAGAGTCATGTTAAAAACACCGTGACAATCCGAAGATTGTTTATATTTAAATCAAGGAAAACCTTTGCTTTTTCTCGGTCGTAAGTCCTGAGAAATCTCTTCGAGTGAACTTTGGAGGATTCCCATTCCAGGTTATGGATGGAGCATTCCAGGTTCTTGAGTTTCCCTTAAATTGGGTTTCCGCTTGGAAAGCAGAACGGTTCTGGTCCAGTTAATATAGTGTTCGCTCCTTTTCTGGCTAGATCGTTTTCTTTTTCATTATATTCTATCCCTTGGTGGCTGGAGTAGGAAGACTTTATTTTCTTTACCTAATTTTTTTCAGCTTCTCTATGCATTCTTTTTCCAACTTCGAATTGAGGGTTACTGTTACTGAGTTGATCGCTTTAAGGGTTGCTTAACTATCGAATAATAAGATGGCTATTTCTTGTTTCCAGTAGTTCCTATCTAAGATAAGTTATACGCATCTTTCGATGGCGCAGATTTCTGCATGAAGGATGCTGGCGTAGGTGCCCCTATTGGTCTGGGGTATTTTGTTTTGCGCCGAACAACTCCGATCCCTGTTCTTGTTTTGGTTTTGGATCTGCTGAGCAAATATTTCTCTCTTCCAATTCTTTTTGTTCTTCAATACGTTAAATGTAGAAAGCTTCTAGGTTAACACCCGGATGCAAATTTCTCAATGGCTTCATTTTATTTGAACATAAACTAGAAATATCCATATAAAAGGTAAACTTTAAATATTATCTTTATAAATATAATGTAGTAGTACTTGTTATTATAAGATATCATATCTCTTGACGTTCTATGTTTATTATTACCTACTGTTAGATATGTACATACTCATATATCGATACGATTTCATCTTTTTATCTATATCGCACCATGCTAGTATTTAGCCGAACTAAAAATCTGAATGAAATTATCTTCCTCGTAACAGATAAAGAGGATATCTTATATTTACTAGAGATTTTCGTCGTTATTATAGAAGCCGTATATCAAAAAGATAGAAGATTTTTGCATATTATCATCCCCAGGGGTTCACTCGAACCTATCGCCGCATTATCTCTTTAAGATACTGTATCATTACAAACATTGGGCCATATCTTAGATTAAAAGGGAGACCTGTTGTCTGTTTTTTCAGGATATCGTTTTTTAAAGGCCGCAACACTTATCTCTCTATCTTTCATTCATCTGTCAGAGATACGCGATATTTTCTGATAAATATTATATAGTTAAACAGAATGACTTTTGCTTTAACACTTTTTAGATTAAGATATCAAATATAAACAGTGTCTATTATTTCAGGCACTGGACAGCCCCTTATTATTGAAAAAAACTCCTGGTTTATGAGATATTTGTAGTCAAAAATCTCATAAACTAAGAGTTTTTTTTTCAATAATAAAGGGCCATTTTGTGCTTGAAACACTAGGATCTAAAAAAAAGCTAATACGTTGTAAAGCCTATTGTGTCTGTCCCAAATATATCGTAGGCGTACAGCGAAAATCCACTAAGTCACATTTTTGGTTGAAATGGATTAAACACACCACTATGTCCAGTTTTTCACGGTCTTTAACATGAAAAACCTATTAAGTCCAATTTCGGCATCCTTATATTATATTATAAGGATGCCGATCATGTTAAAGACCGTGAAAAACTGGACATAGTGGTGTGTTTAATCCAATTCAACCAAAAATGTGACTTAGTGGATTTTCGCTGTACGCCCACGATATGTATGTCTGCACTTACTCTTCTATCCCTGTACCCTATATCAACTTGTGCAGGTCCTTGATATGGAAGCATAGTTACTCCGGTTCTAGCCTAGCTTTCCCTAATAGAAAGTTCGAATCCTTGCGAAGATTGCAATCCAGAGCCTTGCAGTGACAGTATATCCGCCGTTTCAGGATGTTTCATTCTGCAGACTCCGCAGCAAAAACTTGAGTTTGTTCATGTAGCACTTCTTCTTCTTCCTACTCTATATTAGTCAGATTACCTGTTCATTCTTCACATCATGCCTACAATTTCAATCCATGGTAACACCATCATTTTCGTGGCCTTCCCGTGCTTCTTCTTCCCAGTGGTGATTTGTCTCCAGCTGACCTTACTATTCTTCCCTCGTTCATTCGGCTTATATGTTTATCCCATTCGCGTCTTCTGCTCAATACCCACTCATTAATGCTATCCACCTGGCATCTTTGCCTTATGTTGTCGCTTCGTTCTTTATCTAGCAGCGTTTAAGCTGTGATATTGCGGGGGATTTTCATCTCGCCTGTTTCCAACAATCTTTTTGTTTTTGCTGTATCCGGTCTGGTTTCTGCTGTGTAGGTCATTATGGCTCTGATTGTATATTCTTGACTTGACCTCGACACCTATGTATTTGTTTGTCCATATGGTGTCGTCCAGACATCCAGCCACTCTCATTGCTTTTGTTGTTTGTTGTCTTACCTCTGTTTCGATATCGCCATAACCGGATAACTCTAATACCGAGATATTTAAATTTCATTTTTTGCTGTATCATTGTGCTATTCACGACAATCTTGCATCTGATAGGTATTTTTGATGTTGTCAGGCTCTTTGTTTTGGATGCAGAGATTATCATGTCATAATATGTTGCTACTAGATTGAAGCGATATACTAGTCTTTTGAGGTCGACCTCATTTTCTGCGAATAGCACAGCGTCGGCATAACACAAAATTGTAATATTGCGGTCTCCCTGCGGTTTGGTTTGATTATTTCGTTCATGATTATATTAAAAATAAGTGGGCTTAATGAATCGCCGTGTCGGATGCCTTTCTCTACAGGTATTGTAAGGTACAGTACTACTATTAGCCTGGATTTTGTTAGCACTGTATATATTTTCTATGACTTTAATTAAGTTCTGATGTCTTTAGTATGACTTTAGTTAAGTCAGCTGGCTCTGGACCAAGATATGATTCGGATGATTCTTGTCTTGCTAGTTCTCAGCTTTTTCGTTGACTTGAAGAGCCACAAAGATGATTAAAATAAAGAAAGATTGCGCCTTGCTGAATACTGCCATTTTATGTTTCGAAGATATACATATTTATAGAAAACCCTGAATTTTCCGATCAAGTTTTTGTTTTAAATAACTTTCGTGATTTTTGAATAACTAGCTTTTAAACACACCAGAAGATAGTTATGTCAATTATTCATATCCTTTTTTAGGTATTGAATTTGACACATCATGTTATATTTACTATCGCAGGTGAACAGACCAATTAGCATGAAGAAAGAGGGGATCCAAACGAGAAAAAGGAGGCCAAAAAATTCCAACAGCAATCAGCAACATCCCAACAGTCCAACCACATCCGGCATGCACCAACAAAGAATGAGTAAGTACTAGACAATAAGAATAACAAAAGCTCGGTAAAACTAAAATTCAAAGCTTGTGTCGGAAGAATTTACAAATGTTTTTTTTAAACCACGGAAAAATGCAAAAAGAGGATGAAGGTATTCCTGTAGCAACTTTTGCGGTAGCTCAAGAGGCAACTGCCCATTTAGTACTGCCTACAAAGTCTAGAGAACAATATCTATAACTAGACGGCAAAATCTATAATAATTACAGTTGGGGGTTGGAACCTTTGGTGATTGACTATAGCAAAATAAATCATTAATTCACCACAATATGCGGGATAAAAAGTTATTTTATCCTACTAGTAGATAAAGTACCGTATGGTCGAAAAAACGGCGTCCAGTTAGCTTGGAAATGAACATCAATGACATTTTCCATATAATTTTAGATATAAAATGACAGCGATCTTCATTTCGTAGCTATTGCTGACACCATTTTTTTTTCGGTCATACTTAAAACGCTTCCTATGAGTGGATGAAATATAAGTTTATGATTACTCTGTGAATAAAATAATATAATTCAAATAAGACAATAGATATTCGATAAAACAAATTCAAAAAATGTTAGTAGTTATCTTCTTTTCACAAATAATACCTATTTTTTCTAAAATGTCTGAGAATTTTTATTTGTTTAAAAAGTGGCGTAATTTCTAAAACAGGCAAAATTTCGAAATAGAATTAAACGTGTAACCTGTAATAAAATATAAGCGATGAACAAATACACCAAATAGACTGTTATCAGATCACTATCGTCAAATACGACAAACTGAACGGTATGGTTGACTGATAACCTGTGATAATAAATCTAAACAACTTCAAAATCCAGAATTCAAGGTTTTGACACAATATGTGGTTAAAAAGAAACATTTGAAAATTATTGTCAATACGTAAAATAAATTTAGTTGGTTCCAAATAAAATTAGTTATATTCGGCGTCAAAAATAATAATTTTGGCGACAAAGTCAATTTCTAGACGTCATTTACTAAAAATTGACACGTAAAATTTGTCAAAGTTAACACTAGTTATAGACAGATTGATAAATGATAGAACGTTTCCAGACTCAAATCTGTACTAAAAAAAATATTTTTTCTAGTATTTTAAACTACACAATTTATTATGCCCTCCTATGTTCATCTATGTCTACGAAATATTAGGACACCCTGTATATTATACCGGGTGTTTTTGAAACGTATCTCACCCATATAACTTTTTTATTTTTTCAGATAAAAAAAAAACAAGGTTTGCTATTTATGTATAGGACATCATCAGGATTGATTGACATAATAATATTAAGTTAGTTTCTGTCTCTTCCTAACCGGAAATGACTACAGCTTTTGATTTTTAAACGGTACGCTCGGTATATTTTTCCTTTGATTGAAAATTACATTCAGAATAGAACGATATATCATATTTTAACTTCTGACACTTTCGCTTAAAAAATTGTATATTAAATTTCAGTCTAAATTTCCATGGCTGTGATAAAACCACTAATTTTTAGTCAATGAGGTAGATGCGCTTTGGACAATTATGGAAAAGTTCGGAGTACCCAACAAATTTCTTACAGTGTGTTAAAGCCTCCCTAACAACAACAAGTCAAGAGTGTCACATCATGGATCACTGAGCGACCCATTCCTAACAAATACAGGAGTTAGCCATCAGGGATGTGTCTTAGCGCCTCTCCTATTCAACATATTCATGGCAGCGCTCTCCATTATAGGGACAGCAAACTGCAGGAGAGAGGATTGGGCATTAGATACAGATACGACGGCGGTCTGTTCAACATAAAAAGACTCAGGGATAAAACACGTACAAAATTCATCACAGAACTTCAATACGCTGATGACTGCGCTATAGTTGCAAACACAGTACAACAATTACAAGAAATGTTGAACACATATACCTGGGCAAAGGAGGCTTTGGGCCTTAAGCTAAACATCGACAAAACTAAAATCATATGCACTTCCCCGGAAGATTACAACAATGCTATAAAATCGGAGAAGAACTATTGGAATATGTGGCGGAATTCAATTACCTTGGCAGTTTGATTTCGGAAAAGGCCAATATTGACTCTCAAATTCAATACAGGATTAGCAGCGCCTCAAGAGCATTTTGGAAATTAAAAGACAGGGTTTTGCAACTTGCAGTGTACCGAGTAATTATAATCCCCACCATGTTATATGGGAGTGAAACCTGGGTACCGTACCCCGCCGACACGAACGCATTAAACAAGTTGCAACAGAGACACCTTAGACAACTCTTAAGAATCTAGGTGGTTCCATCATGTCTCATACGTATCGGTCCTTGAAAAAGCTAACTACGAGAGTATTGAAGTCCGTTACAAAATCCCGGTTAAGATGGGCTGGTCACGTGTGCAGAATGCATGAAAACCGCATACCAAAATCTCTGCTTTACGGTGAGCTTGTAGACGGTAAGAGGAGGCCGGGTGGACAACTGAAAAGGTACAAGGACATTTTCCACGAAAACTTGAAGGGGATTAACATGCAGAATGAGTGGGAAGGAGCAGCTCACAATAGAACTCAATGGGGAAGAATTGTAAACTCAGTTAACAGCGACAACCAAAAAGTAAAGAGGCAACAAAGCAATGAGATTTTTGAATGTTCGGAGTGGGGTAGGCAGATAACATCACGTATCGGGCTTTTCAGTCACAGAAAACCTCATGAAAGAAAACGCCTTGCGTGACCATCTTCTTCAGTGTGTCGAATAGGGTAGACGCACCATTTGTGGCCATTAACCCTGTTGTAGCCACATCTTTAAAAAATCTTAAAAATTAAGCTTTTTCACGTCATTGTGATAACCGTGCATCTATAATTTTCTAAGTAGATATATCGAGCGCCATACCCAATAGAAAATATTCAAATTTGGTGTAAATGTTGGCCGTTAAATCAAAAAGTAGTAGCACATATTTACTAGATGCTGTTTTCTTAACCCATTTCTTAAGGATAGCTTGGTAAGTAGAACTCAAATTATTAACAATAATCTGTGTTAGGGTTTAATTTTCCATGATTTTTATAAATATTATACATCTGGCAACTATTTTTCAAATTTATTATATTTAAATAATTAATATTTAGGAATTATTTCTGTGGCCACAAAAGGTGTAATTAAATATTAATTATGTTCTACTTGTAGCCAGGTTATGGCCAAAAATGGTGCAATCGAGATCTAGTTGTGGCCATATACTATTTAGCTTTAAAATGTAAGTGTAAACGACGCACAGTGCTTCGAACATATGGCTCTAGAGGACAAAAATCCAAAACTTCTCTTTTATTGTAAGCAATTTATTCAAACTAGGTTTATTTGGCACAAATGATGAGTACTCTCATTGTACTAAATGATGATGTTCTTAGTCCCACGTTTATGAAAAAAAAATCTTATAAATAATAATAATGTTGGATCTGTGTTCCATCTAAGCAAATAATAAGTTATAGTATGAAAACGGTGTAAGTATTAAATAAATTTCTGTGATAAAAAAAATTGAAATAACATTAGAACATGATTCCTACAATATAAGCCTAATATAAGATAAAAATGTTTTTCTTTAATGAAAAAGAAACATTAATGTTATATTTAATTAAAAAAAAACTTAAGATACTATAAATTTACTTTAGGACAACAAAATGCATAGATCGTAACTACTCTGATTCAGGAGAATTTCCAAGCCAACTGGACGCCATTTTTTTTCGATCATACGGTATAAGATAAAAATGTTTTTCTTTAATGAAAAAGAAACATTAATGTTATATTTAATTAAAAAAAACTTAAGATACTATAAATTTACTTTAGGACAACAAAATGCATATAGATCGTAACTACTCTGATTCAGGAGAATCACTGCTGACAGAATCTTCCAAATTTATAGTATCCAAATCACAGGTAGATGAACTATCCTCACATATAAGATATTTCTGTACATCATTTTCTAATATGTTACTTTTTCGCGTTGTTACTGTTCATTTTGTCGGTATGAGAGGTTCGGATGTTAATAGTTACATCTTTAATATACCTTCTCCATATATTATTTTTTCCTTTTCTTGGGTATAACATTTTATAATAAATTGAAAGATGGACATTTTTTTTATGCGACGTTTCGCTCCAACATAGTGGACTTTTTCAGGCACAAGTGGTGTCTCATTTGACTGGAAGGTTCATCAATATCTAATAAGAACATATTTTTTGAAATACAAATAATTTTGAGTTCTTATCCTTATGATCAAGCCAAGTATTAACCAGATCGGCATTGCTTATCAATTTTACTCCATCTGAAAAGTATTATAAAATAAAGTTCGTCGCAAGCAGACGCAGGTGAACTATACAAAAAATAAAAGTGTATGAATATGGCAACAAAAATATTCAATAAATACGATATGTTTTAATATGTTTTTTTTTAAATGCCTTTTTGAAGTTTGAAAACGTAAAATTTTTATACCCATTTAAGAATCATCTTAAAAAATAAATAAAAACTAAACAATCACGAACTTGTTTAGAAATAAATTTAAAGTACATACCTTGTTTAACAATATCCATAGTGGCTTTCAATTAAGTACGTACCCGTACGTACCATAATATACAGAACTACTATGAATGTTATTCTTTTCACTGATGAGATAATGATCGCAAAATTTATTTTTAGTGAAAATATTTGCTAACAAAAACGCTGTTTATGAAAAATAATATACAGGATGGTTGAACATTGCTATAAGTATAAAATTATATATTCAGATATTAGTAAATTTTAACTTATTTTTTGATTTTTGTCCATGGGACGGAGCACTGTGCGACGGACGACATAACACGAAGAACATTTTATTTGTTATTATTCAGCTTTTATTAAAAGCTGAAAAATAATAGTACCTAAATATAATAATATTCCAAATACAATTTTCGACCAAGATTACCAATCTGAACATATACCGTCATCAAGTTTTTCTTGAGATGAGAAAACTAATATAGATATAGAACTAAATGTAATAAAAATGAACGAATGCCATAAAAATAAAAATTATGACAATTCAAAGGAAGATGATTCAGGACCACTAGACCAAACCATGCAGGCAAAGAAGATTAGACATAATTATGAACCAAACCATGCAGGCAAAGAAGATTAGACATAATTATGAACGCAAGGAAATTGTTAGTCTTTAAAAAGAAAGAGGCTACATCTACTATCAGTCATTACCTGTAATAAGTGGATTGAATTAATGAAGTGAAAGGAGAAAAAAACAAAAACTGGCAATGAAAACTTTACAAAAAAGAAAACAATTAAAATAAAATTTAAAGAAAATAAAGATCTTTCTAGTAGAAATGAAAAAAAAAACAACGTCAGCTTAAACTTCTGTGACATCTGCTGAATTTAATATAAGAAATTGTATTATTTTAAAGTACGGAAATCAGTTGTATCCAGGAAAAATATTACACATTGAAAATAATGAATATTATAGCTGCGTAGTGGTTCAAATCTGCGGCAATTGGAAGTAAAAATGACTTGCTTTGGTACAAACTGAGTGATATAACAATGAAAATTGATGAATCTAAAAAATCAATTCAAGACGCATATATTATTATGTGGTACTTGAACTAACAAATATTCAAGAATATTCTGTTAAATTAGTGTACTTTGCTTATTGTTCCTCAAATTAATAATATGTACCTAATTTGTATTTAACATTTGTATAACATAGAAAAAAAGCAAAATTAGGTATCACTTGATTTGTTTTAAGAATTATAGGAATAAATGTTCATGTTTTATTTTGTTAAAAATAAAAACAATTACCAAATGTCTCTTTTTATGTCTTTTTTTAAGAAATTATAAATAAAATAATATTACATATTTGCCTTAGTTATCTGCAAAACTCAATATAGAGAATATTTTTGCAAGAATGTGGCCACAAATGGTACTAAATGTGGCCACATTTGGCACAAGGTGGCCACAATTGGGAAAAATCGCATGTTTTTATAAAATGTTTATTTTCTGTTTATTAAGAATACAGATCTTTACAATAAAAGCAGATTCTGAAAGAAAAATGTTTGAAGAAGCACCAAAAATTTTGTTTTATCTCCAAAATTAACTACAAATATTTTTTCTAATAAGTCAAACTCTAAAAATCCCTTAACCTGGCCACAACCGGTGCTTCTACCCTACTCGTCAGCGAGTAATGGCTGTATGTATGTATATGTAATTTTGAGTCAAAGAGCATTGAAAAAATAGTTCGATCGTCTAATGTTTATCATAAAAATTAAAAATACTAATTTCTTGAATAAAGTACGAAAATATCGAGGGTACCATTTAAAAATCAAAAGTTGCAGTCATTTCCGGTGAAACAGGAAGTGATCGAAAATAATTGAATGCGTCATTCAATCCTGATTTATGTCCTACACTAATATAGGTACAAATATCGTTTTTTTTATCTGAAAAAAACTTTTGAAAAACAGCCGGTATATATGGCTCTACTTAAGATAAATAATTAGCAGCCCTTTAAGGTTCAATTTAGGTTCAAGGGCCCTTCAATTTAGATTGGTATCAAAATTATATCCTATAAAAATATTTTTTAGAGGATATTTGTATAAAAAATGTAATGAATATATACATTTCAAGGGAGAAATTGAATGAATTCCTGTCATAATCAAATACCAAAACGGTTATGTGTGTATATAATATGTTATATGTTACTCGGATCGATGAGGATATATATCACTCTTAGATAAAATTCAAGTGCTGTGTAAATAACGGTAGACCTGATACAGATAAGGACTTAATATGAATTTTGAGGGAAAAATTTTATTGGATGGAATATGGAATATAATGTCGATCGAACGAGTTCCGAGAAACTCATAATTTATTTTACCTTTCCTAATAATAAACCGTATATAAAACAAACAGTATTTCAGAATGATTGTTCACGATATATTATAAAATTTATTCGAGGGTATTTGGACACATAGAATAGTATATATTTCAGAATTTGTTGAATCTCTATAAAAAAATTATATACAGGGTGGTCCGAACTGTATTCCGGAAACTTCGGCAGCATATTTTACTGATAAAAATAAGTAAAAAAGTTCATATAAATGTATGTCTTAAAATGCTTAGTTTCGGAGATACAGGGTGTAGAAGTTTCATTTTTATTTCGATTTTTTCCAAATAATTTCTGAAGTAAAGTCAATATTTGGATGAAAATTGGTGTTTGGTAGTTTTTTGATATGAGAAATTTGATTTTGATGTCAATATGACTCCTGTGGGCGCCACCTACATGTGTTTAACTGTTTTGAAGAGTAACTAACTTTTTGTCCGTACCTGTATAAAACTACTGAGTGAAAAAATATACATTTCCGAGATTTTCTACGTAAAAAATGTCTCTTGGTAAAAATCGCTACGAGCAACCGTTCTCAAGATATTTACAATGGAAATAGTCAATACATGTCACAATTGGCTAAAAATAAACATGTTGAGTAGATAGTTATTTGATTGAAATGAGAAATTTGGGAATTTTGTACTAAAACTAATCATAAATTTTTCTTCGATAAAATGATGATAAAACAGTATTTGTTGAACTTTTGGCATAAAAAGATTTCAAATTTATGATTTTAGTCTAATAACAAATTATATTATTATTATTGTATTAATATTAATATTAATGTCAACATGTTTAATTTATGTCAATGATGACAGGTATTGGTAATTTCAATTCCAAATATCTCAAGAACCATTACTCATAGCGATTTTTACCAAGAGACCTTTTTTAGGTAAAAAAAACGTCGTAAATGTATATTTTTTAACTGGCTAGTTTTATACAGGTACGGACGAAAAGTTATTACTCTTCAAACCAGTTAAAAAATACGTAGGTGGCGCCCTCTACAAGTAGGAGCCATATTGACATCGAAATCAAATGTCAAAAAACTCCCAGACACCAATTTTTATCCAGATATTGACGTTACTTCAGAAATTATTTGGAAAAAATCGAAATAAAAATGAAACTTCTACACCCTGTATCTCCGAAACTAAGCATTTTAGGACATACCTTTGTAAGAACTTTTTTACTTATTTTTATCTGCTGAAAATGCCGCCGAAGTTTCCGGAATACAGTTCGGACCACCCTGTATAATATATCAAATTTATTTGCTTTATCTCTATAAAATTTTAGTTACAGGGCTTATATACCGGTATAATATTCAAAAATACCTTAAAAAATTATATAAAAACTGTTTAGTTTGAATAGCATATGTCAATTCAAAGTCACAACCATCCGGGCTTGGAAATTACAATTAATCCATAAACTTTTACTTATTATAAAATGACAGCGATATGTTGTGTAAAATGAATAAATCATTAACAGAGTGAAATAGGTCCAATTATTATATCAATTTATTATATATTTTGGAAAATATTTATTAACAAATTCTATGAAAATTTCAACATGGAAAAAGTGTTTTAACTGCAGTAATTATGTATGTTATGTAAACTTATAAAAAAAAAAGAAATGAAAGGAAAGGATTTGAAGGAAGCCAAATCTGAAGTGAAGGAAGCCATCAACATTTTTATTTGAAAGCGTCTTTGAGCATTCACCATTTTGTCAACAAACAATATATAATATCTAACAAATTTCTCCATTTTTATTGTATCACCAAGGGTTCCAAATTTAATGATGTATAATTTAATGTACAACATTACCTGTAATTACAATAATTTCAATTTAATTTCTACTTTAAATCTATTAAACTACTGTTAATGGAAAATATCATTTATTTGGCGAATGCGCTAGGATAGGGGGTTTCAAAATTAGTTTATTACACACATTACTATTTATTTTGCAAAATAATTGTTTTTGTGATTTTTATTTATGCAATCACTGGATGCTCTACATATTTCAATACCTTTCTAGATTTGAAGAAATACCAAATATAAGCTAAAAACTTTTTTCTTATGATCAATTTCATCCCAAACGATGGTACAAATATTATTGATAGAACGATCATTCTTTAATTAATTTTCTCTTTTTTTCAGATGCCACCCCTTTGTACTATCAAAATATTCCCCAAGAGATTGAGTTACCTAGTGACCAGTATCAGCTACCCCAAAATGTGGTAGTCAGCAATCTCTATCCAACACAGTACCATAGAAATCAACTTCAAAGCGTTGAACATTTGACACGTCAAATGCCCAAGTAAGTGAGTAAAGTTATTTTCATTATACCTAAACAGATAACTAACATATTCACCATTTAAATTAATCTTAACATTATTTTTGTAATATAACAAACAACAAAAAATAACACTAATACTATACACCAAAACTTTGTATTTTTAACACTGGATGGGCGTTTCGCTAACGCTAACCCCGTTAGCACAATTCACCATTATATCTATTCATATTGTCACTACATTTATTTATTTTGATACATTCAGAGATAGTGAGAAAATAATAAAGTGTGTTTTTTCTTTATACACTCAGATACAAGAAAAACGCAACGGAGAAATTTTTGGCCAAATTTAAAGTGTTATATTTTTGTTATTTATAACCCTATTTTCATGAATTTTTTAGCAAACTGTATATAATTATATCAACTCTAATTCGTAATCTCGTTTTTTTTATAAACTTTAGTAATTGGCATATTATACAGGGTTAATCGAGGGGTTGTTTTTTATCCTAACTTTAAAACACCCTGTGCAATAATTTCGTGTGTAAATTTTCCTAAAATATAATTTTACAGTAAGAACCATGTCTACTGAGCATTTTATTTTTTGGATCATGTCAATACATGCTTTTGTTAATTTTTGAGAGCGAAATGATTTTTGATCACGATCAATTTGCATTTTTTTCAATTATCATTACTTATGATGTAATTTTTTAATATGATGAGATAGTTTTGGTGATTATTGTCGTAACGTCATATTACGCTGCATCGTATACTCTATACTAAATTTACAAAAAAAAAACGTTTTTTTTGCATTTGAGTGTAGTTTTCTACTAACGCCTTTAATGTGCAACTAAATATTTTATACATGTATTTTTTATAGCATTAATGTCCAGCCTCTGCAGCCAATTATGACAACGGACGAAGACCATCAGCATACCGTGATCCTGTCAGCTCAGTCAGGACAATACGAGGATGTTGAAGAGGACCCCGATGAGAATTCTTAATTATAACTACTATTCTTAATTTAAAATTATTTATTTTTAGACGAGAAAATGTCTAGTCTATTAGTATCTTAAAATTTGCCTTTTTATCGTAGTTTTATCCGTCGCGTCGTTAGCGTAAAATATCAGGGCCGGATTAATCAATTAAATTTTGTAAAATAACAAAATCTGTTAATCTGCTTTGATTTCACAGAGTGAGAGTAACGATCAGAAATTACTGTTCGACACGTCGACAGGGTGTTTCAAAAAAAATGTGCCATCTCTCGTAGGCAGATTCCTCTCGCAAAAATAATATTTATTTTTCATATCAACATAGGTCCGATTTTTTTCGATTTACTATAATTTTCTTCCAAGTGCTTTTAGTGATTCGAAAAAAAATTTGAGGATTAAAGATACTATAAGTGCTACATATTTCAATACTAAAAAAGTGTCGATAGATCAGGGACGTGCATACTAAGGGCTGGCAAAGGTTAGTTTTGGGTCGAAATTTCCGTATGTAAGAAGAGTACAATGCCTTTATAATGTACTGAACAAAGAGAGAACAGTAAACACGTTGCCAAACGTATGAAATAAACCGAGAAACTGTACATACTAAGAGACGTGGGAGGGGATATAGCAGATTTGTCGCAGTTGACCCCAAATCAGTACCTCTGTCAGTACTTAAAGATCTAGGGAAAACGTCTCGTGATATTTTATTTGTTTATTTATTAACGAGTCGTTGTAATTTTCCCTATAGCTTAAAATTTTTTAAGTGCCAGTTAGAAACACTTGCATTTTTGGTAAAAATACGTGGAATTGAGTTAGTTTTCGACAGTGATTGCGCTATTAGAACTCTGAATTCAAAAATCAATATCTCAAAATCTATTAGAAATAAATGATTGTAGTTTTTTTCAAAAACTTTCTTAATATTTCTGCTATATTTTCTTCGCAGACAGTATGTAAAAATCTTTATAAATAAAAAAGTTCCACGATTGCTGAAAATTGCTAGGCACTAAAAGTAAATGGATGAGTTATTTAAAATTTTTGAATGGAAAAAAATTCGACAAGGTTGCAACATGTTGTAAAAGATCCGATCTTTAAAATAAAAAAAGTTGTTAAAAAGTTGAGTTTTTAAATTATCGCGATTACTGACGTTTTCTCGTTATAAAACAATGAACACCCTAACGATATCCTTATAATTCTATTTCAGATGCTCAGAAACTTATCTAATGATTTTATCTAGTTATCTTTTCGAAAAAAAGTTTTAAAAATAAGCGGTTTACGATCGTGATTTTACTTTACTTGATAGGGAAAGGCATACCGGCAACGCCACAACAGCACACCGTCGCATTTCTCTTACTCCGACTTAATAAGATCCCTCTGCGATTTACTTCCACACATGTAAATACCGACCCAAAAGTAACAGTTGCCAGCACGGTATATGTTATCACTGGAATATTTTTTGAAAAAAAAAAATTAACGCCACTGACTTTTTTTCTTTTGATAGCCAAATTGTATAGGCCGTTTAACGCCAATTACAAACTCCAATTTAGGCTCCTTGATGAGATAAACGTAATTTTATTAATAGACAGTTAATAAAATTAATTTAAAAATAAAATTAATAAATTATTTATTTTATCTAATTTATATTATTAAATATTATTACTATTAGTCCAACCTACAGCAAATTCAAATAAAAATAGTGGAATTTAAGATAATTACAAATGAGCTAATTTTAAAAAGTTTTAACATCCTGTTATTTTAAAACTGTGCATTTCCATACCCATATTATAAGAACTTTTTTCATATTTTTTGATAAGGAATCAATGGGTCTCATCATAATACAATAATTGTATCACATTTTTTAAAGGTTGCTATTAGACTTGGATCTTATCAAAGAGGCCAAAACAAAAACCCAAAGGCCAAAAATCGACAAAACATCAAGAGACAACTTTTAATCGGCCCATTAAACGGCTTATTTTTCTAAGAAGACAACAAAAAATCAGTGGCGTACATGCTTTTTTTTTAGAAAAATATTCTATTGATAACCCGTCTCTGGTGAATATATCGACACTTTTTTAACATTAAAATATGTCGCATTTATAGTAGCTTTTACCCTCAAAATTAAAAAAAAACGCTAAAAGCACTTGGAAGAAATATATAATAAATCGAAAAAAAATTAAGACTGCAACACCTTGTAGCCACGACATCAGAATCGGACCTATGTTGATATGAAGAGAATCGGACCTGAAAAGCAGAATCGGACCTATGTTAATATGGAAAATAAATCTTATTCTTACGTGAGGAACCTCCCTACGGGAGATGGCACATGTTTTTTGAAACACCCTTTATAATAACTAAAAACATTACATATTTAGAAGAAAAATAAAACATTATTGCTAATAAGTGAACTATTAACTATTTGTTAAGCAAAATGTTTAATCCGGCCCTGATTTAAACAAAATTTCAATTTATAATAGACCCTGAATAGAGTACAATGCAATGGATCAAAATGTATTTAATTGATTTTATGAATTATTTTTAAACTGATTACTGGTATTTGTAATCAGACTTAACAAGTATTATTGTTCAAAATCTAATTTCAATAAAATGGGAGTTTTTCGTAAAACTGACATACTATATTTATTATATTTTCAGAGAAAACCAAAGATATAGGTACATAAAATAGTAGTTTTGATGAACACACAAAGAACGATTATGTATTTCTTGTAAATATAAAGTCAAATTTTAATGTAAAGGTTTAAATTTTAAATTTTATACTTCACTACTCTAGTTTTTAATTTTAAAAATCGAATTCTTGACTAATGTTAACTTATACACGTGATTCTTTAAGGAATTAGGTATATCGTATAAAATTAAATCGGCATAAAATAATGTTTAATAAATTGGGGTACAAATTATGAATATTAATTAACCAATAAGAGATATTATAGTTTCTAAGATAGTTAACCCCCACAACCAAAGTTCTAGGCTATACGTGTTCTTACTACAAACATTTTTATCTTTATATATTTATATTTTATAAAATTTTTACGGATTTAATGTAATGTACAATTAAAAATTGGAAATAATAAAGTTTAATTTGAAATGTACTTATTTATTTTATTACTTTCTTCAATATATGATTGAATGAAAACAGGAAGTGAAGTCACAGTAAATGTAGAAATAATATTTTAATTCTAGTTTTACTATACATTGCTGAAGTTGATTACAGTATAACTGAATAACTTATTAAATGTTAAAACCGCGATATATAAATATGCAGGGTGACGCACCTCATTCTTATTCGATTATACGAAAACGGAAAGATGTAGGAACAAAATATTTTATGGGTATATGTGGGGAGGTAATATGGACAATTTAAAATTATTTTGAAATGCACAGGGTGTTTCGGAACTAAGATCCATACTAAAGTTATATTTTTTCTTATGGAACACCCAGTATTTTATTTCATTTTTGGATTCTTGGACCCAAAAAAGGTATTTATTATAAAGGTTAAATATGTTTAAAATCTTTGGTTTTTGAGATATTTAAAGATATTTAAATTTGCATGCGACAATAGAATAGATTATTAACACCCTGTACATTAATTTTCAGAATTAATTCTTGTGCTGAGTTTAAAGGTAGAGAAATAAACTTGTATACAGGGGTATCAAAAATTGCTAGTCCATTTTAAATATTTATTTTACATAAAAACTTCGTTATTTCAAATGCAACACTATGTATTTTTTAAATAAGTCGAAGCAGATTTAAATGCTCTTTCAATCTATAATAGGGTTTCCTATACATATCTGGCTCAGATTTTGAATAAAAAGCGATTTTTCAATAAAACTGTAATCAAGATGGCTAGTGTTGTCATGGCAAGTTTCTAGTGACAGTAGCTATTTTCAAAATTGAAATTAGTTTATGGACTTATTTAAATTTATACCAGTTTACCCAGTTATACCAGTTTTTTATATTACTTTTATTTAATTTACCTACAATAGTTTAATAAATAATATTTATTATTCTATCAAGAAAAACGAATAAGTATAGTTCTTTGAATTATTTGACGATTACTTGTAGATATGGATTTTCTATAAAAGAGCCAATTACGGCAAATTCATTTTCTTCACTTCCAACGACAGGTTTCTGCCTAATAGGTTTTTTATAAACCCACTACCAGCTCTGCGAAATAGGACAAGAAGTTTTTCAAAGAAACGCTTATCTGGAAGATTCCTATTTCGATATCTTTGAGCATAAGCCCCTGAGACCAAGAAGCAATTTTCATCACAAAATAATATCACTAGTAACATATCTATTCGTTCTGCCAGCAGATACTGCTTTATTTTTCTTGATAAAGTAATGAACACTTACTTATTAAACTATTCTAGGTAAATTTAAGTAAACTGTTATTGAAATTATAAATAATAATGTCCATACTAATGTCGACTTTGAAAATAGTTACTAAATGTCACTAGAAAATTGCCATCAATCCCCTATGTGGCAAAGGGCATGACACCTGACAAGTAGGACGGACCACAACAGATGGACCACAAAAATTACAGCATGATACCCACGAGGAATTAAGAGATTTAGAAGAAGACCGAACTCTGAATTGGGACCACGATATTAGAAAATTAACAGGGATAACTTGGGACAGCATAGCCAACAGTAGACAACAATAATGGGCCAACTACAAAAAGAGTATCTAAATATGTGAGGGAGGCTACACATAATAGAAAATGGTTGATTAAGTTGAAAATGATGTTGATAATGATGATGCTTTACAAAAATAAAACAAATATTTTATGACATATATAGTTTATAATTTTTGCAAAAAATAAGACCAAGACTGCAAGGCCAAGACCAGTCCTGCTCATCACTTTTCAGTGAGCCTTCACCTTGACTGACCTTAACTTGAAGACAAGCTGATGAATCATGACATTGACAACACATTGACAAGCTTTGGAGCTTTTTTGGAGACAAAAAATTGTATTTAGAGTACAGTTTGGATGAAACAAAGATTAGAAGCAATTAGACTTTGAATGAATCCTCCAAGATGATCATTTAGAGTGAATGAGACTTAAGTTAACTGAAAATACTTACTTCTTATAAAGATACACACTTACCGTGTTTTTTAATCCGAAAAAGTATTATTTAAGATGGCAAATCACAAAAATACAGTAGTACTGAATGCAGTGTAGGCGAGGATGGTTCTGAAACGACATTAATTATAAATAATTTTAATACACGATCCTGACACCTACAACATCTTGTTTCAATCCAATATCTCCATTGGTATATCACAAGTTAGATGGGGAGATACACCAAAACTACACCCATGCTAATATACACAACAACGAATTTATAAGATAATATATTCATAATTGATAATGTCCTGATATGTTCATTTTTATGTTTTATTAACTTTATTATAGGTAATATCCCGCTATGAGTTTCTTTAAGTCTATAGAAAGATAAAATGATTTTTAAGCTTCATTCAGAACTTGAAAATTAATGGAATAAATTAGCGGTTTCAATAATTATACTTTATACGATTTATATATAAGATGGTGACTATTTCGATGCTCAACATTGGCATCTCAGAAACTACAAGAGATACGAATTGGGTTAAATGATTTTTTTCTGTTAAATGTACCAGAATTTGTAAATAAAGATTCAACCGTCCCTAATATTTTTCTAGAAAAAAGGGGGCTCTCTTGAACACCTTCCCGAAACCATTTACAAAATTGTAATCTTCTCTCATGATCACCAGCATGTAAACAATGTAAACCTGGTACACATTTAAATTAAAAGTTGCGATATTTACGTTTTTTTATAATTTTCCCTACATAAGAATCACTTTATGTGGATTTATTTCACCAACTGCTAATTTTCTTGAAATCCTTGCGAAAATAGTACGATGAGGCTGTGTCCTTTCAGGATACAATGTTCTATAACTTGCGCATGCCATATCGGAATTTCTATTATTTTTTAAGTAAACATCATAAATATCTCGTGTTTCCTCATTTGTGAACATATTGTTGACTGTTAATACATTTTACACTCTCTACTATAATTTTTTGTGTCCAGATTTGATACTTAATAGAGTAAACCAAAATTAATTTGCTGTCATATAAAGTGTCAATTGGATTTCAGACTTGATCTTTTGAGCAAATTTTTAAAAAATCTAATTTTTTTGGTGAATTTACATAATAATGAATAAAAATTAGATACCACCGTATAGATTATTTTTTGCTTTATCTAATAGTATAAAAATTCAAAATGGCGGCCATAAGAAAACAAGAACTTGACTGTTGTTGTGCGAAATCTCGAAGGCTTAGAAATTTTCTGAAAACGGCATTTAATCAAACGGATTAACCCACCGGGGTCAAAAAAATAAAACTACCAAGTTACGTTGCAATAGATACAATAGTTCTGAAGATATTCTCATTTAAAATAAACGCATTATTTTCATTTTTTTGACATAAATCCGAAACTAATCAAGATACTGGGGTTCTCTTCCTAGGTGTATGTCAAACTTCTAATTACGCAAGTTTTGTCCCATTTAACCGATTTCGTATCTATCGTTCTTTCTGAGATGCCAATGTTGAGCATCGAAATTATCACCACCCTGTATACGAGTTTACGATCATTTCACAAAGTTTAAAAAAATATAATTAAAATTAATTTGAATATCCTAGCAACAGTTTGCTGTAGTCAGTTGCATCCATTCAGAAAGCCTAATATTTAGCTGATAAAACAATCAACTTTTGATTTCTAACCACAATTTCTCTTGACGGAAGATAACCAAAGGTCAAAATGACATTTCTCGCAAATTTTGAAGTTAGTGGAAAAGTTAAAAGTTTAATAACTTTTTCTACTAATTGGAAATATCTACCACTATAACTTTGACGTTCTGAATGCTTACATTCAAATTAAAGAAAGAAACAATCTACGCTAATTGAAACCATTAATATTCCACTAATTGCGAGGTCTGAATTACGTTAATTGCGTATTAATTAACTATTATGACACTTTTCCTGACAAACAAGATTAAAATAAAATTGAAATTGACAAGATTTTCGTTTAGAAACCACTACTAAAGTTTAATGAACACTGTGTTTAATTATACAAAAATACGAGTAAAAATATGTTTTTTGGCGATGAGAGATCTCGGAGGAGATATACAGGGTGGTCCGAATTGTATTCCGGAAACTTCGGCAGCATATTCTGCAGATAAAAATAAATAAAAAAGTTCGTATAAATGTAGGTCCTAAAATGCTTAGTTTCAGAGATACAGTGTGTAGAAGTTTAATTTTGATTTCGTTTTTTTCTAAATAATTTCTGAAGTAACGTCAATATTTGGATGAAAATTGGTGTCTGGTAGTTTTTTGACATGAGAAATTTGGATTTTCATGGCAATATGACTTCTACTGGTAGAGGGCGCCACCTACATGTGTTTTAACTGTTTTGAAGCGTAATAACTTTTTGTCCGTATCTGTATAAAACTACCAAGCAAAAAAATATACATCTCTGTGACTTTTTACGTAAAAAATATCTCTTTGTAAAAATCGCTACGAGCAACCGTTCTTAAGATATTTAGAATGGAAATAGTCAATACATGTCATTATTGACGAAAAATAAACACGTTGAGCAGATTATTAGTTATTTCACTGAAATAATAAATTTGATTTTTTTTAATTAATCATAAATTTTTCTGCAAAAAATGATGATAAAACAGTTTCTGTTGAACTTTTGGCACAAAAATATTTCAAATTTATGATTTCAGTTTAATAACTATTTAGTCAACATGTTTAATTAATGTCAATGTTTACAGGTATTAATAATTTTGATTCCAAATATCTCGAAAACCATTACAAGTAGGGATTTTTACCAAGAGATCTTTTTTACGAAAAAAACGTCGTAAATGTAATTTTTTTTACTCAGTAGTTTCATACAGGTGCGGACGAAAAGTTATTACTCTTCAAACCGGTTAAAAAATTTGTATGTGGCGCCCTCTACTAGTAGGAGCCATATTGACATCAAAATCAAATTTATCATGTTAAAAAACTACCAGATACCAATTTTCATTCAAATATTGACTTTACTTCAGAAATTATTTGGAAAAAATCGAAATAAAAATGAAACTTCTACACCCTGTATCTCCGAAACTAAGCATTTTAGGACATACATTTATACGAACTTTTTTATTTATTTTAATTTGCAGAATATGCTGCCGAAGTTTCCGGAATACAGTTCGGACCACCCTGTATATCTCCTGAAACGGTGGGTTTTACAAAAAAAATAACTTTTTATTTTGGAGATTCCTTTTCCAGTGAAAAGAACAGACTTTTAAATTAACAAATTTTTAAATACAAATAGATAATTAATTTATCAAATTCCACAAAAAATTAACAAAATCGACAAAAACGTAAGAAAAAAGACCGATAAAATGAAAAAAAAAGAACAGGAATTATCTGCGAGCGGAATTTAGTTTGTGCGTTTCGTGCTGCCTAGAAATGGCGGCCATGTCCATTATACACCGGGCGTTCTTTATCGTCGCGAAGTTAAAAAAACGCGACTGTGACTTGCTGAAAGATAACAGACCGCTCGATATACGGCGTGTTTTAGTAAGAGTATTATTTGTGAAATTAAAGAAAATATGCGAAAGGCTATAAAAAATGTAATTAAATGGAATTAAACGGAATATAAATCACTAAAAAATACAATAACCACCAACAAATTAGCATCGAATAGGAAAAAAAAATATATAACATTTAATGAGAGATCCAATGATATGTAACATCCTGAGATACTGAAAATACCTAAGTATTTTATTTTCTACTAGTTGAAGCCTGGCGCATCCGCCACGACATCAGGAAAAAAAATACTTTTTATTTTTTTTTAATTAAATGAAAAACAAAAAATCCGGCGACGACAGTTTTTAGAAGAGCCAATTAGCTATCTTTTAGTAAAGAAAAGCAACTTTCTAGAGCAAGTCGTTACTTCAGTAGAGACGACACGGATAAACATTAGCATTTTATATATGTAGATATTTAATGCAAATGGCGAAATGCCTAGGTATTTTTTTGAGGAGATGAATCCGTCACAGAGATATAAATATTTTTTAATATTCTATAGTGTCATTCCATGGGCGCCGGACGGGGGGGCAAGAGGGGGCATTTGCCCCCCCCCTGGATCACTGAAACAGTAAAAATAAAACCTATCTTCTTACATCCATCGGTAAAAAAATAATCATTATTATGAAATTTTTAGGTGTTACCTTTAAAATAATAAAAAAAATATGTTTCAATTTTTTATTCATTTTTATCTCGCCCCCCCCCTAAATTTCATTCTTCCGGCGCCCATGTGTCATACGCTAATTCCAAGACATATTATAAACAGTAAACTATTTTAGAAAGATCTTTTAATACAATATATACGAAAGATATTAAAATAATCTTCCAAAAAAGTATACTTAACTGCTAATAGAGCGCTATTAAATTTGCAATTATCAGTCATTCGCGAAGCTGCAATCACCATAAAACCAATACCATGAATTAACATAAAATAAATGGCATGCTTGCGGGATTGTTTTTGTAGATTGTCGACACACAGCTTCTCTACTAAAATCGAATCGCAACTATATGATAAAATTAATGTCGATAACACTTTAATACCTACTTAGTTATTATTATTATTATTTGTTACCAAACGAAAATGATATTAAAAGGTTTTTCTGTTACTATTTGAAGGATCCAGGGAAAAAACTTAATAAGCGCCAATTTCTTAATTTTAGAACTTTACAATATTATAGTAGGTCTAACTAGTCCCTTATAAAATGTATAAACTCTGCAGGACAATAATTTGTTAAATCCTATGATGTATGCCTAGTAAAAATACCAGGGTAGGCATGATTTAAATCAAATGATTTAAATCGTGATTTAAATCAAGTGATTTTTTTAATTTTAATCATGTAATTTAAATAAAAAAATAATTTTATTGAAACTTTATTATAAATCAAAAAATAACTGTAGAAGTTATAAAAATGTGCCTAGAAAACTATAAAAAATATTTCTATAAAAGATATAACAGATAATAAATCGAAAAGTAATTGTAAATGTTATAAAACTATATAAAAATATCTATTCATCAATTTAAATGTTGGACCGATTTTTGAAGTAATTTCGTGTAAATCCATTAGACCGCTAAACGCAGGGATTTATTTTAAAATTTATGTATAAGTGACAAAAATTCGCTGTTCGAATACATATCATTCGCAGTCTAGTGCAGAACTAGGTTCTTCTGATATAGAGACTATATCTTCATTCTCGAGAATCTATAATCGTTGTCAGGAAATACGTTGTTTTATTTTTTTTTGAAACGGTTGTATTTTTCCAAATTCTTACCGACATTTTGATCTGCAGTAAGTATTTTACATTTTGACATTAGATAATACTTTAGGTTAGTCTGTGATAATACTAATTTCATTCTCGACTTAAGACTATTTTCGAACAATCAATAGTGTATTGTTTTATTAGGAGTAAAAGTTATACTTTTTTAATGATGCTGTACCTTTGAAGGACTATCGTAAACTTATCGTAAAGCTATTCCGGCGTTACAAGGAAGCACAAAAAGTACATTTTTACTCCTAAGAGAAGATACATACTATTTTTTCATTACTAACTACTACTAAATCATTACAAATCATTTTTTAATCAATTTCAAACATTGCAAATAATATAAACAGTGATCGAGCAACAATTTGTACACTCGTTGAATTTGACACTTAATATCAGTTTAATAATATATTTTTGTATTTTTGTGCTTATAGGCGTAACAGTGCTTTACCTACTTTTATACCTAGGCGTTAAAATTAAAATGACAAAAATTAATACTTTCGAGACGTTTGAAAAAAAAATCCTTTTGATCTGAAGCGAGCGACCTTCTTGCCAAATATATTGGTGACCGATGTGGAAAAATGATAAACGCACCCTAGAATTATTAATTTTATTGATATCGGGCAGAGTTATAAAGATTTAGCCATTTAGGATAGGAGTTTAATTGGAAATAAGTCCTAGTCATTTGGAAATCCTGAATGGAGGGATTATATTGCAAAGTTGAAGGAAACAAAGATTATAATAATGCTTAATATTTAAAATGGGTTTAAATTTGATTTAAACTGTCCTTAATTTTGAATGATTCTTCTAAGATAATGAAGATGATGAGCTTTTGTTCTGCATCTATGTCCAATTTAATAAACTGACATGATGAAGAAACATCCCTAACCAACAACAAGCCAAAAAGTTTATAGCTATCAAATTTCTTTGTCAAAGATCTTTTATAAAAGATATTTGATGAAAAATTTGACAGTATTAATATACGAGATTTTATAAAATCACACATATTAGACTGTCAAATTCTTTGATAAAATAAAATCCTTGACAAAGAAATTAACCAGTTAGGATAGGAGTTTAATTGGAAATAAGTCCTAGTCATTTGGAAATCCTGAATGGAGGGATTATATTGCAAAGTTGAAGGAAACAAAGATTATAATGATGCTTAATATTTAAAATGGGTTTAAATTTGATTTAAACTGTCCCTAATTTTGAATGATTCTTCTAAGATAATGAAGATGATGAGCTTTTGTTCTGCATCTACGTCCAATTTAATAAACTGACATGATGAAGAAACATCCCTAACCAACGACAAGCCAAAAAGTTTATAGCTATCAAATTTCTTTATCAAAGATCTTTTATAAAAGATATTTGATGAAAAATTTGACAGTATTAATATACGAGATTTTATAAAATCACACATATTAGACTGTCAAATTCTTTGATAAAATAAAATCCTTGACAAAGAAATTTAATAGTGTAATACTGGCATTACTTTATAGATTCCTAACTGGGGACTATCCCCTTTGATATCATCTGAAAAAATGGGCTCAAATAATGATGACGAAGTTGAAGATGTGCTAGTGGGAGAATAAGGTGGAAATTCAGAGTGTGTACACCACACTGATAAAAAAGATAGACTTGAACTAAAGTCGTCATCGATCTTGAAAAAAAAATATTTAGTGGCAAGAGAATTTATTTTAGCGTAAAAGAAAATATTTTGCCTGAAGAAAAACTCTCTTCAGTCAAGAAAACTGGTTTTCTTGAAAAATTCGAAAATTTCTCTTGAATCTATTTTCGTTCAACCAAGTGCAAGTTACTTTGTTTTAAGATAGTAAGAAAAATAAGCTAGGAAGTACTTCCTTCAAGAAACATGGTCATTTTTTCAATAGCTAAATACTCTTTTGATGAAAAATAATAACGAGACGCAAAGACGATGAGGAAGGACGGTAGCTTACTTCGGGTTTCACTTATTACCGATTCTGAACCGTCCTAGAACTGTGATGAGTATGCGTAGAAGGAAATATGAAGACATTATTTCATTTGCGCATGCGCTGCAGAGTTCTAGGACGGTTCAGAATCGGTAATAACAAGAACCCGAACAAAGCTGGTATATACAATCAGTCGGCAGTTCGATCAGTCGTACGTCGCATTTCATAGGTCGCACATTATGGTACGTACGGGTTTTGTTGCTTGGAATTTTCCACTTGGAATTTTGCACAATTTGCTTTTTAAACGCATATCGTATAACAAATTAGTGATCGTTATTAACATGCATTTGTCATTTTTTATGGACAAATTTTAGGATACATGGATTCTTTAAAGGAGTTTCTGAAAAAATGGAAATTAGAGCATTTATATGCTATATTTGATGGCAAAAGACATTTACCTATACACCTATTTAGATAATGCATGCATGACTATAGATAGAATAAGAATATATGTATCGATTTTTTTATGCAAATAAATACAAAAATTTTAGAATTTCAAGTCGTCGTATTAAAAAATTCAAAATGTGACCAAAGCTTATAATTTTAATAATTTATTTGCCTTACTTTGATTAATCGTGATGTAACATTTCTTTGTAATTTGTAGAGTGATGAACCACCCCAAAAAATGCCAAGGAGTGAAGAAGCAGAAATAATATATATAAGAGTGAAATACTTTGGACTGATAGATTCTTCTATTCTCTAAAGTAATTTTTTAAAGCTTATGAAAAGATAATTAATGCTTTGGGCAAAGAAACGTCGTTCTTGGCCCTATTGAAAAGCGCCAATCTTTTGGGCCAAAGTCATATTCATTTCGACTAAGAGATCCTTTTTTTCGTGCATCTACGTGAATTCTGTATGAGACTGTAAATTCTACACAATGAAAGAATAAATCTAAAGCTAAAGCCCAGTGACGCGAGGAAAAAGATTGTTCCAAAAGAAGCTTAAGGTCGCTGAATAATTGTTAAAATATTGATCAAAAGATCAAGTGACAAGAGGATTGAATTTGCGCTAGAGACACTGATCAGATGAAGTTAATCACCGGGACCTTATAGATTTGTGTGTCCTCCTTTTTTGAGATATAACTCATCATAGAGACTAAAGGCTGTTACTAAAGACAGTATCTGAGACGCTTTTACAGAGGTTAGTTCTCCACCTCCTATATCAGCAAAGTTTATGGCACGTTAGTCTGACGCACTCAGTGATGAGGTGTTCGGGTGTTTACTCATTCGTCAGAATCTGCATTCGCAGTTCTTAGCTTCAATATACTGAGAGTAGATACATGAAGAGACAGTGTCATGTTAAAGACCCCGTGACAATCCGAAGATCGTTCTTTCTTAAATCCCAACATCCCCCTTCCGCACATTCTACATTGTATGTACTTAAACCAAGGAAAAACTTTTCGGTCTTAGACCGTTGGAGGATTCTCCTTCCAGGTAACGGATGGGGCCTTCCAGGTTCTTGTTTCGCTTTAAATTGGTTTTCACATCAGAAGTAGAACGGTTCTGGACCAGTTAGTGGAGTGTTTGCTCCTTCTCTAGCTCGAGCGTTTGCTTTGTCGTTTCTTTCTATCCCTTGGTGGGCTGGATCCAGAGTAGGAGGTCTTTATTTTCTTTGCCTAACTTGTTCAGCTTCTCTAGGCATCCTTTGGCCAACTTCGAATTGATGGTTACACAATAGAGCGTAATTGAAGGCTCTAATAAGAAGAAGACTTAATAAGCTAGGAAGATTTAATAATCTCCCTAGCCACGATTACATACATATCGCAGTCGAAGACATCCCTTAAAATCGGACCCCTTGATCAAACCTCGCACCACAATCACACGCGACTATTCGACGGCGCGCTAGGCGTGGCCACCGACTCTCCACCAATCGCCTCGCGGCCGGTAGGTGGCAGTCTGGCGTCGCGTTTTATTTTTGACGGCGCGACCCGCGATCGTTTTATTGTGTGCACGGTGCGAGATGTGCGGTGCGCCTGTGTGCGTGTGTCTTGGGGCCTTTATTTATGGTGCTTTTACCGCGTAGGATCGGTGGCGCCACTCACTAAAACGCGACCGACGTATGCACTTAGAATCGGTCTCGCGGCCGTCTTGGTCGTCGTTTTTTTTCCTGTTTTACCAGCGCCACGGCCCGGCCACCGATCATTAGACACATTAAGGCACTTTTTAGGGGTTATTGGAAGCTATTATTTCGTCTTCTTAAAACGAGAACGGAGACGGGCGGGAGATTAATGAAGATGTTTTGATTTTTGATGATTTTAATTCGGACGATATAAATATCGGTGTAATAAATTAAGATTAAGACATAGGTACACTCTTGACAGGAGCAAATGATCTAGTGATTGAAGTTGAGAAGCCGAGGGAAGATTCTTAGCCAGATTAGCTATTAGAGGTTTTGCGTGTTCGAATTATGAGTATAGTCTTAGATTAGATTTTTGAGGTTAATATCGGCCTATGCCACTTCCGGATATAGATCTTTTCAGATATGTTGTTGTCCTTTTGTGATCTCTAGGTTACATTTTCCAGTCCTATCTTTTTCAAAAATTCTAACATCTTGGATACTGAACTGAAATCTCCATGTAGCTCTTTATCCTTTGTCAATGGCTTATCATAAGCTAATACAAAGAACAGTCAGTCGCACTGACGTTCTGTCGTTTCTTTTTCAGATTGACAAAATCTGCACATGGCTCGTCCGTCAGTTCCATTTTAGATGTTTATTAAGCTTATAATGTCTGTCTGTCAAAGCTGCCTCCAAAATTATTTAGAAAACTGGACATACATATAAGATCATATCAAGTAAACTTTTAGTCACGTGGTTAAGCTTGATCGACACATCGTTGCACACTTTTAGATATTTTCTTTTAATCTATATATTTTAGGAGACAAAAATAAATTAATTACAAATACATAAACAGTTATTATTTACATCAATAAAACTTACCTCGTTACCAGCACTTAAGGGACATAAAGGGCCATTACTACC
This sequence comes from Sitophilus oryzae, assembly GCF_002938485.1. Taxonomy (NCBI): domain Eukaryota; kingdom Metazoa; phylum Arthropoda; class Insecta; order Coleoptera; family Curculionidae; genus Sitophilus; species Sitophilus oryzae. The sequence goes on from NW_022146424.1 coordinate 2,641,765, forward strand.
GCTTTCCCGTTCAAAATATTGTAGTAAGCTTGCGATGAATTTTTTACAAGGGCTATTAAGCTATCTTGTACACCTCGCACTTAAAGAGATTCTGAAAAGACTGCAAGGCCTGCTAGTAAAAAGTTTAAGCTTAAAAGTCTATTATATACGCTATACTGTTCGGGTTGCTCTCAGGGGTTGGGCAAAACGGATGTGTGGCCGAAGGAATCCTGTCCAATCCTGTCGTGTTAAGCCATATCCAAAATTCCAAACACACGTGCTTTGATTAAGGATTGGTTAAGGTTTGCACAGCTTTAGCATTTGCCATAAAATAGCGAGTAATTTGTTACAAAACCATATAAATTATACAGGGTGACGCTTGTCATACGCCGCGGAGGCTCCAATGAGAACGGTAATTTATATCGAAATGAAATTTTGGCAGCATATGTAGGTTACTTGAAAACATTTTATAAAAATATATAGAATTATACAGGGTGTCCCCACAAAAAGTTACACATCAAAGTTGTGTTTTTTTCTAATAGAACACCCTATATATTAATTGATTTTCGGATTCTGGGAGAAAAAAAAAGCTGAGTTTTATTAATGAAGCATATACCTAAAATCTAAGGATTTTTACATATTTTACATTTTGTGAAAATGAGGAGTAAATTTTAAATTTCGATAACAGCTACCTAAATTTTAGTTGACCTTGTATAGCCTGATATTTAATTATAGTAACCATTGTATGTTAAACCAAATTGAAATTTGACCCGAAAAGTTATACAGGGTGAGACAAAATTATTGTGGAACATTATAGTCACTTTTAAAAGCAAGTTACTCCTTTATTTTAAATGGAACACCCAATATATTATTCCGGTGTTCAATGGGGAATTTATATATCTTCAAAATATTATTAAGGTTGCCTACCCCTCAGACAAAGATTTTCCTAGATATTTTAATTTTTATGATAGACAATAGTTAATTTAACTGCATATTAGGCTATACCGGGTAAATTCTAATTTAGGTAGATTTATTGTAATTTAAAAATTGTAGTTTATTTCTAGAAAATGTTAAATACATATGTCAAAATCCTTAGATTTTAGATACATATATGCTTCTTTAATAAAACTCACCTTTATTTTTCTCCCAGAATCCGAAAATAAATTAATATATAGGGTGTTCCATTACAAATAACACAACTTTGATATGTAATTTTTTGGGGACACCCTGTAGAGCTCTCTATATTTTTAAAAAGTGCTCTGAATTAACCTACATACGCTCACAAAATTTCATTTCAATACAAACTGTCGTTCTCCTTGGAGCCTCCGCGGCGAGCTCCGCGGCGTATGAGAGGCGCCACCCTGTATATTACTGTAATCACAAAACTCCAATCTATTTCCGTATTGTAACGGAATTTTAAATCATGTCTTTATTTTCGAGAAAATTTGGTCCAAACATAAGGAATATTTTATAGATGTTTGACCATCAAAATCTTAAAAATAAAGAACTCATATAAAAATGTGCTACAATACGGATGTAGTAAAATCGTTTATCTTTAATTTCCTTCTTCATTTGTGTAAAAATACCTACCAGTTTTACCACAGATTATACAGATTATAAACTTATCGTCAAAAGCATTGTTTTTCGTGGTTCCAATTTACGGAGTCGCGCACTAGTTAGATTACTAGTATGCGCACAAGCACGCCCACTTATGACCTCTAAAATTGAGCACAGCGCCTGACCGGCCCAGTTATTACGCTGTTTAAGCGCGAGTTTATTTTTGCGCACAGGAAATTTTACTCTTTGACTCGTTTGCTCATCGTCATAAAAAACACTTTTCGTACCACGAATTAGGAACAAGGTTTTTATCTGTATACATATTGTTGCGGACCGGTGTGGATTCGACCTAACCTAACAATATGGCCCGCCCTCGGATGACCTTAACTTCGCATAGACACCGCAATGCTTCATTCGAAGATTCGAGAAGGATCGAGTCCCACTGGAATGGAGTAGTACATACGAGAACATTCGAAAACCTTCTCTATGCACCTAACGATCTATGGACTATTCTAGTAAACTTTAACTGTAGGTATAAAAGCCGGCGGCTGTGGCCTAGAGAGGGCAGTTATAAATATACAAGTGCAGTTGACGCGCTAAAATTCAAAATAAATTCTTAGTTATAAATCGTTTGTAAATAGTTCTATAAGTCTTTTATCGTTATTGTTTTTGTTAATTAGTGTTAAATAAATAGTGTTTAAATAAATTGTGACTTTCTATCCACACGGAACCGACAAAAAAACGTAACAATATAGTAACCTAATCTGTGGTTTTACATAAAACCTTAAATTCCGAACGCTTATTTTGCTACATTTTCGGACCAGTTAAATGGACTCTTAAAGTATCACAACACAATCCATTTAAACCAAAAACTTGTAATACAAAATTAAAGTTTCAAAATGAATGTCAGGAAATAATGTGGCAAATTGACATTTTTACAGCAGAGCTGCCACCTGAATCTCCAGCGGGAAATTTAAATTCCAGTTAATCAGCCCTGCACCGAATATGTCCATTGTTGGCAAATGAATTTAATAATCGCGTCCTCGATTACGTAACTAAACGTTTAATTGGTATCGCTTATAGTTTCACACATTTCCTAACTCGCGACAATCTATTATATCATATTAATTGCGTAATGTAGATAATAAAATTGATGATTTTAATTCAATTTTAAATCTATAATTTTAATAATTTTATTCGTTATTATAATGACAAAATTAAAAATTACTTTGAATAGACACTTAAATGTAAAAATGTAAACCAGATAGATTTGGTGAGTTATTTAGGCAGATGAGGCCCCTGGGCAAGACATTAAACCGAAAGCAACAAATATCGGACCGATGGAGAACACTGGTTAGGTTTTAGTCGGCGGCGCCACCGATCCTACAAGATAAAAGCCGCCCGAATAAAATTCCTTAAAATCTTAACTTTCATCATATTACGAGAAATTATCGGGGGACAACATGCCGTTAAAAGGTTAATGTGTTTCAATTCTAATTGAGAAGTTTTTTGGCTTTGTTTTAATAGCTAATACCAATTAAACTTTTAGTCACGTGATTAAGTTTGGCCGTCACAGCGTTGCCCACTTTTACATATTTTCTTTTAATCATAATATTTTAAGAAACAAAAATAAATTAATTATTAATATATAAACAGTTATTATTTACATCAACAAAAGTAACCTCCTTAACAGCACTTAGGGGACATAAACGGTCATACTTAGGGTTGCCAACTTTCAAACTAAAAAAGAAGAGGTCAAAAGGGTAAAAAAGAGGCACAGGCGAAACATTTTTTGAAAAGTTGCCCAAATGTCTAGAATTTACCTAAAAGTTATGCGAACGGTATGCGACTGGTGGCCTTTCTTACATTCTTAAAAATATGTATACTCAAAACTTGTTAAAATAAAACAAACCATTTTCAACTAAACCTTTTTTTCAAAGTATAAGGTGGTATAAGCTAACAGTAAGTAAACATAAAATAGTTAAACATGTTTATCTTTTCCACAAATATTTCTAATAATATTTCTTTATTTTCGTTTCTGTATAAACGACTGGGAGTAGCGAAAGACACAGATTAACAATTTTTTAAAACATTGTGGTGATAGACGAATATTTTTTAAATTTTGAGTTTGGTATATAAAAAAAGGGAACTTTTCCAATATGTGAGAGGAAAAAAGAGAGTGAAATCAAAAAGAGGAGTCTACTATACTATGGAATAGAGGACGGTTGGCAACGCTACCATTACTACCGCATTCCCGTTCAAAATATTCCAATAAGTTTGCGATGAGTTTTTGCATTAATATTATGCTATATTGTACACTTCGCACTAAAAGGGGTTCTAAAAGGAACAATGCTCGACTGCAAGATCTGCTAGTAAAAAAATTTAAGCTTAAAGTATATGTAAATGTGTAATATACAACACTCATTTAAACCAAAAACTCGTAAAACAAAACTAAAGTGTCAAAACGAATAATAATGTCAAAAAAAAATATGATAACTTGACATTTCTTATAGCAAAACTATCACCTGAATCTATATGATTATTTCATGTTTCCGATAGTTCCTATCTAAGATCGTACACATCTTTCGATATTGTAGATTTGTAGGTACTGCCCAATAGTATAGAGTATTTAGTTTTCGGCGTACATACTCTTATTCCTGTCCCAGCTTTGGTCTTTGCTTTGGTTTTGAAAGCGTCATATACTACAATATAGTATGGCCTTTTAACTGCTTAGCAAACCCTTCTCTCTTCCAGTTCTTTTTCTTGCTCTATACTACAGAGAATTATTTCTCAAAGCTGTCCATTCTTGGTATCTCATCCACTGGGAGATAGGGGAGTGGAATTTTCGTATTGAGGACGTTCCAAACCCCTGAGCTGACAATAATTCTTCCAGTAGCTAGTGTTTTGAACTTCAAAACTTTGAACTTCTCATTTGAACTTAGTAGAATCAAAGTAGAATTGACTAATAATTTCATAAATAATAAAATTTAAAATAAAAACTGATAAATTCATATTTATAATACATTTTTTCTTAGAACACTCTGTATATGATACAAGCACATCCTCACTTACCTTGTTTGAAATATTTTAAACGACTACTTGTTAAGCAGTTGCGCAAATATTTAAGATAATGTTATTAATTAAATTATGTGTTTAGAACGAGTCATAACTAGCTAGTTACGGTAAAATATCTTAAAAGTTACAAACCGGAGATAAACACAATTTATAAAACATACAGAATTACGCGATATTCTCTCTATCTTGTAGTTTTAGTGTTTGTGTATGTAAAACGATGTGAATTATTCAAAGCTATAAAACATTCTCTATGAATCTTTCTGATTATATCGTTTAACTTTAACAATAACATTATATTAGATGAATATTTAGTATACAAATTGCTTATATAACTTATATATATAAAGGATTGCTACAAGTAATATACAGTATGTCCCCGGATTGTCTTTACAAGAGGAGAGAAACTATATATATTTTTTTATTATTTATATTTTATTATTGACATTTTGAGAAAAATGCATTCTTCATAAAAATTTTTTGCTTGTTTTAAAATGGTTATCCCGTTTATACACTCAGATGCCAAAAAACGCTACAGAGACATTTTTGGTCAAATTTAAAGTGTTATATTTTTGTTATTTTTAGCCCTATTTTCATGATTTTTTTAGCAAACTGTATATAATTATATCAACTTTAATTCGTAAACTCAGTTTTTGTAAAGTATAGTAATTGGCATGTCATACAGGGTTAATCGAGGCGTTGTTTTTTATCCTAACTTTAAAACACCCTGTGCAATAATTTCGTGTGTATACCATGTCTCCTGAGCATTTTGTTGTTTTGGATCATGTCAATACATGCTTTGGTTAATTTTTAAGAGCGGAATAAACTGATCACGATCAATTTGCAATTTTTCAGTTCTCATTAGGTACCGTGAAATGGGGTGACTTTGCCTCTTGGGGTGACTTTTCCAAAACCGTCCGAAAATATGTTAGACGTAGCCGTAGCCACTACTTGAAAAGAACGCGTTATGTGTTATCGGTAAATTATGGGTGGAGGCGCCCACGTCTCGAAACGTCGCTAAACGCTTGCCGTCAGTTACGATGTAGCATTTACAGGGTTGCCACAAGAAAATTTTTGATTGTGTAGAACTTGACCATAAAAATGTGTAGCATTGTGTAGCCATCCATGATCAATAATTGTAAACTATCCAATAAGACCAAGAATAAGACGTAGGGGAGATTGCCCCAGTGCCGGACACCTAAGCTCTTTCCCTTCTATTTTTGGAAAAAAAGTATATTACAAAAATTTAGTCTGTCATTGGTAGAAGAAAACCTAATTATATATGGTAGTAAATTTAAACCGATATGAATTCAAATAGACAGTGAAATTATAAATTTACGGCAGTATTGCTAATCACTTTGTAAAAAAAAACTGTTCCCAGTACCGGACAATATATATTTTGAATATTAAACCAGATAAATAAATTTACAAAGCTTTTATTAGAACAGATAAACGAAGAGATTACAAGAAATAATACTACTCTTACTAATTCATACTTCTTAATAAGTTATTGTATGCAATGGTCACAAACAAAGTAAAGAATATTATCATTATCAGCACACTCTACATGAGCCCACCCATCACATCTTGAACATTGGACCCAGTCCTCCTCAAAAGTTTCACCGCAAATGATGCACTCGGTTTTGTTAGAAGCCTTTTATGTCTGTTTTCTTTTCTTCAGCTTCGTCTATTAGCTTTCGTTTAACAGATAGAAACTTTTCAGATTTGGTATTGATTTTGTGTTTTTTATTATTTCTTCGACTCTGTTTTGTTATACTTTGTTTTTTTAACTCGACCTGCTGTTTTTAACTCGACCTGCTGTTTTACTTCTGCTTTGTCTTCAAGCATTTTTTATATGGTGTAGAAGTTAATATTTCGCTTTTTTCTCCTTTCCTTTTCCTTGATATTATTTTTCTCTGTAGATCATCAGTAACTGGAGAAATCTGACTGATGGCATTTTGGAAGACTGTAGATGTGGAGGGAATTGCCTCGTCGTGCAACTTTCGTAAGTTAACATCCATTCTTTCCCTTGGAAAAACAAATAAAGGTGGTATAAATTGGTCTCCTGCAGCATTGATACAAAGCATTACTGTTATATTTTTCCCTCTTTCACCAGATGTTAGTTTGCTGACCTGTTTTTTCCCCTTTTATGACAAAACTTTCAGTGCGTTAGAATGTACCACAGATACGCCGGTTTCATCGCAGTTAAAAATCCTACTTGGGGAAAACGAATATTTCTCCATCAGGTTCTCCAGCTTCTCAAAAAAGGCCTCAACTTGTTTCTTGTTAAATCCTTGCGCTCTCTGAAGGTTAGTTGATTGGGCAGAACGCAACGAAAATTCTGGATGCCGGTTAATAAACCCACAATAAAATTTATTTCCTGCTGTCTTTTTTGTTTTACTAAATTGATGCTGTAATTTGAAATGCTCAGCAAGATCATATGCTAACGTTAAAAATTCCTTTTTGTTGACTGGTAAAAAACGATTATCCAAATCCTTAAGGTGTCTCACTAGTTCATTTTCTAAGTCAACATTAAATGTATTTTCAAATCTTCCTAATGTAGGTGTCATTTTAACGGCATTTCCTTTTCGGAGAGTCGTGACCCTGTCTCCTAAAGAACTTTTAGGAACAGAGAAGTGGAACGCTGCCTCTCTAATGCTATATTTCCCCTGACAGTACATGGTCCACAGCCTTTTTCATGCTCGTTTCATCCCATTTTCCCTTTTGTTTATTTGGCATGATTAATATGCCTGAAACAACAAATAATAGTAATAATGACTGCTATAATCTGCCTATCATGATCAATTATTTTTTTGTCCGGTACTGGGCAATGTACGGGTGTCCGATACTGGGGAAATGTCAGCGAAAGATAAAATACGTATTGAACATAACCTAGAAATAATTTCGTCCGTTTGCGCATGTGGTTATAGTCCCCAATAATGTAAGTTGTTATATAAGTTATTAGTGAACTACTAAACTTACCTTTACGTATTATATAAGGGACCTAAAGTTTAGTCGAATCACTTGAAAACACCCACGTAAACACTTAATCACAAATATCTCGACAACGACATGAAATAAATGGAAATGGCGCGAAATATGTAACGTACATATAACGTTTTAACTGATTTTAATAGGGAGTTACAGCCAATTCATATGGAAACCAGAAAATCCAAAGTGTCCGGTACTGGAAACTGTCCGGCGCTGGGGCAATCTCCCCTACGTTCGCCAAATTTTAAAGTATGATTACGAGTCTCACTTCCAGTCGTTTGTATACATCAATATATTTATTTCCCATTTAATTTTATTTCATGCCAGCAAATATTGCAGTGACGCCAAAATTGATGCCGCGAAACTAACGATTATATGGACCAATTAGACCTGTTAAAAAAGTCTGTTTAAAAACTGTAAACTATTGAGGACTGTTTAATCGGCCAAATTTGTCCATAGGAACTGCAGTCCTTGCTGATATGGGAGGAAGTGAAATAGGAATCATAGATAAATGCAACAAGTTTAGATTGGAAAGCCCGTAAAAATTTTAGGTCGCGAAATTATTTTGGGTCGCGACCGTTATACGCGATCTGGCGCTGCTATAGCGGTCGCTAAGAACACCATCAAACAAAAACAGAAATAATTTTCTACTATGATTTTCTCTTGTCAAAGTCAGAATCTTCAAAAATCATAATGATCTTTCAAAATCTAAACCGCTCTCATTAAAGAAATTCCGAAAAGTGTTTATAGCGTCCATTTTCAAAGTAATTATTGTGAGTTTAATTCAAGTTTTATTTACTCCAACCGGTGATAATTGTAAAAAAGTGGCATTAAAAATTTAAAAAGCTGTGCTGTGAACTGTGAACTGCAAAAATCATCGTGGATCGTGGCATAACGTCGATTTCCAATGTTTCATAGGTATTTCATACATGCGTCCTTATATAAAATAAAGTTTCTTGTATGCAACACACTGTATTTTATTTATAAAATTAAACGAACATAATAATAAATTTGAATAAACAATATTTGGCGATATAATTCCGGAAAATGCCGAACCGCTCCGAAATTTTAAAAAGTTTTGGGTCGCGACCATTGCAAGAATAGCGCCAAATAGTGTTTACCTTGTCCTTATGGGCACTTTCCAATCTATTTGTTTCATTTATCTATGATAGGAATTGAATAATATTTACGTATGACAACGAGTACAAGAGTGACTGAACTACAGTGACGTAATTGAGCAGTGAAATTTGATCAAAGGACGTTTTATGTATTATTTAAGGAATTCCAATCTATTTGCCGACAATCCTGTCTATTTACCGTTTTTGAACCGATCAATAGACGGTCCTTGATTCATGACCCAGTTCATACTCTGGTTCATACTCTGGTTCATACTCTGACATTTTACTGAACACCTGAACACTGATGACGGAAAATGATATTTGTCAGTTCAAAATTAAAAGTTCACTTGCGGCCCATGTTAATGTAACTTAGATAACTTAAAAGCAAAAAAAAACACTTTTTCTCACCTGATTTACTGTTCTGGTATTATATTTTATAAGAAATATGTAAATTCTTAAAATGTGTAGCACAGGCGATTGTGGTGTAGCTGTGCAATCATGGAAGCAAATGTGTAGCAAAATACACAATTGTGTAGCTTGTGGCAACCCTGAGCATTTACAGTGCTGTGAAGCCAAATCTGTTTTTAAAGCCTATTTTGTGCGTATACTACGTGGCTGCAATAGTTAACCACGCTATATTGAGGTAAGTATTATGCAGAAGTTCGTTATAATATTGAGGGTGATGAAGCATATTTTACGTAATTATGCTTTTAAATGGGGTGGCTTTGGTCTATCAATAAGAACAAGGAAGAGGGCAAAGACACCCCATATAAGCAACTAACTTTGCTCATCCAGTTTTTTACTATTTTTATATATATATATTTGTTTAATAAACAAAAAAGCGTATTATTGTTGTGTTGTGCTTATTACCACTTATAGCATAGACCATGCGCATTTGAGAAAATACAACAATTTTTGAAATAAACACGATTTAAAATTCAGAATTGGGCAAAGTCACCCCACTTCACGGTACTTTTGATGTATAATTTTTTAATAAGACGAGATGGTTTTGGTGACTATTGTCGTCACGTCATATTACGCTGCATCGGATACTCTACACTAAATTTTAAAAAAAAACGTTAAAGACTAACGATACAGTCCTGGATTTAATAAACATTAATAACGATAACAGAACTAACGATATTAAAGAAAACATCTGTAATATACTGAAGTATAGAAACAGAAAAAAAAAGTAAAATGTATACTGATATTTTGTATTGCCACCCTTGGCTGCTATAACTGCCTATATACGTCCGTTCATATTGTCATTGATAGGTACTGGATGTATCATATTGCGTTATGTTTAATCCCATTCTTCTTTAAGGACCAAGCAGAAGTTCATTGCAGAAGTTCATTTGATAAAGCTGATACTGCTTCGCGACTCCTAACCCTCTTGCCAAGCATTTCCCAAACGTCGAACATGATGGGCAGTTCATAGTAGTATATAGTTCACAATAATCATCAAAGCTGCCTTATCATATTAAAAAAAAAACTTCAAAAAGAAATTAAAATTGAAAATTGTTGGTGGCAAGTTCGTTTCGCTCTTAAAAATTAACCAAGGCATGTATTCAAAAAATAAAATGATCCAAAAAATAAAATGCTGGTATACATGACCGTAAAATTATATTTTAGGAAAATTTACAAACAAAATTATTGCACAGGGTGTGTCAAAGTTAGGTTAGTAAGGTAAAAAAACAACACCTCGATTAACCCTGTAAAAAAAGCCAAATACTAAAGTTTATAAAAAACTGCGTTTACAAATTATTAAAGTTGATATAATTACATACAGCCTGCTAAAAAAATCATAACAATAGAGCTAAAATAACAAAAATATAATAGTTTAAATTTGACCAAAATTTTCTCCGTTGCTTTTATTGCATCTGAGTGTACTTTTCCAAATTTCCATACCGTTTTAGAGAAAATTAAAAAAAAAACATGAAAACATAGTTGAATTCAATATCATTTCGATTTCATTCTTTGACAAATTGTTCTTAATATAATTAACGTCATATTTTTTGTTATTTTAAAATGTTAAAGAGTTTTTAAAAAAAAAATATTTAGTTCGTTTCTACGGAAAGGGTGATAATAGTTATCGGAAAATGTGATAGCAACAGTAAAAAATATGATGTTAATGGAAATTAATAATAACCATCTATCAAAGAATTAAATCTAAATGAGATTACTATAGAAACACCTTTTGATTTTTAGGTCTTGATTTGAAAAAATTCAACTATATTTTCCTACTTTTTTAGTGTTCTCTAAAACGGTATGAAAATTTGGAAGAGTATAAACGGAATTAACCATTTTAGAACAAGCAAAAGTTTTTATGAAGAATGTATTTTTCTCAAAATGTCAACAATAAAAAAAAAATCCACTTGTACAGACAATCAGGGGACATATTGTAGATAATGAGATGGAATAACTAGTTTGGTTTAAAAAAAATAATAAAATAACAGCCCGCATAATTAATAGTTAGTTATAGTGATGAGCAAGGTATCAGGAGCTTGTAACACAATCAAAAACAAAATTACATCCCCCAACAGTAGATGACATAGACATCTACGAAGAATGTAAAACTTTCGGCTTAAATACTCTATTGTATTGAGTAACAACAAGAATTGTAAAAGAGAAACATTTGCATAGTAATTAAAAAAACATAGCATAACGTGGTATACCGATGCTTCCAAAACCAAAGCAAGTACAGGAGAGTATTCCTATTCATACATTTTCTCCGAACCAATGGGCACCTACCAGATCGGGAAAGTTAGCATCTCATTGAAAGCAGGAATTATTCCTGCTTAGGCTGCTACAATCCTGCTTTATCCTGCTTTAAATCCCAACCCAGCCACACCTACCAATTTTGAGCTATAGTTACTTTTATTTTGGTTGCTGACTTCCCAGTTGGCAACACATGAGAAGCAGGATCGCCAAAACTGGTTCTTGCTTGCGCTGCTATACCCCTGTTGCATCCTGTTCTAAATTTCATCCCAGCAACACTTGCTGTTTGTAAGATATAGCAAGTTTAAGTCTAATTGGTGACGTCACACATAGCAACACAATAAAAGCAGGATGGCTGAGACAAGTTCCTGCTTTTGCTTCTATAATCCTAAGCAGGATGAGGCTGCTTCAAACCCTAAACCAGCCACTCTTGCCGTTTTAGAAATACAATTTCGTTTTGATTACTGGAAATCGGGAATTGGGGAATTGGAGTTTTCCAATCATGTAACCTGTAAAAGATCAAATATAAAATGCTTCTAATGATTCCTTTCACAACGAGATTGTCAGTAAATTACATAAGAATACCCATGGGCTGAGAACACTGAACCTGTTTTGTTCAACTATTCGGAAATTATTTATGATTTGGAAGCTTATACATATTTTAGGCAATTAAAGCTATCGAAAGATGTATACAACTTATTAAGAGAGGAAACAAGAAATAGCCATCTTATTCGATGGTCAAGCAGCCTTAAGAGCGAACCAAATCAAACTCAGTAACGTAAAGTTAAAGAATGCATAATAATGCTAGCAGAAACAATATTCCGAACAAAAGAATTTACTTAAATGGAGAGGTCATCAAGCAGGTCACACAATTTAAATATTTGGGATGCATGGTTAACGAAACGTGGGATCCAGATCAGGATCAAACAAGCAAGATCTACTTTTCTGAGACTGCGAAGATTTCTCACAGATAGGAACTTGAACTTCGGCCTTAGATACAGAGTGGTGAAGTGCTATGTCTGGTCCGTTTTGTTACAGTACATCTACTGCATCTGTGTCTATGAAAGGAATGCGGACAAAAAACATTTAAATAAACAGCAATATATTTTATACGTCGATTTGAGGTTATACGAGTGCGTCACCGCAAATCGCTCCGCCCACTCATTTTTTTGGCTACTTGCAAATTTGTTGAATGTTTATTGATGGGACGCGTCGACTATTTTTTTTACGAAAAACATCGAGAGAATATCGTTTCCCCTCTCACGGATACCCCGTAGCTACAGAACGGATAGACGTACTGTATATGGTGTGGAAGCATGGATACTGAAGGTAGCAACAATAAACCGAATTGAAGCCTTCGAAATGTGGACCCTACGACGAATGCTAAGAGTGCCCTGGGTCGACCGTGTGAGGAATGAAGACATTCTCAGAAGAGCTGGTCTAGAAGAACGTGAACTCTTTGAAATCATCAAGAAGAGGAAAATAGCCTATTTGGGACACATACTACGTGGAGAACGCTATCACTTTGTCAACCTTTGTCAAACCGTCTCAGATACTTCAGATACTGGCTTTTGTAAAAACCCTGGGTCTATATGACGAGTTATAATTCAAAAAAGGGAGGGGCACAATGTATATAAGGTTGTGGTGATTAACACCCTCCCCATACAATCTACAATATACAATGATTAAATTTTTGTAACAGAATTTAAATTTCAATTATTTGAATCGTTCACTTATTGAAATGTTTCCTATTTTTCTAGCTAGCTCAATTACTTTTTCATTCTTTTCTATCCCTTGGTGGGTTGGCACCCAAAATAATTGGTAACTTTATTTCCTTTGCCTAATTTATTTGGCTTCTCCATGCATTCTTTGGCCTACTTCGGATGGATCATTACTGGGATGATCGCTTTTAAGGCTTTAGGTTGGCATTTAAAATACAATTTTCTTTTAAGCGAAAATGTCAAGAGTTGTATATTTGTCTATATATGCCATTCTATTAAAAAAAAGTAGAAAAAGTTTTGAGTATAAATATTTTTAAGAAAGCAAGAAAGACTATCAATTGCATACCATCTACATAACTTTTTGGTAAATGCTATACATTTGGGCGAGGTTTCAAAAAAATGTTTCGCCTCTGCCTCTTTTTTACCCTCTCGTCCTCTAATTTTTATTCTGAAAGTTGGCAACCCTATCTTAAGGCTGCTTGACTATTGGTTAAGATGTCTGTTTCTTGTTCCCAATAGTTCCTATCTGAGATTAGTTGTACTCATCTTTCGATAGTACCTATGGAGATATAAAATTTAAGCATACTGTATATAGTTTATAAAAAACTAAAAATACAATTTTGCATAAATAAATAAAAAAAAACAGTAATCATCATCTTGAATATAACAATGCAAAAAATATTTCAGATTCTCTTAAATTATACGGCACAAAACGCTAAAATCGCAGCATCCTTTTTAACAACAACAACAACAAAACCCATACAAAAACAATAAATAAATTACTGCTATAAATAATCCTGCCTCTCCCCCCTCTCGCGTTAAAAATTCCCCAAACGTTCAATAAAAAATCTCGACCGGACAAAAAGCCGACGTTCTAAAAATGGAATATGCAAAGCACACTCGTCTATAGACCTGTTTTAACCATACATATCGGAGATCTACCACTAATTTATGGTAATTCGATAAAGGAGAGAAAAAATACGCTGTCAAAGAGGCGATCTGAAACGTCCCCACTCCTTTGGGGACGAAATGGGGGCGTGGCCATGGTAAACCGCAGACCCCCGGTTAGACTGGTCTCCTTGGAGCTGGGTACTCGGGCGACAGTCGCGCGGCGTATACAGGGCTTTAGAGCGGATCGTTTTTCAGCTCATTATCTATATTTAACCGGCTGATTGTTGATTGATTGATTTGGTAGTGATTTAGTGACACATTCGTTGAATTTTGATTGCTAATCAGGTGACACTTGTGCGTGAACATAGTGAAGAAGTGATTTTACCAAGAAGTTTTTTAGGGGGTATGTACCTATTATACTAAACTGGCTATTGATTGATTTTGGGACCGATAATGATACAAAAGTATCTTTTTTATTTAACTTTGAAATAAATAAAAACTTTACAGTTGGGCGTTGGAACATTTGATGTAATAACAGCAAAATAAAACACCAAAACAATTTTGCACTGGACAGTAGTGAAATGAATCAAGTCATACTTCACGCATTATGTTTCTGTTTGGTTTATGAATATTCTGTTGATTCCTTTCAAGTCCATAAAATTTAACGCTGTGCGCGATTTTAACACACGTGCTAAAGCTTAGAGCTAAAAAAAATCTTTTTTTATACAATGGATGACAATGAAACATGAAACAAAGTCTGAACCGTTTGCACCAAGTGAATCTGATTACCAGCCATCTGAAAGGTCTGATTCTGAAAGTATAGTTTGATTAATCATTCTCTTCACTATTACTACATCAATAAGTTAGACTGTTTTTCTTACAAATACCTACTTAGATATCTGACATATTGTTGATCTGAATAAATCTGCACGAAGAAAAATCTTATCATTTGATATAAGACGTACCGTAACACTCTAAAAGGCAATACATGAAAGATCTTCTTGCCTTTATCCTGCCTATATATAATACCATATTTTTATATAAAAATCGAAGAAAATACTATTAATAGACAATGTGAAGTCAACAAATCCCTTAATGACGAAGAAGAATGTACGGATGAACTAATTTATATCTAAAATTCCAAATATTTTCAGTGATAAAATGATCAAAGTCCAAAAAAGTATTACAAACATTCTTAAAAATAACCACAGTTATATTTTGAGTTACTTTAGTTTGCAACATAGATTTAGTAAGAACAGATATCACATTGTGCATTTTAACCCGATCAAACAATCGGAGGTTGGCTACGTACTGTAAAAACCAACTGAGATAGAGACATTGCCACATCTCAAATTTGCGCCTATCTACTTAGTTTGATTTGCAGAAAAGGTGACTTTAAAACCTTCACCGGATATCAATAAATCTCAATTTCTTAATTAAATTAATAGTTTATTTTTAAAGAAGCATGCGTGATTAACCAGAGGATATATGCGTTACTATTAAAGGACATGTTTACTGTTTAATGTGCTGAAACGTCTAGAACTATTGGCAACGTCGCTGCTAGTCTTCCAGAATGAAATGAGCCGTCCGTCCCACCACCCCTCGCGACGGCCATCGGTCCGTTATAGGGTACTACGTTTAGCTTACGGTGTGTTTGAAGTCGGAATCAAGTCCGAAGTGAACTTTTCAGTATTTTTCATTAGTTTTTGTTTTTGTTTAACGTACTTTTGAATCTGCGAATTTTCAATATGGTAGGACAGTGTCAAATGTGTGGAAAAATAAGCTCAAATTACCCGAATTTGTCTTTTCACAGGTAGGTATTGTTTCCGCCGTAATCGTACATAGGCGTCCCACAAGGGAGCCTCTCACAATTAAAATAATTTCTAATTATATTTGTTGAATTTTGATCTATTAAAATAAGAACGTACTAGCCGGTAATTGAATTATAATTCGTCTTAATTACTACCTAACTGTTGTAAATCATAACAAATTTGAATATAAACGTTGCATTTGAAGCTTTATTATAAGCCAGAAAAAGTGACATTTTTTTTAAATTGCGTCATATTTTGGTCATTATATACGATATTCTAAAGGAATTTTGCTCAACAAATAAACAAAGGTGTTTACCCGTCCTTTTTTACATTTTATTTTATTGCTTTATTATATCTTATATCTGCCCCTTCGGTCTTGTTTAGACAATTTTTTACCACCGTACAATACTAATACCTCTTTCTAGAGTTATTTGTGCGGTGTGTTTATCTTTTTTTAGAATGGGACGAACTGTAAATAATTCTTAGGCTACTAGTTTTATACATACCTATATACAGAGTGACCCAGGCCTCCAAAAAGCTTTTACCTATTACGTTTTTGGTTTGTGATTTTTATTTCAATTTTTTTACATAAGATCGGGGCCAATGTAAAGCACATTTTCAAAATATTTTTGTCAACATACAGGGTGATTCAAACCGCAATACATATGCTTAATACAGTTCATGAAGATTGGGACATTTAACTAAAATTTGATTGTCTGATGAAGCTACCTAAGTAATGGATTTGTAAATAAACGTAATATTCATTATTATGCGACAGAAATCCCATACTGTAGCACACAGATTTGATACTTTTAATGATACATGCCTTCTATTGAGAGACTAAAAGGTAATTGCCTCGTATCAGAGCCATCATAATACGAGAAGAAGACCGAAAGTAAAATCTTGTCTTATATTTTCACTTCTTGTCTTATATATATAACATAATTATTATATATACACATAATTTTCTCATTAAAATAAATATTGATTTTAGGTATAGGAAGTTATTAATAATACAAGATTAAACAACTACACAATACTTCACAGAAAGCTATCGATTGCGAACTAACTAAATCGTAACTAATTACTAATTTTTAAAAGTTTTTTAAGATCAAAAAAGTAAAACTAAAATCTAAACTATCATTTGAGATTAAACGGGAAGTTCTAAATAATGTTGTCTATTCTAAACAAGAAAAATTTATTTATAAGTTTTATAACATCACTAATTAAATTTGGACGAAAAGACTATTTCTGTTTGCTGTAGGTAATTTTCTCAGGGAAAATACGTAAATAAAAATGACTTTTTAAGTCAAAAGGACAAGTTATTCCAAAAAGGACTGTCCTTTTCAGAAAAGGACAGGTGGCAACCCTAGGTATTTCCGGAATGGAAATTTAATGGCAAATCTACAACTTTAGTTTGAAAATATGTTCCGGCCACCTATGTTTACAAAAATGTCTAAAATGTGCTTTACCATTGCCTCCATATTCTAAAAAAAATTGAAAGAAAAGTCACCAACTATAAACCTAATATAGAACTGTTTCGGAAGCCTGAGTCACCCTGTAAATATTCAAAAGTAACTGACAGTTTAAACTGAATATCGACGTTGGAGAGATTTTCGAAAACTATCTACTAACGTTTCAACAGAAGTATATGTGGGATATTAATTATATTATTATATCAGACCTTATAACAAAACTCATCTAACGAAAAAGTGTTAATGTAGTATATTTATTGAGTAAAAATTTTACTAATTACTTTACTTTTACTTTACTACTTAAATTCGTTCCAAAAAACGATACGCCACTGGCCATTAGAACAATCCAAATGTGCCGAGTTGCCGGGGTCGGAAATTTTAGACTTCCCTGTCTCTTCTGTCCTTGTTCGATACATTGGAATGTTTGATACACTACCAATGAGTATTTATGAATGAGATGTTCGGTCTATCTTTATAATGTCTTTGGTTTGCAATTATACAATTTAAAATTTAATAAAGCATTGTGTCAAGTTTTCTTCAGAGCTTGTTTTATTTTAATTAAGTAACATTAAAGACTTTAACTGTCATTTTCTCCATAATTATCTTGTAGGACTAGATCCAGTTCACTTCTGAACCCCTCATTTATTGATATTATTTAATTTTGCTATTGTTGTTTTTTCAGCAATTTTATATTGATCGCATAATAAAATTTATGGGTCCATTCCTTTGTTAATGTTGGCATCTTGGACCATTTTTTGTATGTTATTGATTATTAGGTATTGAAACTACACTTGGTGCGGTCTAACCATAGTATATAGTATATAAAAAAAAACGAAAATTATATAAATATTTCTTTTGGTCTTAGGTACCTTACTGGGTAACTATCTTCAGGTAGTAATTGAACAGTGGAAATACCAAAGGGGGTAAGTGCCAAATTTTTCAATATTAAGTTATTAAATTAGAAACGTAATAAATACTATGCTGCATGTCCTAACAAAAGTGCCAAGCGAAAGCGTCTATTGTTTATGTATTTTAAAAGATATTTTAAAAATTTATTAGTTTCAGTTCACTGTATTTTTCTCACTTATCTCGAAAAAATAATTTTGACACTTAACCCCTTTGGTATTTTGACTCTTCAATTGGTAATTAAAGTTTTTAGTGTCCGAATTACGATATCACTAGAATGTATACTCGATGTACTTCGATATCACTAGAAAAACTAGTGATATCGAAGTACATAATTACATTTAGACATGTTAAACAGTTTCTCTTTATTCTTCATGATTGTTTTGCTTCTGATGACGGGAGGAGATATACCCCCTGAAACCTTAAGCATCTTTTGTTAGGTAAATTTATTTACAGGTAAAATGCGACTGACGATGCTGGTTTCCAGTTGGATTCTACCCAGTGACATTTTACAAAAATAACTTTTAAATTTTTAGATTTCTGTTGTGTGGCAAAATACTCAGAACTTAAAAAAAATTATATACGGTATAATTTCGAAAAAAAAAACGTCGTCAAAGACGGCTGGGGAACGACAATCGGTAATAATTTTGACGAGGTCAATCTCTAGACGTTATTTAGTGAAAAAATAATAATTTAATTGAAATAAAAATTGTCAAAAATGAATAGGTACTAACTATAGAAAAATTAAAAAAGGTTGTCAGATGCATAAACCTACGCATATTTCCCAAAAAAAATATATTTTTTCTTATTTTATACTACACCGTTTTAAAATAATTTTTAATCAGTGTAAAAAAAAATACAATCTTCTTAAGGCCAACTCGCAGTATAAGCGTCATTAAAAAATCAAGAAGAGTACGGATCAAGTAAATAGCCTCTAGGGCTTGACCTCGCTAAAATTTTCATCGATTGTCATTTCGCAGCTGTATTTGACGCCGTTTTTTTTCGATCGTATGGTATATTTAGTTTTTTAATAAAATTTATGTAAGTTTAGTCTGGCTTTGCTTTTAACTTTTATACTGAAAAGTTATGTCAAGAGCTTTAAATTTAGAACTCTATCGACATCCGGAATTGCATTTTTATCACTCTATTGTTTCAATTTATTAATTATATTTGCACGATTACAAATGACTAATTAATATATTTCTCTTCAATCTGCCTAAGCTATTAGGAACCATGACTCTGTTTGTAATCGAAAAGAATTCTGTTATCTCCGCCCATAAACTGATTATTCGTTTAGTTTCCTGTCTGGGCTGTTCTCAGCATTTTAGAACAATATCGGGACAATTCTAATCGCAACGTCGAAACGATAAGAACAATTGAAAACAACGACAAATATCTAGGCACTTCCTGACTTGCTACTTATGATAACGTAACATTCTTATCACTTGTCAGTTCAAAAAGGACCATAGAACAATATTAATTAACTTCTGTATTTTACTTCCTTTTTTAAAAATATGGCAAATCTTCTTTCCCCGCTTATCGTATTATTATTTTTTCGATAGACAAATGTAGATAGACTAATAACATATATTGATTTGTTCTGCCCCAACACAAATAATTAATATAGTCCTGTTTTCAAGAACTGAAGGAATCAAAGGCATAGTTTCAGGATCTTCATATTAACCCCCGGTGTTTTCAGGTACGGATAGCGTGTTATAATCTGTCAGATATATTTTATTTGACGGATAACAGAAAAACGCGTATCTTCACCTATAGATAACAGTATCTATTAGATAAATTAAACTTATCTCCCAGATATCCTATCTGGCGCCCGAACTGCCAAATAGTGCTTTATTTGTCGGATAAAAATTTGACGCATGAGCAAAGGCATGAGGAGATATTGATTTTATTTGATATTTGACAAAATTGCTTAACATAACTAAGACATTGTTATTATTGAAGATTTCGTTTATTCCAATAAATTCGATTTTAGATTATTTGGAAAAAACTTACCTATTCTGAGTATGTAGGCTATAATCATTTTAGAACGTATGGGGTATAAACACCAATAAACAGATTGAAATGGTGCAAAAAACTATTGTTGCTAGTGCCGGACTTTATAAGGACTGTTACAAAATAAAGAGAGTCTCTGTTCTGTTAGAGCATCAGAACGAAGAGAATGCATTAAGTTAGGATAATAGTGATAAAACAGTAATTTATAAATTATTTTATTTAAATCCTTTCAATTATAAACCATTACTACATATTATATAAAATGCTAATGTTTATCTGTGTCGTCTCTACTGAAGTAACGACTTGCTCTAGAAAGTTGCTTTTTTTACTAAAAGATAGCTAAATGGCTCTTCTAAAAACTGTCGTCGCCGGATTTTTTGTTTTTCATTTAATTAAAAAAATAAAAAGTATTTCTTTTTCCTGATCTCGTGGCGGATGCGGCAGGCTTCAACTAGTTTTTAATAAAGCTCTAAAGTAGGTAAAAAATAAATAAAACTTTTTAAATCAAACTATTTATTTTATTTTTATTGGCATATCTTAATTCATTAATATTATAACAGGAACCTTATAAAACCTGTTATTCAACTCACATTTGCTTTTATTTCTTTTGTGTTACAATTTTAGTTTAATTTCTTGCAGTATGTACCTTATACCGTATGATCGAAAAAAACGGCGTCCAGTTGGCTGGGAAATGATGATCGATGATATTTCCCATATAAATTTACATATGAAATGGCAGCAATCTTTATTTCATAGCCATTGTTGACGCCGTTTTTTTCGATCATACGGTACATCTCTTCTCCATGCTGTTTTTTAAGTAACTCTCTAGCTAAACCTTGCTAAAACACCTGTATTGTGGTCCTTTGAATTCCAGTTAGTTCAACTTTGTTTAGACAAGATTTTTCCTTTATTTTTTCTTTTTTTTTTGAAGTTCCATCACTTGGAGTTCTTAAAAATAAAAGTAACATGACAAAATTGTTTTTATTTAATTTTTTTTTTATTAAATAATTTGTACATATAATGTGTAAATGTAACAATTATTATGCATTTATCTATTTTATAAAATAAAAACTCACCTTAATTACTATCATTGATGCTATCCTACCTATTTCTTTACTATGAGAAGCCCTAGAACAACATATTTGTTATTGCTAACAGTCTTATGCTATTTTTAATTTTCAATATTAATAACTTACTAGATGGTGGTTTTAGGATTGGTTTATAAATCTCTGCTTGTACTTCACCAGCTTCTTCCATATTTTCTATTATCAATTGTACTAAAATTTTAATATAATAAATATAACAGTAATATCATGTAATTAAACTATAAATTACTTACAAATTATTTTTTCTTGTTTTAATTTCTTATAAATCGCATGCCATCAATAGATCTATTGCACCACCACCACTGCTGAAATTGAATTATCTTTCCCTTTTTCCATAAAGGTAAATTTAAATAGCCTATACAATAATAGGACTAGTTGGAGTTGAACACAAAATATATTTTAGTTGAATTTTATTGTTTTTATTTTCATTTTGACGATCTTTTGACAACTGAACAATAACCTCACTTTTTAATCTAACAATTTGAAATTCCGAGTTTCTGTCTCTGTCTGTTGTATTGACTTTTCATATATAACCATCTCAATTTCAGATATCTTATATTGGCAACACTTTCTCTACGGAGTATCTACCGGTCCGTAGGCGGCCGTCCTCCAAACTGTTATCTATTGGATTATTTTGTATGAAAATACCCAAATGATCCTATAGATATCAGGCTCTAGATTGTTTAACTTTTAGATTGTTATTTGTTAGATAAAAGTTATTTATTTATAACTGAAGAGACCGCGCCTAACAGAAAGAACAATTGGGAATTATATAAATAGAAGATAATCACTTTCATCATTTTCACCTTGTTCAACCATTTCCAATTATGGTGCAGCCTCCCTCACATATTTAGATAATCTCTTTGTAGTTGGGCCCATTGTTGTCTATTGTTGGCTAAGCGGGCCTAGTTAACCCTGATAATTTTCTAATATCGTGGGTTCATCTCAGGTTTAGTCTTCTTCTAGTCTTCTTTAATTCCTCGTGGGTACCATGCTGTAATTTTTGTGGTCCATCTGTTGTCCGTCCTTGTCAAGTATCCTGCCCATTGACAATTGAGGGATTTGGTTCTTTTGATGACATCTATTACTTGGGTCTTTTGTCGTATCCACTCTCCGTTGTGTGACCTGCAGTTTCCTTATAATGTCCGTTTTAGGTGTCCAGGTTTCGCATGCATAGGTCATGACTGGCAGTACACATTGGTCGAATGTTCTCTTCTTTAGATAAAGTAACATTCATAAGTACTCCATGCTAGTAGAATGAGTGGGAGGGGGGGGGGGGGTTAATCACTGCGACCCCTTAAAGATCTATTGTACTCCATGCTAACTTAATTTTTTTTGATAATTTCTGGTAGTAGAAATACTGAACTGTGTATTAGTCAACATTAAAATATCGATACTAATACATCAGCAGAAGCAGAAAGTTGTAAAATATGAATTTTATGGAAAATTTTTCATTAGTCTTATATCAAGTGTTATTCTTGGCCATCTTAATCAGGCCAATAATATTAGATAGTTAAATAACCAAAAATAAATAAAATAAAATTGTTAGCCATATAACAGTTCGAGAAAGAAAAAGTGAAACTTTTAAGAATGGCACTTACGATGACCCCAATTTGTAACTGATAAACATATCTCTTTATGCAATTCTAAATAACACGATTCCCTATAATTAAGGTAAAACAATTGTTGGATTCGTTTAAATGATAGTACCTACCACTATCATTAAAGCCCATATATGTGTAAGTGTAAACCTTAATCTGCTGAATGTAGTTAGAGTTTGATATAACTAATGACAAAAGTGAGTTCGAGTGATTAGTTAGTGTTCTGAAGTGGGGCACCAATGTACTTACACCAATTGTGTCAAAATGCGTTTTTAAAGAGTTATAACTAACTATATTAGAACTTATCGAATAAAAATCTGGATCTGGCATTTAATGCCTTACAACTTATGGAGTGTCTACAAGTCTACAGGGAAAAAATAAATTGTAATAAATCCTACAATTATTGAAGAAAACACTGCTGCAGTTTGCGTCTAAAATCGTACTTTTATTTCTATCAATTCCAAAGATCTCCAAAATAGTTAAATATGCTTTATTTTATACGAAAATAGCGAACAAGTGTGGTGGTAATTCTCACAATTGATGTCAGAGAATATTCAGATCAGTTAAAAATACTAGTTGTATTTTTTTTATGTATATGTGTGTATATTATTCTATTTTTAGATTCTACGATTGAAATAAAGGTAAATTTGATTAAGGTTTATCACACTTAAACCTTACCGTTTTTGAAATATTTTCAATTTTATGAAATTGCAGTAAAAATTTTAAGGCTTCATTTCTCCAAGAGTATCAAAGTTTTTAATACTAAATATTTACAGAAGATTATTTATTGATCAGATATTGTGTCGCAATAATAAAAATTTTAATACCTTATACAGAGTGTTCAAAAATTTATATTAAATAATTACTAGCTTTAAACGGCAACAACTTGTTTAATTTAAATGGAACACCCTATATATTTTACGTGAATCAGATGCACAATGTAATTGTCTATCAAATTGTATTATACCATTTTTACCCATCTCTTCAAGTTTTCGTAGAAAATGCATTTTCTTATAATTTAGACCTCATTTATCACTATATCTATGAAATATTGACATTTTAGATTATTTTTAAAGATGTAACAAATTTTCAAAGAGTACATATACTAATATTGTCGATATAGTTCGCTTATTTCATTAAAAAATAAAACTGTTTAAATATTGTTTGTTAAAAAGGACCAATTAATATGATCCCAGTATTCGAACCACATTAATAATTAATAATGTCGTAAACAGTCAATTATTGACTGTTTACGTTGATTAATAATATTTGCTCCAAATACTAAAAAACTGAATTTTGTGTGTGTACTAGACAGTGTGGTAAAAAGTAACACTTTATAAATTTTATTTCATTTTTTGACGAATGCTTATTTATAAAAACAGAGACGTCCATTTTCATAACTTATTATTATATTGATTTCTGAGTCAAATTCACATTTATTTAGAATACTTTATTAATTAAAACAATTTAAAAGTATGTAATTGACTAATTTTTGGTCGGAGATAATGGTATATTTAATTGGTATACTCTTTTACAAAGATTTAAATAGTTTTTTTTTGTATACCAATGGGCTTGCAATACATTTTGTACATATATATTGCTTTAAAAAAATCTGAAATGTTAATATTCCATGGTAGTATAATATAGTGATAAATGAGGTCTAAATTATAAGAAAATGCATTTTCTACGAAAACTTGAAGAGATGGGTAAAAAATGGTATAATACAATTTGATAGACAATTACATTGTGCATCTGATTCACTTAAATATATAGGGTGTTCCATTTAAATTAAACAAGTTATTGCCGTTTAGAGCTAGTAATTATTTAATATAAATTTTTGGACACTCTGTATGAGGTAGTAAAATTTTTATTATTGCAACACAATATCTGATCAATAAATAATCTTCAGTAAATATTTAGTATTAAAAACTTTTATACCTTTGGAGAAATGAAGCCTTAAAATTTTTACTGCAATTTTATAAAATTGAAAATATCTCAAAAACGGTAAGGTTTAAGTGTGATAAACCTTAGTCAAATTTACCTTTATTTCAATCGTAGAATCCAAAAATAGAATAATATACAGGGTGTTCTATTTAAAAATATACAACTATAATATTTTTTACTTATTTGGGACTCTGTATCTTGTAAAAATATTTTTAAATTGTAGCTCTAATAGTCCTTCAACGAACCTAAAACTTACAATTTGTAAAAATCTAATCGTTTAGCTACAATACTCCGTGTCGTATGTGGTGAACAACCCTGTATATTCTTCTACTATTTTCAGTGTTGTGTTGTTTATTAGAATGTCTAATAAAGACATTTTCATAAATATTAACAATAACTGATACTATTTTTAATATAATTATCCAGGGGCGGATACAGGAATTTATTTCAGGGGGGGGGGCAAATAAAAAAATTATGTAGAATATGCTTTTTAGGGCGCCATTTTTAACCCAAAAGGCTAATATTTAACCCAATTTAGAGATTTTAGGGGGGGCCTGGGCCTCATGGCCCCCCTCTGTATCCGCCACTGTAATTATCATAATATAATTACAAACTTAGAATAATTAAGAATTAAAATCACAAAACACGGACATAAAAATTGAGTGCATAATTGCTTCTTCCACGATCAACGCTATAAAATTAGCTATTTTCTATTAATCGTTTATTTTTCTCGTAAAACCTTACATACGCTGCTCGCACAAATTATAAGATAATTAACAATTAAACCAGATGGAAACTGAAGCGGTATTTTCTACTCAATTTACAATTCGAAATCTCCAGTGCAGCTTTTGGATTTAACGACAAGATGAGATTTTATATATTTTATATTTTCCGTTTTATGATTTTTCCGTAATTTCCTTTATGGTCGGGAGATGTTTTCGATCGTGTCAATAAAATTCGAATAATACCACTTTGAGATTAAAGCGGTATCATTTTAAGATGAGAGGCTTTTGGAGGGGATTTTACGAGTATTTAATGACATCTAAGTTATCAAATCTACTTAAACACCAGGTACAGTATAACAGAGTAGAAATATACACATACGTAATATTATTTAATTATATTTTGATCAAATAAAACATAGCTAGAGCGGGATGAACTTTGACAGAAGATCTCGTATGAGACGCACATTGTTAGAATTTAGAATCAGTGAGAGGGGGTTAATCACTGCGACCTGAAAGATCTATTGTGCCCCCCTTCCTTGAGTCATCACACGGTCTATAACCCATCATACCTCTGTTGTAGAAGGGACAGGGTATTTCCCATCCTCCTCTGACAACAGATGTTCTTCCTCCGAGGGTACACACCCTTCCACTGTTGAAGTTTGGCTCTCCGTGCCCTTCACAGTCGAGGAGCTTGCCTCTGGCTGACCCGTGAAGTGTAAGCTGGATGATCTGTCCCCATTTTCTCCACCTCTTTAACTTGGTCTCTCCTTAGACCTGATACCGGTGTTATCCCGTATCTATAATAGAGGATATATCCCTCTTTCTCTATTACCTCCTTGGATTTGAGGTCAATTCCTACTGTGAGGACCTGACCAAGACACTCATCCCTCGAGTTGATGACTCGCCATCTCGATGTCCTTACATTGAAGTTCTGACCCTGGATAAGGCTCAGCAGGTAGGTGGTGTCTTTTCCCTTGCTCCTCGGCAAAAAGACAGTGATGGCCGCCCCTTGGGATGTTTTCTCCCTTCACACGCACATTGTTAAGTCGCCAGTCAAAAAGGCAGGATTTTTCAAGAAATTAAGCCACTTCAAAATTTCGTTTTGTCTTTTACTCCTACGTGGAGCATAGGGCTTCAATAAACACTCTCCAGCGGGTTCGGTTTTTGGTAATTGATTTGATATCGCGCCATGATCGGTTTACTGCTTCGATCTCCTTTTTAATTATTCCTTTTCCATGTATGTCTTGGACGACCAGTTCTTCTATTGCCTTGTGGATTGCACTCATCAATCCACCTCCATATCCTAAGTTTGATCTCGTTATACACCTGCCTCTGGTTGGTGAAGCTCCATAAATCCTGATTTTTGGTAGTATTTGGCCAGAATATTCCTACAATTTTTCGCAGAAAGCGGTTTATGAAAAGTTGGAGTTTGTTAATTGACTTCGAGACTTGACATTCGAATTGAAAATTTTAAGTAAGACTACTGTATAGATCTCCAAATATTGTTGAGCATTCCAAATATCATTCTGGCCTTGTTTATTCTATTAATGATATCTCAGTGTCTCCTTTGGTTGAGATTATACTACCTAAGTAAGTAAAATTATCAGCTTCCTCTATAGGTGCTGTTCCATTGTTAAATGGAGCGACATTGTTGGTACAAATTCTCATTGATTTAGTTTTTTTTTTAATACTGATCTTAAGACACACTTGCAATTCGAGCTTCATTTGTCAAGTGAAGTAGTCTTGATTCCATATCCACGTGACTATGAGAAAGGAGACCTGTATCATCTGAATAACTGAGATCTTCTGATATGCTAAAGGGGGTCCGCCATATTCCACGATGATTCCTGGAAATTGTTCTCTTTAGAACATCGTCTAATAGTACGAGAGCTAGCAACGTCGGAAAAACAAGTACTTTAAGACGTCTGGCTCTTTGATACATCTTTTACTATGCTCTCTAGAACAGCATGCGGCCCGTTGGCTACCGGTAAACGTTGCGTTCCCTACTGCGCATTGAAAGAAGATCCTATATTTTTATTAGTCCTTTAAATTTTTGTATTGAATATAAATCGAACATGTCTCCATAGCGCATGCGTAGAGTTTCCGAACACGAACCGAAGATTCAGAGTTCAAATCCGGGTCAGGTCAAAGACTTTTTTATTGTAATTTTCGTTGACATTCTGATAGTAAAGTATTAAATATTTGTTATTTTTAATCATTTCGATTCGTTCGATTTATATTCAATACTAGAATTTATAGGACTAAATTAATAAAAAATATAGGATCTTCTTCCGATGCGCAGTAGTAAACGCAACTGGTATCGGCAGCCAGACGGGCCGCATGCTGTTTCAGAGAGCATAGTAAAAGATATATCAAAGAGCCAGACGTCTTAAAATACTTTCTCGAAAACGTTGTTAACTCTTAGACTATAAGAGGATATTAAAAAGAAATGAAGGCACCCCAAAATTTAGACGTTATTTATTGAACCGTTTTATAAACCTTTGAAGCCACCCATGTCACTCTTGGATGCACGAAAAATGCCATTTTTGGATAGTTTTTGAAATGCCTTCGCTTTTTTAAGTTTAAAAGTTACATGTTTTCGTTTCAACAAAGGCGCATCAATTGCTGAGCAATTTAGCGGCATGTAAATATGAATCAGAAGTAAACTGACTTACATATTTAAGTTCAAAATATTAGTGGAAGAGGGAGAAATGCAAAAGTCAGCAAGGAATTGACAAGTGTTTAAAGGACCATTCCGATTATGGAAGTAGGCGTTCTGACTATACCATCGCAATAGGGGCGTTACAAAGAGGTTGCATTGTATTGTAATACGAAGACGTGATCCGAATGATATAATATCTTTAGAAGACGAATCGAAGGCAATAAAAAAGTAGAATGAAGAAGGAGAAGAGTGGAACGAAAAACGAAATTCCTCAATAAAAAGTCAATAAAACCGCAAAACGGTCGGCGAAAATTTATTCGGCGCATTAGCGAAGTCAATTAAGTCTTAAGTGTATTTCTGCGTAGTTGAGACAATAAATTCGGCGGGCCGGGCCTGGGCGCCGCCGCTAAGGCTCCGGATCTCGCCCAAATTAGCCCCATAAATTTCGGGGGCGCGTGGCCCCGATAGCCATCGCAGGTAGATTATTAGTACCCCGACGAAAATAAGATCGATTTTTCTCCGTGGGTAGCTCTCCGTTCTTTCCTTTTTTTCCAAAACGGTAGTTAACTGTTTAGGGCGCACCCACTCAAATGGACGTATTAATTTATTAGACGTGACAAATTGATGGGACGGCTTTCATCTATTAATGGAGGTCCTGTCTATTAATCATTATTTGTGTTGGTTAAAAGCCAGTGGATTTTCTAGTTTTAATTTGAAAATTGCACATGTCCACTATAATTAGATAAAGATAATAAAGTTCTCCTACTTTAGATGTAGCCCATACCATGGGATAGAAGGTAATGAAAAAGCAAACGATCTACCTAGAAAAGAAGAGAACATTCCACTAACTGGACAAGAATCGTCCTGATTTCCAAGTGGATACCAACTTTATACCAACTCGAAGACTCCAACCGTAACTTGAAATGGAAATTGGAATCCTCCAATGGTCTCTCAGACTATATATGAGGAAAAACAAAATGCTGATATGCTAATGGCGAAAGGTTTAAAACATCTTAGCGGTATTGTTTTACATATCAAGAAATTTAAAAAAATTGTCATCTAGGTGCATTTCTTCTCGATTTTGTTTTGGATCATCTTCATAGCTTTATTTTTATTTTAGATATATATGCCCTTTTGAAAAAAAACTCAACGATTTACAGCAATTTTATAGCATTAATAGCAATACCTTCGCATTTGGTCCTAATCAACACACCTAAGAAATAGTATTTTTTGTTTTTATAATGTCATTGTTACCAAAAAGTCCTATTATTATTTGCAGTTACTTTAGCAGAGTTGGTTTTAATTTCAGAAGTACCATGTTCAATTAAAGCAACAATAGCCTATGAAAATAATAATATAATATTTCAATGAAATAATCATTTAACTATTTCCAATTATGGTGTAGCCTCCCGCACATTTTTAGATACACTCTTTGTAATTGGGCCCATTGTTGTCTGGTGTTGGTTGTTGGCTATGCGGGTCTAAGTTATCCCTGCTAATTTCATAATATCATCTTCCCATCTCGGGTTTGGTCTTCCTCTAGGTCTCTTAATTCCTCGTGGGAACCATGCTGTAATTTTTGTGGTCCATCCGTTGTCCGACCTTCTTGCCTGGTGTCCTGCTCATTGCCACTTGAAGGATTTGATTTTGTGGATGACATCTATTACCTAGGTCTTATCGTTAGCGGTACCGTCGATTCCATATTCTCCATCCGGCAACTACAGGAACAAGTAAAAGAGCAGCAGTTTAAACTTTACGTTGCATTCATCGATCTAACAAAAGTCTTCGACTCTGTGAACAGAGATGCACTTTGGGCAATTATGAAAAAGTTCGGAGTACCCATCAAATTTCTTACAGTGTGTAAAAGCCTCCATAACAACAACAAATCAAGAGTGTCATATCATGGATCACTGATTCATCACAGAACTTCAATACGCTGATGACTGTGCTCTAGTTGCAAATACGTTACAGCAATTGCAAGAAATGTTGAACACATATACATGGGCATACGAGGCCTTGGGACTTAAGCTGAACATCGATAAAACTAAAATCATGTGCACTCCCCCGGAAGATCACAACAATGCTATAAAAATCGGAGATGAACTGTTGGAATATGTAGCGGAATTCAATTACCTCGGCAGTTTGATTTCGGAAAAGGCCAATATCGACTCTGAAATTCAGCACAGGATTAGCAGCGCCTCAAGAACATTCTGGAAATTAAAAGACACGGTTTTCTACAATCATGACTTGAGCGCAAAAACGAAACTTGGTGTGTACCGAGCGATAATAATTCCCACCATGTTATATGGAAGCGAAACCTGGGTGCCGTACCGCCGACACATGAACGCATTAAACAAGTTGCAACAGAGACATCTTAGACAACTCTTAAGAATAAAATGGTTCCATCATGTCTCAAACGTATCGGTCCTTGAAAAAGCTAACTGCGAGAGTATTGAAGTCATGATTACAAAGTCCCGCTTAAGATGGGCTGGTCACGTATGCAGAATGCAAGAAAACCGCATACCAAAATCGCTGCTTTACGGTGAGCTTGTAGACGGTAAGAGGAGGCCGGGTGGACAACTCAAAAGGTTCAAGGATATTTTCCACGAAAACTTAAAGGGAATTAACAAGCAGAGTGAGTGGGAAGAGGCAGCTCACAATAGAACGGAATGGAGAAGAATTGTAAAGTCAGTTAACAGCGACAACCAAAAAGTAAAGAGGCAACAAAGCAATGAGATTTTTGAATGTCTGGAGTGCGGTAGATAGATAACATCACGTATCGGGCTTTTCAGTCACAGAAAAGCTCATGAAAGAAAACGCCTTGCGTGACCATCTTCTGATGCGTGTCAAATACTCGTCAGCGAGTAATGGCGGTATGGTATGGTATATAGGTCTTATCCACTCTATTCTTTTATGGTCTTTCTTGGTTATTCTCAGCATATTTCGTTCCATTGAGCGTTGTGCGACCTGCAGTTTTGTTATAATGTACACATGTGTACACAAAAAAAATATACACTATTTCATAGGTGTGTTGATTAGAAAATACGAAAATTAAAATATAATATGGTGAAATTCTGCTGGGTTTCACATGAAAATTCTAAGCCTAAAATTGATGATTATCTTCACCAGGTTGTGATTTGATCTATTAAGTTCTTACTTCATATTTTTAACATATAATTGATATTTTTCTAAACATGTTTACTACAAAACGTATCAAACTCCACGTCAAGTGTTTTTTTTTCAAAGAGACATGCATATAAAGAAAAGAGTCGGGATTTAGTAATACTTAAAAAGCACTAAAGCGGCTTCGACCACTTAAATATCCTTTTAGGATGTAAATGAGCCGATGCATGTAGAGAAAGTTTTCTGATGTTTCCAGTGCCTTACTATTTCTTTTTAAAAGAAAACCGTTATCTGGTTATTATATATTTTTACAAAAAAATATACTTAATATTTTAGAAGAATAGTACCTATATTTTACACATCAAACTGTTGATGAAAGAAGGGACGACTGTAACAAAAAATAATAGGTTTGCTACAATTTAGCAGAGAACAAAACCCATGCAATTACCGTTCTAGAATGGTATAAATTTCTGTGTTGGAACAAACCTAATTATACAGTTCATGCCAATAAACTTCAAGTCAAGTGATTAAACTTGACAGGCACAGCAACGCCCACTTTTACATATTTTCTTTTAATCAAAATATTTTTGGAAACAAAAATAAATTAATTATAAATATTTAAACAGTTGTTATCTACATCAATAAGACTCACCTTCTTAACAGCACCTAAGGGAGATAAAGGGCTATTACTACCGATATACCGTTCAAAATATTCTAATAAAGCAGAGATGAGTTTTTTACGGCTATTAAGCTATCTTGTACCACTTCGCACTAAAAAAGGTTCTAAAAAGGACAATGTTCGACCGTAAGGTCTGCTAGTTAACATTTTTAAGCATAAAGTATCACAACACTATTTATTTAAAGCAAAAACTCGTAATACAAAACTAAAATGCCAAAACGAATAACACTGTCAGAATTACAGTTGGGGGTTAGATTACAGTCATTAAACTATATAAAAGTTTAATAATTGATACCAAATGTACCTCACTTGACGAATATTTCTTAACGGGTTTTAAAGGAATTTTAGAAATTTTTATCGACATATTTTTTCATAGCGTCTTTTTCCTGACGTCCGTCAATTAAAAGATTGACCGCTCAAGTTTCAATTAAAATTGTTGCAAGAGTCCTCTCCCGGTCGCGAAACACGTACGATTCTCATAATAAAGAAATAGCGTCGCAAAAAACAACCGGCTGCGGAAAAAAGGGAACCGAGTGGCCGTGTGCGCAAAAAATTAATTGAGACAGAGTGCCTTGTTCGCATTTTTTAATTATTGCGTTTTCCGATCGATAAAAAAACGACGAACGGAGTATACAAGTCGAACGGTTTGACTTATACACGTTGGATGTAATTACCGGCCTACGAATATCGCCCCGATCTCACGATCTGCTTTATACAGGGTGATGCACTATGAGAAATTACAAAAAAAATGCTAGAAAAAACACACATACAAACATACAGGGTTCGGCAATAGTGCGTCGGGCATCTGTAGCTCCTAGAATAAAAAACTTGGGAATTTTGTTTAAATGCATAACTAAATTATGTACTAGGATGTATTTCAGAAAAATATTTTAACTTCTATAGGGTGGCTCAAAAAAGTGTGAGTGGATCGGGATGATTTTTTTTAAATGGAACACCCTGTATATTATTGCATTCCTTTCAGATCAATTTACATTAACCTAAGACATGAGTAAATATATTTCGATAAGTTCAGATATATTAATAAATAAATAAAAATTATATATTTTTCAGCCTTTCTAAAAAAAGTTATTAATAATATAAGAACTGTCCTGAAATCAAAACTATATTAGATATTTAATTTAGATGGTCTGTACTTACTTTGCTATAAATGTGGAAATCGTAAATCATACAGGATGTTCAAAATTCTACGCTAAACTTTCTAAAATATAAAATATTTTTTCCTCGTTTTTTTAAATGGAACACCCTGTATATTATTTTTTCAATAGATGGAGAATTAAAAAATAAACATTTTTTGTATTTAGAGTATTTCAAAATTTTTAACGGTTTCGCAGATATTCTCGGTTTTGTATTTCATATGGCATTTTCCACAGTAAATTTTTATCAAAGCCACCCAATGATTTTACTCTCGTATTTTACCATTGAAAGCGCCATATGAAATAATACTGCGTGTATCTGAAAAACTATTAAAAATTTTGAAATACTTTAAATACAAAAAATGTTCATTTTTTAATTCTCCATCGAATAAAAAAATAATATACAGGGTGTTATGTAAAGTGATCTAAAAGGAAACCAAAAATGTAATAATATACAGGGTGTTTCATTTAATAAAAATCATCCAGATCCACTAACACTTTTTTGAGCCACCCTATAGGAGTTAAAATATTTTCCGAAAGTACATCCTGGCCTACATACTTTAACAAAATTCCCAAGTTTTTTATTCTAGGAGCTACAGATGCCCGACGCACTATTGCCGGACCCTGTATATTTTTATTGTTTCCTTTTGCTCTTAAATCTAGACAGAAATATACATTCAAGTATGAAAATGTTCATTATATGGTAACCACTAGGGGGTAACCATCACTAGGGTTCAAAACCGGGAAAGTTATTTATTATTTAGTATAATATTGCTAAATGTATTAGTTATATTTCTTGTGTTATGTTTCTATAGGCATTTGCATCGTTAACTGAAAATGTTAAGTATTTTTTTACAAATTTAGTTAAGTTGGTTTCGAGGTTGGTTGATGTTGTTTGATGTAATTTTTAAGCTACTTAGGTGTTTTTTTTTTGGCTTGTATTCATGTTTATTTTCTCATGACTTAATAATTTGGTATTATTTTCATTTAAAACTCAATTTTTTATTGGTTTTACTTTTAAGTACCACCGCTTGCTTGCTAATTGCCTAACCTAACTCCACAATCATTGAACAGAATATTTTTGTACGGTTCCGAAAACTCTAATTAAAGGTGTACGCGCACTGAATCGGTACCAGTCCGGCGAGAAACGGCGAAGGCGGTGACTCGACTATCGTAGATAGGTAGAGGTAGGAATCTGGCCTCTACAGGCCGAAATGTTTTAGTGGACGCCGGCGCCGTCTATATGTACGATGGTCGCAGTCGCTTTTGCTGGTCGGTCCGATCCGATGCAGTGCGCGCCCTCCTTTACTACCAATTAGGATTTAGATCTTTTTGGCCATCACAGAACCGCGCCTCGATTACAATAATTAAAAATTATTTTTTTTGCTACGTGAGAAAGTCCTTTGATACTTTGTAACTAATTTTCCAAATCAAACTCTTCTTAAGTAATGACGCTATTTCTTATTGTTCTTGGTTCTTTTCTCTTCGGAAGTTCCTATAATATTTATTGTTATTTTTTAATACATATTTGCATTTTTAATTCATTTTTTTAGGGCTCTTGTCTCAAATTCAGTTAAGTTGGTTTATGCTGTTTGATGTGAAATTTAAGTTACCTATTCTTTTTTCTTTAGAGGTGTTCATGTTATTTTTTTTATGACTGATTACTTAATAAGTTGTTATTATTTTCATTTTCATTTCCATATTATTTCATTTCATTGTTTTTTATCATCAGGACCGAAAAAACCGGGAAATCCCGGTTCCGAAGAGGCGCGGTACCGAAATTCTCGGTTCCGGAAAACCAGCTTCGGTTCCGCAAATCCCAGTAACCATTTATTAAACAAACAAACAAACAACGCTTTATTGTGCAAAAAGCCAAAACAGCTTCATCGACAAAGCACTCACAAACAACAAAAACACAAAAAAATACAAACAACAAAAAATACACAATACAAATAATACAATTCAAAAAAAATTAAGTCTTTAAAATTACAAAAAGAATATACATGGATAATTTTAGAACAGTACGCAGTAAATAGATATAATTTTAAAGTTATAAAATATTAAATACTTTACCTTTGACCAGTGTGTGAGATGATCAAAATTTTAAAATTCAAAATTGTTCATGATTAAACATCAACAAAAAAGTCGTTTACCGCATATAGGGCTCTCTCCAGTAGGTATGATTTTAGAGCTTTGCGAAATGCGGGAAAGAATGAAAGCGATTTGATATTCAAAGGCAGATGATTGTACATTTTTTTGGCATTGTACAGTATTGAACCTTTAACTAGTTCTGAGCTCGGGGTTGGCAGATAAAGATCGTGCTCTGCATTTCTAAATGGATAGTTATGAGATGGCCTATCGGGAATAGCAGATTTGTGCTTGCGGATTAAGCAAACGGATTCAAAAATGAATAAAGAAGGAAGAGTCAGTATTTTCAAATTTTTAAAGAAATTCTGGCAGTGAGTTCTACGGTTCAGTCCCAACAAATATCGAACTGCTCTCTTTTGAAGTCTGAAAACACGATCAAATTTTGTTGCGCAGCAAGTATCCCACAATGGAAGGGCATAACGAAGATGTGACTCAAAAAGGGCATAATAGGCTATTCTAGAGGTTGAGAAGTTAAGTTCTTTAGAAACTGATCTTAGCGCAAAACAGGCCGCGCTTAGTTTCTTTGATAGAGCTTCAATGTGAAAGTCCCATTTTAACGAGTTGTCTACAAGAAGACCTAAGAATTTCACAAAGTCCACGACGTCAATAGTAGTGTTATTAAGTACAAAAGGTTGTATAGTACTTTTATATGACAAAACTTTAGTTTTTGATAGGTTGAGGCATAGGAGATTAGAATCGCACCAAGACTTAATGGTGCGTAAGCCACTGGATATAGTATCATATAGTGCCGCAACATCATCATTAAACCTACCAATATTCTCAGTGAACAACCTTGCACTTGAATGTACCCAATTTTTCGACGCACGAATGCTCTGCTCTAGTATATAACCTCAGTAACTTTAGGATTTAGATTTGTTCACTTGATAGCGACCAGTGTAAGTAAAAATAAATAAAGACAATGGAGGTCCGAAACCATAAAGAAAAGGCCAACATCGAGACAAAACACAATAATAAAATGATATGCGCCAAGCTAAAGTAAATTTCCGAAAACTTGTGTATTTTCGCATGTTTTTAAAAGGTGCGAAAGGCCAACAATAAAATTATTCAAACGTCTTACAAAAACAAAACAAGGGTATTTACTTAGGCTTACCTTCGCTTTACCTTATTGGCTCGATAAATAACGCTATTCGAAATTGACTGTTTGTTCCTTCTCTTGTCCTACACTTTTATTTGTGTAATTTTGGTCTGGCGGATGTTTGTAAAAAATCTGAAATTAAAAAAAAATATTCATACAGATGGGATTATATTATAGGCAGACACTAGTTTTCCTGTATAGGTAAGATATTAGTTTCAAAATGTTTCAAACAATTTTTAATTTTTCAATCACACTAAAACTAGTAATTTTGACATTTAATTAAACAAAAAAGAATTTCTAAAGAGTCTTAAATACACATATTATTTGACCAAGAAATAGTGGATTTTTACTAGTATAACAAATTTGCCATTGGGTAGTTTTCAATGTTACTCTTTTTTCAGCAAATTCACCCTAGGAAACTCGTTCAAAATAAGAGGTTGCGAATACAATACATAGGTGTGCCACGGCCTTGAATTTTTACTTTCATCGCGCGTAAAGAAGTTTCACTTCAAAAATAATTTCGATAAAATCAAATCGATTTCAAATGTGTCACGAGTTCAAATGGATTCGTTCAAATATGTCACGGCACCCAAACGGGCGAACGCATAGCAATGGTGCGAATGACTGATGCAATGCGAACGAATGCTGGTAACGTTCGTTAGGTCTGTCCTTGGCTTTACAATTTTAATATGTGTGTAAAATGTATACGTTATTCGAATAGTGAAAGAAATATCCGTCTGTCGGTGACACCACAGATCGGTATTTCTTCGCCGCTTGTCGCGTTGGTCCATTCTGACCATCGTGTCCGGCCGTCGGGCTGTGCTAATAAGATCTTATCTCTGATCTGGGCTCTGTAAACACGGAGCTGTCAATGACTGGCGCCTGTGTGTAACATATACCTGGTCGCCCTCCTCGGGCCTGGAGACAGGTAATTTGGACACCGGAAGTCCAGAACGGAGAGAATAAAAAAGAACACCGAGGGGTGACGAACCTGAGACGACGAAGAATTTACCTTGTTTTTTCTTCGTTAATTTATACGTTTAGAGAGAGAATTGCGCTATTTGGGTTTTTGTAAAGTGCTTTCTTTGAATGGCTAAGGAATTTTTTTGACCATGAATATCTCCTATAAAATATTACAAGAATGAAAAATTTTGTTTGAAGAACGTATATAAAAATATAAAGGTTCAATCATAAAAAATGTTTGTCTATTAAATTACCTACATCGGTAAAATTAAATTTCAATAAAGCCAACTGTAAATAATTGCAATTTCAATATATAGGTACTAAGAACTATTATGGTTATTGGAAAAATTGTTTTTGAAAAAAAGCTTCCTTTAAAAACGACGAACTTACTCTACAAAGGAAAATTGTAAGGAAATACATAAAGTTCTCTCTTTATGAGTATTACTGCATTGTACAACAAATTGCACTACGTTTGCCTCTATTTGTAGGTGGAATATGATTTTAAAAAGGTAGGTGGATGGAATATAAACAGTACCATTATGTGACAATGAATGAACTAAAGAATGGAAAAATTATTAATAACTTCCGATATGTGTTATAAAAAAAACTAGACACTGCATACAGACGATACATATTTTAAATTACAATATATTTCGTTCTAGTGAGCCGATTTGGGCAATTTTTAAGCAATTTGTAGCTAAATTAGCTGACAGACATTTTTTATACAGCTTCTTTAAATTAAAAATTGAAGTCCCCATCTGTCTGTTATACGAGGGAAACAAGATATTGATGTTTTAGCAGAAGTTTAAAACATGCTATGGAATTGTTTAATCAATAAGGAATTTGAACACTTTATCTTCAAGGTGCATTTTTTTATCGCGTTTGTTTTTTGGTTCACCCTAATAGCTTTTTTCTTGGAGACGTTCGCTTTTGAAGAAGACAGTCACAACACAATTCGAAATAGGGTTTATTGTTTTTGTATTAGGTACTTATCCCAATTTATTATTATTATTGTTGTTTGTTGAGATTTACTCTAGTTAGGTGGTTTCCAAATCCAGAAATTGATCTCTGCCATTTTGAATTAAAGCAATAATAGTCGATGAATTTTCTGGACTTAAACTATTTTTGCTAGATTAGCTGCCAACAAACGGGAATAATAAAAATAAATTTTACAGCAACATTACAAAA
Organism: Sitophilus oryzae; assembly: GCF_002938485.1. Lineage (NCBI taxonomy): Eukaryota > Metazoa > Arthropoda > Insecta > Coleoptera > Curculionidae > Sitophilus > Sitophilus oryzae. The sequence goes on from NW_022146424.1 coordinate 2,680,406, forward strand.
ACAATAAACACTATTTAATAGGTATGTTGATTATGTTCTAAAGTAAGGGCATGCTTTTAATCCTAAAATTGCTGTAAATCATTACTGTTCTCTTCACAAGCGAATATCTCCAACAAAAAAGCTATTATATCATGCTAGATAGCTAGATATAAGACAAGAGATAAATCAATAAAATACAGATAGAGCTATTAGATAGAGATAAAGCTGTTAGATAGAGCTATTAGAGCTAGTAGATAGAGCTATTAGATAAGATAAGAGATAAATCAATAAACAAACTATCAAGAAGAGATGCTTCATCTCAAAGACTACTCTTGTCCTTACTACCAGTTGGCCTTAAGAAAGTTGTAATTTATTTTTGATTGAACATTTTTAAATTGTGTGATTTAAAATTTGAGAAAATATCGTCCTATTGCTGCCAAAAGTCACTAACTAACATTTTTCTGAACAACCAAATTCAATCACAAACTATGTTTTGAAGCGGAGAATCGATTGCAAAAGTCATTAAGTACGATTTCTGGCTATTTATGTTTTATTTTAATACCGAATAGTTACTAACTGTAACATCTTTATGCAATGCAATTCATTTTTAGACGCATTTTTCTTGGAAGTAATAAAAAGTAAGTTAGTGACTTTTGGCAGCAATGGGACGATATAGTTTTTTTTTTGGAAACAGATTTGTATGTCTCGAAACGTTTTATAGTTTTTTAATCTTTCTAAAATTAGTGTTAATTTTTGACAAGTTTTATGTTATATCATTTTTACTAAATTACTTCTAGAAATTTACCTAGTCAAAATTATTATCGATTTTCATTCCCCAGCCGTCTTTGACGCTGTTTTTTTTTTCGATCATACGGTACATGAAAATTTTAAAGTGTCCATTTTTCGTGTCGGTCAATATATTAAGGATTGTTTTTGTGCAGTTTTTTTTTATTCAAACAACGCTGGTTTTTACTATGGTCTTTTTTTATAGTACCCACACCCCTTGCGATCGATATTTCATTCACTTAGGGCCGTGTCCGAATTTTTTGCGTCGACACGACGAAGCGACGTTTCGCGTTCTGGTGTGGCGCGCGTGTTCCAACATGGCGCGCACGCCTCCGCACTCTGTGGGTCACGATATCCGGCAATAACAATAAGTTATATGCCTTCCGGTTTAATAAACTCGACCAGAAAACACCACGCCGGGCATCGGAGGGTCGCAATAATGGGGAAAATGTCGCGTGATGGAGTATTTAGGGTTCGGTTATTGTGAATCGACCCTTAGCGATCGAAAAGGGGGTGAATTTCGGCCAACAGACCAATGGTATGCGTTCATTTTGGTAATATAACAGTTTTATCGAAATCGAAGAGGAAAATACAATGTCTTGGGTACAATTTCGTTAGGTCTAGACACTTTTTCCTTTGTCAAATAAACTATAGGGGGTCATTCAAAAGTGACCCACTTGTGTAACTTTTTTATTTTTTGGTCTGTTGATATATGATATAAATTGGAATTGATTGACGTACTCAATTAGTTTCGATCAGTACCTGTTTCGCCGGATATGACTGCACCTTTTTTGCATTATTTTTTAATAAATGGTACCATGGGTACTGTTTTAATTTATTTGATAAGAAATGATATTCTGAATAGAATGACATATCATAATATGTCAACTTTTGACATTTTGACCAAACCCGAGACCAAACCGAACCAAACCAAACTTTTCACATTTTCAATTAAAAAAATAGTATTTTAAATTTCATATAGAGTGCTGTGCTCTAGATGGCTGTGTTTTTTTGGCCAATCCATTTTTAGTCAAGGAGCCTTGGAAAAAAGATTTCATCGTCTGATGTGTTTCGTGTCATTTCGTGGTTGGTTAAAAAATGCCCAAATCGTATTTTTAATCATAATCGATAACTTTTACCCAGTATTATTGGGTAAAAGAGTTTGTAGACATAGTTTGACTTTTTGTGAAATTTTAGTTTCGGAGATTAGCATAAATCGGACCTTTTTTAAAAAATTTAAGTTTTTACTAAGAAACTATTGGAGACACGGGTTTCTAAACATGTGATTACACATATTATTGGGTAAAAAAATTTGTAGACATAGTGGAAATGGAACGAGAGTAGTCTATTAGAATATTTGGTACCACATACTATTTTTTATAGCGAGAATGCCAAAAGTTTATTTTTTATAAATATGCTGAGAATAACCGAGAAAGATTGTAAAATAATAAAATGGATACGACAAAAGAAACAGGTAATAGATGTCTTCCACAGAATTAAATTCCTTCACCATTCCAAAGTTGTAGTCAATTCCGGTGAAACAGGAAGTGACCGAAACTAATTGAATACGTCAATCAATCCTAATTTTTATCACATACTAACATACCAAATCTCGAGATATTTTTAGAAAACACCCGGTATAATAATAAAATAACTATAAATCCAAGTAGAAATAAACAAATTGTGGGTATTTATTTAAAATATAATAATAAGATAATGCAAATATTGAATACGAACCTCACAGTAAGATACTTAGGTGCCAAAGAGACACTGCACTAAAGAAAGCTCATAGCCAAAAAACATCCTGTAGATATTTTGCTAAATGCAAGATTGAGTTTATAATATTGCTTCATATTTTCCAACGCGTCACAAGTCCAAGAGGCACACAGATTGTTGGTTGTTTACAGCCACCAATCTCCTTTTGGCCGTTTTGTTCCCACAATTAAAGTGTAAGTTACGGTTTATTTTAGAGCCACTCCAGTTCACTTGGAAACGAACTGGCAGTAACTTTTTACGATTTATTAATCGACTTGTGCATCTGTTAAGAAATCAGAACGCGTTTCTATACGATATCCTTGATAGGCTAATTGAGCCAAAATGCAAAAGCCTAACAACTTGTGATGATTTACGATAGTAAACTTCATTTTTACGTCTACTGAGATCCACTTATGAAATAGTTTCCACCATAATATGGTATGTCTTCATTTTTTTTCCTGTTTTAAGTTAATGACAAGTCATCACCATTTTCAGCTTGTTCGACCATTTCCAATTATGGTATAGCCTCCCTCACATATTTAGATACTCTCTTTGTAGTACAAGAGCTAGCAACGTCGGGAAAACAAGTATTTTAAGACGTCTGGCTCTTTGATATATCTTTTACTATGCTCTCTAGAACAGCATGTGGCCCGTCTGGCTGCCGGTATACGTTGCGTTCCCTACTGCGCATTGAAAGAATATCCTATATTTTTATTAGTCCTTTAAATTCTAGTATTGAACATAAACCGACCGAGTCTCCATAGCTCAGCGCGTAGAGGTTCCGTCTATAAAACGAGGAGTCAGAGTTCGAGATCCGGTCAGGGCAAAAACTTGTTTATTTTATTTTCGTTTATAGTCTGATAGTAAAGTATTAAATATTTGTTTTTTTTTGAATCACCAGAAATATTTATTTTTTTTTTGCATCACCAGAATGATTTAATACTTTACTATTAGAATATAATTAATAAATTAATATATGATTATAGCCACCAGCAAAAAAGAGTTGCAGGAAGTCATGACTGCACTGTCTATTAGTGCAGAATATGGCTTGGAACTCAACAAGGGGAAAACTAAGACAGATGATTGTTGACCGCCTCCGCAATAACCAACCTGATGTCCGAACCGTAGCTGGATACGAGGTTGTGAGCCAGTTCAACTATTTAGGCTCCATGATAGCAAACTCTGGAGGATGCGAGGCTGAAATCAGGCGCAGAGTGGCAATGGCGAGGAATGCAACAACAAAGCTGATTAAGATATGGAAGACTTCAGCAATCACACGAAGAACTAAACTGCGCATTGCGAATTCCCTCATATTCCCCATAGCTATGTATGGCTCCGAAACATGGACACTAAAGGAAACTGATAAGCAAAGAATAAATGCCTTGGAGATGTGGGTATATCGACGGCTGCTGCGAATACCATGGACGGCTCGTCGAACAAACATTTCCATTATGGAGGAACTAAAAATTGACACACGAATGGTTCCCTGATTAAATCAGATAAACCAATCCTCCGATATTTTGGCCATATTGCCAGGAGTTGGCACCTCAATTGAGAGACTGATGGTGGAGGAGAAGGTAGAGGGAAGACGATCACGTGGAAGGTCACCTAAGAGGTGGGTAGACCAAGTCAAAACTCTAGTGGGCCACAGCCTCCCCGAATCTTCACATATGGCGCAGTGTCGAACAACTTGGTCCGAGGAAGTGAGGGGAATCAACACATGATGTCACCATACTCTCACGTAGAGTGAAGGACTATGAAGAGAGAGATTAGAATATAAACGAAAATAAAATAGAAAAGTTTTTGCCCTGACCCGGTCTCGAACTCTGAATCTTAGGTTCGTAGTCGGAAACTCTACGCGCTGCGCTATGGAGACTTGTTCGATTTATATTCAATCCTAGAATTTAACGGACTAAATAAAAAAAATATAGGATCTTCTCCCGATGCGCAGTAGTGAACGCAACGGGTATGGGCAGCCAGATGGGCCGCATGCTGTTCCAGAGAACATTGTAAAAGATATATCAAAGAGCCAGCTTCCTTAAAATACTTTCTCGAAAACGTTGCTAGCTCTTAGTCTATTGTAGTTGGTCCCATTGTCGGCTATGCGGGCACAAGTTATCCCTGCTAATTTCCTAATATCATGGTCCCACTCAGGTTCGGTCTTCTTCTAGGTCTCTTAATTCCTCGTCGGTACCATGCTGTAATTTTTGTGGTCTATCTGTTGTCCGTTATTCTTGCCACGTGTCCTACCTATTACCATTTGAGGGATTTGACTCTGCGGATGACATTTATTACCTGAATCTTTTGTCGTATCCACTCTATTTTTTACTCCTTTTGTCGTATCCACCCTATTTTTGACGGTCTATCTTGGTTATTCCCAGCATTATTTCGTTTCATTGAGCGGTGTGCGACCTGCAGTTTTCTTATAATATCCGTTTTAAATGTCCAGGTTTCGCATGCATAGGTCATGACTGGTAGAACACATTGTTTGAATGTTTTCTTCTTTAGATAGAGTGGCATTCTAGTTGCGATTCCATAAGTAATCCATGCTAATTTAATTCTTCTGTTGATTTTTGGTAGTAGAGATCCCGAGCTGTGTATTAATGGTAATGACAAGTAAAATAAAATAGATAGGTACAAAAGAACGGACAATTGGTTAGCAACAAAATAATGAATGGAAAGAGTGCATGACTGAATGAAAATGAGACTCATAAAGTTTTGTAATTAAGAGATCTTTCCATAGGAAATTATTATTTCCTTGAAAAACACCCAGACATTAATGAAAACACGCGCAACTACTTTCTTTGAATGTTTAAATACCGGAACACGAGGAAGTTAGCTAATTGATATTAATTTATTAAAAAGTAAGGTGCTCATTTACCTTTACTACGAGGATGGTTCAAATACAAATCGCCAATACCTATGTAGTTATTTAAAAAAGAAAAACGAGAAAACCACTTGTAGTATAACAACCCAGGGTGGTCAACAAAGTTGAACAGGTAATATTTTGGCCAACTGTATAACAAACAATAATTTAAATGAAACAAAGAAACCTACGTTGTGTTAAAAATATTTTTTTATTGGGATTACCTCGTATGTGCGACAGAAACAATATTTTGGGAAATTTGAGGAGAATAGGTTTATTTCATTTGAGGAGATTAGGTAATTTTATTAAATGAAATGAAAGCAGTGCTGTAGTCTACCTGGATACGACAAAGACAATGGAGAGCCGTACTCTAAAAACGATTAAATCTATAATATTCCATATTTTACATGTCATTACCCCAAGTGTATTCTAGAACAATATTCCGTATTTTATATGTTTTGTTATACCCAAGTAATAGATGTCATCCACAGAGTCAAATACCTCAAATGGCAATGAGCAGGACACCAGGCAGAAAGAACGGATAACAGATGGAGTACAAAAATTACAGTATGGTACCCACAAGGAATTAAGATACCTAGAAGAAGACCGAACCTGAAATGAGACCATCATATTAGGAAATTAGCTACGATAACTTGTGCCCGGATAGCCAACAATAGACAACAATGGGCCCAACTACAAAGAGAGTATGTAAGGGAGATTACACCATAATTAGAAATGGTTGAATAAGCTGAAAATGATGATGATTATGATGATATTGGGCACCTACCATCGTCTTGTACAGAAAAGTTTGTCTACTTATTTTATTTCTCTGAAGTTGTAACTATGTATTAGTTATAACCCATACCAATTACACTTTTAGTTACGTAATCGATGGCGCGAATTTTAAATTCATTGTTGCCAACCATGGACATATTCGGCGCCGGCCGGGCTGACTAACTGGAATTTACATTTCCCGCTGTGGATTCTCTGCTGTAAAAAATGTTAAGTTCACATTTATTTATTTATTTCCTGACATTGTCATTCGTTCTGACACTTTAGTCTCGTATTACGAGTTTTTGGTTTAAATGAATTGTGTTGTGATACTTGAAGCTTAAACATTTGTACTAATAGACCTTGCAGTCGAACATTATTCTTTTTAGAACCTCTTATACTGCGAAGTATACAAGATAGCTTAATAACCGTTGCAAATATCTCATCGCAACCTATGCAAAATATGTAAAGGTGGGCAACGTTGTGCCGGTCAAGTTTAATCACGTGACTAAAAGTTTATTGGGTATAAACTAAAAAAATATTTAGATACCGTACAGCGCTATATAGATTTATTAATGGACTTTGCGACACAAGTCAAACTTTTCAGCCGCGTCTGATGGGTCTGTGGTCGTGTACGACGTGGTGGCTGTTATACCTGGCGCCCAGCGACCACGACCGGCCCATGAACAATGTTATTTTTATTAGGGCTTGATGAGAAAATGATGTCATTCGAAAAAGGATATATATGCATGCGGTCCCATTAGCCCGGGCCCTCCGATATCTACGGAGCCGGCAAACCACTTTACATTTTATATTTCGGCGAGTAAAAGATAGAAGAGCTACTCTCAACTTTCTTTCTCTCTCGTGTCTCTCACTTTTTGTACCGTCACGCTCTTCATAAAAGTTTAAATGAAAAAAAAAATTGTGTGCACTATGTGCGCATATTTAGAGTAAAACTTCTTACGAACAGCTATTAGATTGAAGGAAGGATATATATTTTTTATGAATGCTTTTTATAAACTTGAAAAAAATTAGAGTTAATATAAAACCGTATACTATTCTAGCTTTATAATTTTTAATTTTTATTAAAAAACGATTTTTTCAGTTGTTTATCTCAATCATTTACTGGATTAATAATACAGAAATTACAGCTCAATTACAAACAATTCAATTATTTATAGTGATTTACAGTGATTTTATTACATCATACGAATATTCTCGTTGATTATTGGTTTGAAATAGATATGTCAGTGGCCTCCAATGAAAATGCGAGTTACTAACTCTAAATTCTAATTCTGAGCGGGCAAATTAGTCGATTTAGATTTATTTATATTAGATTTTCTTAGCCGCGTATGGCACAGATCGTTACAACAACAAGTTGTTTTACAAAGGGGAAGATCTGTGGCAACACTGCCACTGTCAATTTTCCTCTCGCTAACTCGCGAGTCACGGCCGCCTCGCAGCCGTCATTCCGGGCCGTGTGTTACGGACTTTGTAGGTAGTAATGAGCGTAATGCGCGTAAAGAAGTTTGGTTTTTCAAAAAACAGAATATTGAAATTTCTTTGAGTTATGATATGTTCTCACTGAAAATCGCTTATTAATTAAAGAAGTGTCTTCAATTTCACTTGTCAGTGTTATTGAATCAGTCTGACTAATTCAGTGTTAATGAAAAACTGAGAACGGCGTTACATATTTCATTTTGCTAATTCAATACATTCAGTTGGTTCAGAATAATCTGAAATTACAACCAGTTGCTCAGGACTGTATGTTTACAATTAGCATACGAGTTACGAGATGCTTCTAATGTACAGTATCTCTCCGGATTGTTTTTACAAACTAAATAAATGTTGTGCTTCTTTGACATTTTAAAACAACAAAAAATATGACGTTAATTAAAATTCAATCAACACCAATTTATCAAAGAATGAAAAGGAAAATGAAGGGGTGGCTGCAATAACCAGACAGCTCCACTTTTTTTACGAAAATGAGATATTTACTGAATTACTCTTTAAAAAAAATCCGATCGTTCTTTGCAACAATCAGGTATCTTCATTCAAGAATACATAAATGACAACATTATTTGGAGCTGACCTGCTTTCGGTTGCAGTTAGAACAGGGCAGCTCTTCGAGCTCCCTACTTTGGCAAGCAGAATTTGGTAAAATGGAGCTGCCTGGTTATTGCAGCGACCTCTTCAATTATATTACCATAGAAACGCGTTTTTATTTTTAGGACTTCAAGGAAATTCATTTCTTAGGAAAAGTCAACTACATTTTCAATATTTTTAATTTTCTCTAAAACGGTATGGAGCTAAGACGTAAATTCGATCTTCGTCGACTGGCTTCTCCTCAAAACCAAATAAAGCACCAGATAGAAGAAATAAACATCGATAATTCAACTGTAAATATAGAAGAGAAATGGGAAGAAGTGAAAGAAAGCCTTCAAAAGATTGCCGAAGAAAACCTCGGATATCAGAGACATATTAAAAAGCCATGGATCTCAGATGGCACATGGGAAAAGATTAAAGAAAGAAAAGAAATTAAACAAAAAATTCTACAAGCAGCCCACAGCACATAAATAAGAACACTAGAGGAGCAATATCGCACAAAGAATAAGGAAGTGAAGAGATCAGCAAGAAGAGATAAACGCTTGTGGACAGAAGAACTTGCAGAAAAATCTCAAATAGCAGCTGAAATAAATTACTCTATGACACTTTATCGCATCACTAAACCGCTTGCTGATAAAAACATTAATACAGAATGTCCCATAGTAAAAGATAAAGAAGGAAATATACTGACCTCAAGAGAAAATCAGCTACAGAGATGGACAGAATTTTTTAGAGAGCTCCAACGGGTAACAAATGAGATTGACGAGGTACCAACGTCTACAATAGAGGACTGCAGATCTAGAATCGCAACACGTGGTTCATTAATTCAAATAATTAAGCAAGCAACCTGACAGCTTAAAATTGCCAAAGCGGCAGGTCCCCAGTGAACTATTTAAGGTACACTCTGAAAGCACTGAACAGCTACTAGAGACAATAATAAAAATCACTTGGGAAACAGAACATATCCCGTCAACGTGGAAAGAAGGACTTATTGCAAAACTCCCCAAGAAGGGCGACTTATCCCAGTGTAAAAACTGGCGAGGCATTACCTTACTTAACACCATTAACAAGATAATTGCTATAGTCATCCAAAAAAGAATATCAGATGCCCTTGAACCGACTTTGAGAAAAGAACAAGCAGGCTTTAGGCCTGAAAGATCATGTATCGACCAAATTAATACTCTCAGAATAATAATAGAGCAATCTCAAGAGTTCAGATCGCCATTATACATGGCGTTTGTGGATTTTCAAAGAGCATTCGATACTATAAAACACATAGCCATCTGGAAAGCTTTGAGAGAAAAAGGAATACCCGAAAAAACAATCCGCATGATTAAAATGCTTTATCATGATGCTACAAGCTGTGTATTACATAAAAGTCAAGCGGGGAGAAAATTTCTATTGCAGTAGGTGTAAAACAGGGCTGTATACTTTCGCCGCTACTCTTTAACATCGTTCTGGATGTAGCACTAAATAGAGCATTTAAAGAACCACTAGGGATACAATGGGGACTCTTAAGCAGGCTAGAAGACCTGGATTACGCAGACGATCTATGCATCTTTTCCCATTCACATTCGGATATGTCTCAAAAACTTCTTAGACTCCAAGAGGAAGCTAATAATGTCGGTCTTAAATCAACGTGGCGAAAACCAAAGAAATGAGGTCAAATACTCCCAACAACCAAGATCTATACCTCTCCAACCGAGCCATCGAAAGAGTTGATGAATTTCAGTACCTGGGAAGTATGGTTTACAGCGATGGGGGCACAGAGAAAGATATAGAGGAAAGGATTTTGAAGGCACAAAGAGCTTTTGGCATGCTTACACATATGTGGAACTCATCTATATATAGCAAAAAGTCCAGCTCTTCAATAGCAATGTCAAATCTGTTTTGCTTTATAGATGCGAAACATGGAAGGTTACGCGTGGTCTCATAGATCGCCTACAGGTGTTTGTTAACAAGTGCCTTCGAAGAATATTGAGAATTTTCTGGCCCAATCAAATTAACAACGAAGAACTGTGGAGAAGAACATGACAAAATCGAATAGATATCGAAATTAAGAAAAGAAAGTGGGGCTGGATTGGGCACATTTTGCGCAGACCCCACAGAGATATCGCTAGACAGGCACTTGAATGGAATCCACAGGGAAGCCGTGCCAGGGGAAGACCAAGGAATACCTGGAGAAGAACAGTAACCTCTGAAGCCCAAGAGGTCAGGGAAAACATGGGGGAGCGATCAAAGAGACAGCTCAGAATAGATCAGGCATCTCTTAGAAGCCCTATGTCCCACGAAGGTGACCAGGGGATATTATGGGCGGGAACATATATATATATATATATATATATATATATATATATATATATATATATATATATACATATATATATATATATATAGATATATATAGAATAGGATAGATGGATATATATATATATATATATATATATATATATATATATATATATATATATATATATATATATATATATATATATATATATATATATATATATATATATATATATATATATATATATATATATATATATATATATATATATATATATATATATATAAAACGGTATGGAAATTTGGAAAAGTATAAATGGGATTAACCATTTTAGAACAAGCAAAATTTTTTATGAAGAATGCATTTTTCCCAAAATATCAATAATAAAAAAGTTTTTCCTCTTGTAAAGACAATCCGGGGACATACTGTAGATATCAAAAACGACGAATTTGGCGTAGATGGTGTGTCAGTTTGTATTACGCAGAAATATCTGAGGTGATCTAGTGAAACTATATTGAAATTATTATTTTTCGAAGTCAATTCTGTCAAAATTTTCTCCAAACTCAAAGAACTGAACAAAAAAAAACGTCCTCACTCTTCAGTTTATGGCATGAATTGAATTCCCCAAAACCAACTGAAAGCGAAACTCAAGAACCTGGAAGACTTTCTTCAGGACTTACGACCGAGAAAAATAAAAGAAAAATCCTTGATTAAGTAAGACCAATCGGATTGTCACGGGGTTTTTGACAGGACATTGTCTTCTCAATGAACACCTCAGTAGATTGAAGCTAAGAAACAACCGCGAATGAAGATTCTGTGGGGGAAAATGGGAAAACACCAGAACACCTCATCACAGAGTGCGCCGAGACGACAACCATTCATGCCATAAACTTTGGCAAGGCTGATATCAGAGATGGAGAACTAATCTCAATAAAAGCGTTTCAGATACTGGCTTTTTCACAGTCTTAAGGCTGTATGACGAGTTATAGCTCAACAAAGGGGGACACAATATTGATAATTATACATATAAGGTTGCGATAAACTCACCTCCCCCCATATAATCTACAATCTACAACCTCTGAAAATCTTTGGATTTGTATGAAATCAATCGTTTAAAGAAACGTGAATATCTTAAGCGCAATGCTGTACACATCATTTCAGAAAGTACTACAACGAACCCAGTACAATTCTCTTAATAATATATCAAATGTTTTGTTTATTACATCTACCAATTGCGAACCGTTGCTTCGTACCATTGACCCTGATTTGTCTGAATATAATTTATTAGCGGCCACTTTTTCTCCCAACTTTTTCGCTGCGCCTCGCGAATTCCCCAGTAATTAATTACCCACGGCGAGTAATAATTCTTGCAGGTACTTTCTGCAAATGACAAATTGCCACGTGAGTACGACCATCACCGATGACGTGCGCCCTCTCTTTCTCTCTCACTCTGCCTCGCTCAGGTCGGTGCTGCAACGACAGCCTGATTTGCATTTTACAAACTAATTAACCTGAAATTGTATAACGGACGAAATCAGATAAATGTTATGACAAGTCGAATGCTTTTTCTTATTTTTCATTGTACGTTTTGTATTCTTCGGTCGATCCTACACGCAATAGGATTGGGTCTATAGGATAAATTTTTCAATTTTGCAATTAAATGGTTTCTTGTAAATTTGAAACTAATGAATATGGAATAGATCATGAATAAAATGTCCCAAACCCAAATACGAGAGTGGTCATTGGAATCTCGAAATTTCTTCTTATTCGAAATATTTTCTAAATAAGCTGATAAACTCGGCAGACAAGTTTTTTTGCAACAAAAAAGAAATTGAATGACATATGAGGGGTTGAAAAGTGAACTGAATTAAGTCTAAAAGGTAATCATGGAGAAAATGAGAGTTAAAATTTTTATTGTAACTTAATTTACAATAAAACAAGTTGAATAAACAGTGGGACACCCCTTATATTTTTAATTAACTGAAAAGAATTTAAAATTACCTTTCCAAAAATATAACACACTTGATATTTTGTTATAATCCCCTTCGAAATACAGAATTTTTAAAAGTTCGCCACTTTTAACTAGTAGGCTTTGGACCCCTTATTGATGATATGCCCTTAATGGAACTCGAAAACATATTTTTCCAGCAAGACGACACACCGCCTCTGAACGCAAATTTTTGAAGCCAATTTCAAGAATACTTGAATAGCTAACCAAGATCCCAGTCGTTGGCCGTCGAGGCCGCCTGACTTAGTGCCCATGGATCTAATCCTATGGATATATTTGCGGACGAATAAAGGTTCCTTATTCTTCCATATAATCTAGATAAGAATTAGAAATACTTCGAAGTTATGAGAGGGTATCTTATTCCGCGAGAAATGTTCAAAAACTGCCCCATCTGTCCATAACAGAAGACGGTCGATATGTCGAACACCTGTAGCAAAATCTCATGTCTTGATTTGCTATTTATTTTTATTGTTATTAGTTATTATTTATGTTGGTTAAATATATTTTAAATTGTTATAAAATTCTGCACATCTCATAGCAAATATTATTTTCGTTTTAATTGATGCTCACAGCTCACAGCTAGAATTATTTTGCATTACAGCCGGTGCCGTTCAAAGCCTACTTATTTAAAGCGGGCGAATTTTTATATACTCTATATCTCGAAGAGGAATCGAGCAAAATATCAAGTGTGTTATATTTTTGGAAAGGTAATTTTAAATTCTTTTCAATAAACTAAAATATACAGGGTGTCCCATATAAAAAATCAAATTTTCTGTTGATAATTCTTAAATTATTAATTTTAAAAAAATTATATTTAAACCATTAAATTCTACGTAAAAAGTGCTTTGGAAATGTTTTCATAAAAATACAAAATTTTCCATAGCAAAAAAGTTACAGCGATTTGTTAAAAATGCATATTTTTGAAAAACACCCCGTAACTCCGAAACGGTAACAGATATCGATATGCGGTTTTCACCATCATGTTTTTGACAAAAATTGAGCTCCAGACACCGATATTAGTTTTTGTCTATCTCCTATAGAAAAGAGTGTTCCCATTTAAAAGCGTCCAATTTGACCCACCCTGTACAATGCATTTATAATGTACTGAACAAAGAGAGAACACTAATAACGTTGCCAAATATATTAAATAAACCTTAAACCGAGAAACTGTGCACATCGCTAAGAGACGTGGAAGTGGATAAGCAGATTCGTCGCGGTCGACCCAATCAGTAATCAGTATTTAAAATTACAGGAAACTGTGTATATCATGCGTTCAGCTTCACGATTTATTTACGTCTCGTGATAGTTCATTTGTTTAACGAGTCTTACGACTTTTCCCTATAGCTTGAAAATTTTTAAGTGTAAGTTAAAAACACTTGCACTTTTGGTAAAAATAAGAGGAATTGAGTTGATCTTCGACAGTGGTCGCGCTATTAGAAATCTGAATTCAAAAATCAAAATCTCGAAATCCATTAGAAAAAATTGATAATGGTTTTTTTCAAAAACTTTCTTGATATTTCTGCTATATTTTTACATGTTCCTAATAATAAAACGTTTCAGGCAAAACCAAGAAACAAGAAACGTAACAGAAAACTATAACTATGGTAAGAATCAGAATACAGCCTAATAAAAGCACCCACTAACATGTCATACGCACCAGATGGCGCTCCCAATCAGTTTTTGCGATCGACAGTTATTCTAACTATTTCGAAAATAAATCTTCACCCCAAAAATCGTCTGGTACCGCCGGGAGACATATGGGCGGCCCAAAATTGATGACGGCAATTTTTCACGACCTCGGTGACGTTGTCAAGTATTTTGAAAAAAAACTCACTCACACGCATACACTGGCACACGTGTAGCTGCTAAGAAAGCTGAGCCCTAATAGGGCATTAGTAAAAGGGCCAAAGAACATAACTACCTATGGTGTAAGTGGTTGATTCCAGCCACTTATCATTTTTGAGAGCTCTAAAATATATGGTAAAAATGTTTTTTGAGTTGAATTATGACAGAATATTATGTCTGAGATTTAAAAGTTTATGTTTTCTATGTGTTAGCTTTGACTATACTTGAAAATCATTTACTATACTTGAAAATCCCTTAACAATTTCTAACAAAAACATATAAAAATATTTTTTTTGTAATTGTATATACAGGATGTCTCAGGGTGAGTGTTGAGAAGATTCTAGAGAACTACAATATCTGGGATATTGTAGATTGGAGGTTTTTGCACATTATTGTTTTCCTACGAGATCTATCGATAAATATTTTCAATATGGAAGAAGTTGACAGAAACTTCTTATTTTAAGTTGGTACCTCCATTTTTTATTATTAATAATAATAATAATAGCTCCCGTATATAGCGGTTAACACCTTGGGAGTAGCAAGGTACAGCTTGCCATGCTAGAGCCGTTCGGTATACAAGGAAGGTAATGTTGTTAACATTACCTTCAACCGCCTATTATTATCTCAGGATTGTGAATCCCAAGTACCCATTTAAGGCTGAGTCGACCTAGGTACCCAAACTATTTTTATTTTAATAAAAATAGTCGCCTGAAAATACTGACTCTTCCTTCTCTATTCATTTTTGAATCCGTTTGCTTAATCCGCAAGCATATATCTGCTATTCCCGAAAGGCCATCTCATAACTATTCACTTAGGAATGCAGAGCACGATCTTTATCTGCCAACCCCGAGCTCAGAACTAGTTAAAGGTTCAATACTGTACAATGCCAAAAAAATGTACAATCATCTGCCTTTGAATACCAAATCGCTTTCATTCTTTCCCGCATTTCGCAAAGCTCTAAAATCATACCTACTGGAGAGAGCCCTATATGCGGTAAACGACTTTTTTGTTGATGTTTAATTATGAAAAATTTTGAATTTTAAAATTTTGATCATCTCACACACTGGTCAAAGGTCAAGTATTTAATATTTTATAACTTTAAAATTATATCTATTTACTGCGTACTGTTCTAAAATTGTCCATGTATATTCTTTTTGTAATTTTAAAGACTTAAATTGTTTTGAATTGTATTATTTGTATTGTGTATTTTTTGTTGTTTGTATTTTTTTGTGATTTTGTTGTTTGTGAGTGCTTTGTCGATGAAGCTGTTTTGGCTTTTTGCACAATAAAGCGTTGTTTGTTTGTTTGATGAAATGCCGGGTGTAGAATTCGAACCCACTACCTTGAGATTGGTAGACGAGAGCCTGTACCTCTACGCCTCCGGGCACCTTTTTTTTGTTACATACTTAAATTCACGGTAAATTTTTATGAATTTTAATATTAACACTCCTAACATTAACCGTTTTTCAAAAAAAAAATATTTATATTTTTTGGACGAAAAAACTCACTGTCAGAAAAATTTGTATAGACGAAACGTCAAATTTAGTGATGAGAGAAGAAAGATATGTGGCTATCTATTTAAAAAAAATCAATCGTAGCTGTCATGGAATTGAGCTATTAAAAAATTATCATAAATATTTTTTTTTCAAATGGAAACCCACTTTTTTATTTTACTTGCGAAAAGGTTTTTCCAAAAATAACCGAGTTATTTTATTTTGAAAATTAAAACAAAAATATATTTTTTTGCTTAAATTTTGAAAACCACCGGACTTGTTCTGGGTTTTCTTTCTTGTAAATTTAATCTAATCTACCTATGTTGTCACATTATCAAGATATTATGTTTTAAAAATACAAAATTTCAATTTTTTTTTCAGGATAAAAACTCATAGACGTATTTTTGGCGTCGAAATATACCAAACCTAAAATATTTGCACTTATTTTCAGGGGTGTTATACCGGGTGAGTCTCAAAAGTGGCTCACCCCTATAACTCTTTTTTAATTAAAAAAACGAGATTTGGTATGTTAGTCTTTGACATAAATTAGGTCTGATTGACGTATTCAATTGTTTTCGGTCACTTCCGGTTTCACCGGAAATGACTACAACTTTTGATTTTTAAATAACACCCTCAGTATTTTTTTTTACTTTATTCGATAGAAAATGTCACTCTGAATAGAATGACATATCATATGTCAACTCTTGACATTTTCGCATATGGTTTATTTGAAATTATAACTTGTGGTTCGTAACGAAAATTTCAAATTATTCATAAAAAAATGCTTTTTCCAAATAGGCTAATGAGCCACCCTCGTTCCATTTAAAAAAATTGAGATATGATTAAAAATACGATATGAGCATTTTCTAACTGGCCAGGACCAGACACTAAAAACATTAGAAGATCAAATCTATTTTTCCAAGGCTCCTTGATGAAGAATTAGTGTTTTTAACATAGCCATGGGACTCTAGATTGAATTTTAAAATACAATTTTTTATTAAGCGAGAATGTCAAAAGTTGACATATGATATGTCATTCTATTCAGAATGTCATTTTCATCTTCAGTCTTTATTTTCTTTCGAATAAAGTAAAAAAATACCGAGGGTGCCATTTAAAAATCAAAAGTTGTAGTCATTTCCGGTGAAACAGAAGTGACCAAAAACAATTGAATACACCAATCAATCCTAATTTATGTCATATACTAATATACCAAATTTCGATTTTTTATCTGAAAAAATAAAAAAGTTATAGGGGTGAGGCACCCGGTATTTCGAACCCAGGAACAAGTCTATGAGGCTTTTTTCGCAAAAAAGATGTTAAAAATCGTGATGTTCTTCTAAATTATCCTGTATATATTAGAAAACTTTTTAGAACTACCTATTCACCACGATTTTCCCACTGTATAATTTCTTAATCTCTGATATTACCACAGATAACACATTATGTGTTATCTGTGATATTACCATGGTTACGGCACTAAAAGGGATGCAGAATGCAAATGCAGCAAAAATCCGGTGGCTCTCAATTTTTTTGAAAATAAATCATTTTTTTAAATTTTCAAACTTGAATAACTCGGTCATTTTGGACTTATTTGAAAAACGATAAAGAGAAAATACGTTTCTTTTATCGAGATGTACCAGCCCTGAAAATACTTGCACTGATTTATGACTCACAATGTATATTTTCATTCCTTCTCTTTCTATCTCTTCTACAAGCTCGAAAAGTTGTGTAAAATGTCAACAAAAGACAATCCCAATCAAATAAATTATTTTATTTTATAACTCAACATTGTCTACCAATTTTAAATTTTAATAAAGCATAGCTTCTTTAATTTCCCTTTTTTTTCTGGTCCATTTTTTTGTTCTGGCGCCTGTCTAACGTCACACCGTCGTAAAGGATCGCGCGGGCGGTTAAATCAAAGAGAGTACCGACGGCCGACGCGGTACCACTCGTCGCACGGAAAACAAGCCCTATTAGTACGCTCGAAGGACCACTTCACTCCCACAGTCGCGCCAACTGCGACACCACGCCGATGTCGGATATAAGCATAGAAATTGATGCACTTATTTATTAATGAGCAGTACCTATAAGATTGACTGTATTTTGTTACAGTTGGGCCTAACAAAATTTGCATAGAACGTAGAATCCTTGTTATCCTTTAACCATGATAAAAAACGAGCAACATAATTTGGGTACGTGTGGTGCATCATTATATTTAGCCAATTATAATCTATTGTAAAATCCAGGTCTCTGTTTAAAAAAATATGGTTGATCGCTCCAGAAAAAGCGAAACGTCGCGTCGCGCGTCGTATGTAATTTTCCTGTCATCAAGGGATGGAGCTTTCTTTACCATATTTCATATGGTATTTTCCACAACAATTTTTTATCAAAGCCAGCCAATGATCTTGCTCTCGTATTTTACCGTTTGAAGATCCATACGAAATAATACCGCAAGTATCTCCGAAACCATTAAAAAATTTGAAATACTCTAAACACAATTTTTTAATTCTCCATCTAATAAAAAAAATATCTTCAGGGTGTTCCATTTAAAAAAATGAACCGGCAAGAGTGGCCGATATAGGGTTTGAAGCAGGATGAAGCAGGATTATAGCAGCCAGAGCAGGAAATTGTTTCAGCCATCCTGCTTTTATTGTGTTGCTACGTGTGACGTCACCAATCAGACTTAAACTTGCTGTATCTTAAAAACAACAAGTGTTGCTGGAATGCTATTTAGAGCAGGATGCAACAGAAGTATAGCATTGTAAGCAGGAACCAGTTTTGGCGATCCTGCTTCTCATGTGTTGCCAACTGAGCAGTCAGCAACCAAAATAAAAGTAACTATAACTCAAAATTGGTAGGTGTGGCTGGGTTGGGATTTGAAGCAGGATTGTAGCAGCCTAAACAGGATCGTATTTTATAATTTCTGCTTTCAACGAGTTGCTAACTTTCGCGATCTCAGTTTGATATCTTAACAAACTGCATTGAAAATGAACTTGTGCAGATTTGCAATAACCAAAATTTGATGCCGAATAAATTATTTGACTGGTTTGATTACCTAATTTTATTTAAACCGGCCACCTATGTTAAAATGTTAAATGATAATTTTTTCATTGTTTATAAAAATATTTTTAGAACGCTCAAACGCAACTAAAGGCAAACAAAAAACAAATAGAATAAAAAAATAATATAGGGGGTATCCCATTTAAAAAACATAAGTTTACGTCATGTTTCAATAATGACAGCTTCCAGCGAAAAACTAGTTACGCCACTGAGTTCGACGTGAAAATATCTATGGGACTCACTGATCATCTTTTTGATAAGTTATAAAATTTAAAGAGGCGTCCATTCTTCCCAAAGAGACCTGGTTTAAATTAAAAAGAAGTAGAAAAAAGTATGTTAGTGAGTCTTTTTAAGTTATAAAATATCCGATAATCTCAAATTGTCCCTGTATTTCAGAAACTAAAGGAGTTAGGACAAAACTGTGTGTAGCATAGTTTCATAAAAAAGTAGGACAGTAATGTGAAAACCTCTATCTTTGTACCTCTACTCATAAATGAAACACTCTGTAAAACACACGAAAATGGGACACCCTGTACAGAGTATGTCACTGTTAGAAGAAGAAGAAACTACTAAAAATCACTGTATAAATATTAAACAAAAATATACAACACACTACCATTATCAAAAATAGAACATACTTAATATAATATGTTTTGGATACATTTCATCAAATTAACATTCCTTGCCATATTTTTCTTCGTTTTCATTTCACACATAATATTCAGTCAATATCGCTTACATAAACCATTAATAAACCATCTAATAATATTATGCTAATATTCCATTACACACATGTCGTTATGGTACTTTGGTTGAATAAAATCAATGAGTTTGATCCCTCGCCTGACACAATATATTATTTTTAACATGCATTTATAAATAAATTATTAAGGAATCCGGCCAAACTAGTTTAATTACTAATTAATGTTTCTCGAGTGGAATTAATGAGTGTAATTTATTACCAAATAAATTTATTCAATTGGATCTCGATACAGTGTCTTTTATTTTCTATTTTTATTTTGGCCTACACGTTTTAACTAGATTTGAATGTATTGAAATTCAGATATTATGCTTTATTAAAAATCCGGTTACTGATCCTATGATTTCATTAAAAATTACCTAAGAATTAATTAATTATTCTACTACAGTGGCGCATCTAGAGATTGAGTCTGGGAGGGGTAAAAGTACATTCAAAAAAGTACTAAATTTGAATTAAATTTTTGTTGAAAGGTATTGTAACTGTGGAAAAAATCTACTTGGATTGGTTTGAATATTCTGTTTTAATTTGTATTATTAACTTTTTTGTAACAATTTTATTTTATACCAAATTTCATCTTATTAATTAATTTCTTTCTGGGAGGGGTATTTTTCCCATTACCCCTCCCGTATATGCGCCCCTGTATAGGGCTTGTTTCTCTCTACAATTTCCTGTTTCACAATGTACCGTTTGTGTCCGGGAAGGGTTCATAGTTTCATAGTTGTCGATTTTCGAAAGAAATCAGTACATGTATATTATTTCGTATATTTTTCATTTTATTGATTTTATGGAAAGAACTGTTCATTAAAATGTTGTATCCTATGTTATGGGGCTTGTTTCTCTCTACAATTTCTTGTTTCACAATGTACCGTTTGAGTCGGGGAAGGGATCATAGTTTCATAGTTGTCGATTTTCGAAAGAAATCACTACATGTATATTATTTCGTATATTTTTCATTTTATTGATTTTATGGAAAGAACTGTTCATTAAAATGTTGTATCCTATGTTATAGGGCTCGTTTTTCTCTACAATTTCCTGTCTCACAATGTACCGTTTGTGTCCGGGAAGGGTTCATAGTTTCATCGTTGTCGATTTTCGAAAGAAATCAGTACATGTATATTATTTCGTATATTTTTAATTTTATTGATTTTATGGAAAGAACTGTTCATTAAAATGTCGTATCTTATGTTATAGGGCTTGTTTCTCTCTACAATTTCCTGTCTCACAGTGTACCGTTTGTGTCCGGGAAGGGTTCATAGTTTCATAGTTGTCGATTTTCGAAAGAAATAATTAAAATAAATTAATTTCTTTCTGGGAGGGGTAATTACCCCTATTACCCCTCCTGTATATGCGCCCCTGTTCTATTATTTTGTTTTTTCAAAAGACACATTATTATCATTTTCTTGGGCTTATGCCTTAATGTTCATTCCTAAATTCATCATTCCTAAATCAACTAAAATAATCTGTTCCTTGACAACATCACATTAATTGAAAGCGTGTATATTGAAACAGCCATTTTATTACATAAACTATACAGGGTGAGTCTTAAATAAGTGAAACTATTTTTAGGTGTGCTATATTTTGACCCCAAAGAAGTCTATGAGTTTTTTCGTGAAAAAATATCAATATAAACAATAATATCTATTTTTGGAGTATTTTTAAATGTTTAAGTTTATCTTGATAATATGGCAACATAGGTAGTAGATAAGGAAGAGAAAAAATATAGAAAAAAATAGTAACTTTCAAAATTTAAGCGAAACCTTTTTTTTCAAAGCAAAATAACTCGGTTATTTTGGACTTATGTGAAAAACGGCAAAGAGAAAATAATATATTTCTTTTATCGAGATCTATCAGCCCTGAGACTACTATTTGCATTTATTTATGACTCGCCCTGTATAGGAATAATTGATCTAATGGATGTTTTAACCTTCATCTAAAATTGATGAAAAATAAGGGTTCAAAAAAATAATTTTCTCACAAAGCCAATATATCTAAACCTAGGGCTGCAAACAGTCCTCTATTCCAGAGGACAGTCCTCTTTTTGATCTCACTGTCCTCTTTTCTGTCACGTATTCAAAAAGTCCTCTTTTTACATACCAAACTCAAAATCTAAAAACTATTTGTGTATCGCCACAATACTTTAAAAAATTGTTGACCTATGTCTTTCTCTACTTCAATTCATTTTTACAGAAAAGAAAATAAAGAGATATTTATGTACAGGGTGTCCCAGTAAGAATAGCTCTCGGCTGTATCTCGGAGAGTATTAGTCGTAGAGCTTGCGGAAAAAAAAATATTTGTAACTAAAGAGGCTATGAGAAATTGCTGGAAATTATTTTCAAATTTGTAAAACGGCCGCTAGAGGGCGCAACTGTTATAAAAAATAAGAAAATTGAGTTTTTACACAATTTTGCCTAGATAACTAGTACTATAAAATAATAGCTTCATAATCTTCAGAAAATTTTGAATATTTTTTGTTAGAACCATTTTCCCTTATCTGCCAAATAAAGTGGTGGGGGAAGGTTTGATCTGTTTTTATTTAAATATTAATAACTTCCGACTGGATAAACGGAATCTAACAAGCGGTGCTCGTTTAAAAGAGCATTTCTTACTCTATTTTATACCGTATAAAAAATAATAATAAGCTTTTGAATGTAGACGCTAGGGGGCGCGGACTTACTATTTAACAAACATAGCGCGTTTTTTTCAAAAAAATTAAATGCGATAGTATATGTAATTTTAGCAGATGGTAAAGAGTAATAAAAGCTTAAAAAGTCAGCGAAAACCGCATCTTGATATCCTCTTTCAAACCAAAGATATTAGCAAAATTATAATAAATGCGAAAAAATAAGCCCTTAATTACCTTATTTTTGTAACACGGTTACAGTAATCCTCTTGATTATGATCATTCTAATAAAAAATAAGAGAGAAACGATTAGTTTATTCTAAAATCGACAATATACCAGAATACCATAATACTAGGTGTATTAATATCTATATAATTAATATATCAACAATGAATAAGAAACGACGCCTCAGTGAAGTTATAGTAGGCTTTGGAAAAAAGTTGCTGTTGACGTAATAGTTTAAACGTCAAAGTGTTATTAGATCAACATTTTGATAGTCTTAGCCAGCGTTTTTTTCTCTTTTGAAGAAAGGTATTTTTAGAAAAGCAATCAAAAGATAAAAAACGCTGCTGAGACTATCAAAATGTTGATATAATAATATTTTGATGTTTAAACTATCCCTTTAACAGCAACTATTTCCAAAGCCTCCAATGAATTCATTGCGTCATTTCTTGTTCACTGTAATTGATATCTTAATTATTAGATATTAATACATCGTATTATAGTATTCTGGTACATTGTCGATTTATTGAATAAAATAATCCTTTTTATGTTATTTTTTATTAGAGTGGTAATAATCAAGAGGGCTACTGTAACCGTGTTATAAAAATAATGTAATTAAGGACACATTACATCAAGCTTCATGGACCTATATCCGGGTTCCAGTTCTGCCGGGTCTATATCATTCTTACCTTTAATTTTTTAATTTAACTAAATTTTGTAATGAATATTATTGTAATTGAATATTAATTATAGAAAATGAGAAATAAAAGGCAATTAAATTGTCAAGTTAGTAAGTTCGATAGAAAAACGTAAAATTGAAATAAATAATTATTTGTCGCATCGCTCGCCAATTATCTATAAATAAATAGATAATGGACACCAAACTACTGGAAAGTAGGTGATAAGAGTGCATTTCCATAACACAGTATAGCGGCGCTGATAGTGTTATCAGGCGTGTTACTGGTAGCGATAAAACCCACATATAATGGTACTGATAAAGAGTAAGCTTTTGTTTTACAGTTGTTTTCGACGTTAGTTATGCAGGTTGATGATTTTAGCGATCGTTGATCTCTACCAACTATCGAAAAAAGTAATAAGCAGTATAATAGTCTACGATTAAGAAGTTCTACCTCCAAATAAATAAAACAAAATGAACTTACCTACACCATTAATAACTCAAGAGCGGATGGACTGATTTTAATGATCTCTGATTTATTAGATTTGTCTCCGCCCCAGATAGCAGAATAACTATACTGGGTGCCTTACCGCCGGCACACGAACACATTAAACAAGTTGCAACAGAGACACTTTAGACAACTGTTAAGAATCAAATGATACCACCATGTCTCAAAGGTATCAGTCCTTGAAAAAGCTAGTTGCGAGAGCGCTGAAGTCATGATTACTAAATCCCGGTTAAGATGGGCTGACCACATATGCAGGATGCAAGAAAACCGCTTACCGGAATCTCTTCTTTACTGTGAACTTGTAGAGGCTAAGAGGAAAACGGGTGGAAAACTCAAAAGATACAAGGATATTTTCCAAGAAAACTTAAAAGGGATTAGCATGCAAAATCAGTGGGAGGAAACAGCGCACAATAAAACGTAATGGAGAAGAATTGGAAACTCAGTCAACAAGGACAACCAAAAAGTAAAGAAGCAACAAAGTAATGAGATTTTTGAATGTCCGGAGTGCGGAAGAGGATATCATCACGTATCGGTTTTACAAAGGTTACTTCTCCATCTCCGATATAAGTTCTAGCAAAGGCACAAATGATTGTCTAAGTCTGTCACAGATTGTCTAAGCCTGTTGTACTAAGCCTGTCATACATGTGAGATTAGATTTGTCTAAAAGAACTAACGAAATGTAAAGTCCGCGGATATTACCTTTCGTTGTATGGTGTGTATTCAGGTGTATGGGGGCTATTGAGGAGACAGGTAGTTTCTGACAAGTATTTCCTGAGATAGGATCTGTTTCTCCTTTGGTTTTGGAAGCATCAGTATACCTTCATCGCCCGATTCTCACTGTTGCTGCTGCTTCCCACCGATGCGACCTTATTATGACATAAGCTAGAAAATTAATAGCCGAAAATCGGGCCGCGGTACCACCAATTAAAGCGCCGATAACGCCGGAGGGGTAATTAGTATGCCGAATGGGGCCCGCAGCGACAAGACAACGTAATCCTAATTGATACAATTCCTCGGCCCGATGGTCCCGATGACAGATCGGCCGCAGCGGAGCCGGCACCAGAAAGGGTTTCTGTGTACCAGTCGCGCCGGTACCACCGCATACCTCGTCCCTGGTTCCGCTCCGCACCTCGCCTGGTGGTACGACGGTCAACGGTCCAGGCGGCGAGATGACTTAACTTCGGAGAGGATGCTGGGGCAGTGCGGACGAAATATTCCGGAGAAGATGCCCACACACGTTATTTTTATGTGTATTTTAATTTAATCCACTTATACAGGCTGTCCTAGAAATAACAGCAAGTATTTTAAGGGGTGCAAATCTGGCCATAAGTAACATATTTTTTCATTACCATTTTTAAAATAAATTGATAATAACCGAGATATTTAACTTTGAAAATTTTAAAATATAATGGCAACATTTTGAGAGCCGCCGCGCCGGCAAAAGTCGATAATAAGCCTCAAATACCAAGCAATTACCCAGATCTTAGCTTGTTCCACGCCTGGTGTTGACTCATCGACTAAAAAGATTTAAAAACGACTTGGAAAATTCAGAAAGCAAGAAAAGTAAAAAACTTACCTAACATTAGAAAACGGGACTCAAGTAATTAATCAAGATCGTCGTTTTATCACTTTACATAAAATTGCAACTCTACACTTATCAACACTTCATTTCACTGCCGGTTCTTGACAGTACTACATTTAAATACCCACGTGTATTTGGCTGAAAATATATCCATATGTCATCTGAATTATCTAGGTTTATTTTTTGAGACTTTAAACATCTCTCACTCTTGTTTTTGTGAATAAACACCAAAATAATTGGTATTTCTATTTGAATAACAAAAATATTTTTACAGGCTTATCTTACATTTGCCTAGTTTTTTTAGTTTTTTTCAGAGATTTACTGTTTTGAGTAAAATCGCAAATGAATTGGATAACCTAAAATTCGTCAGCTAAACAGATCAGCTTATTTATATCAGCTGGTCTATTTAAATGTAAGAAGGTGACAAAATATTATTTGATTTATTCAGTTTATGTTAGCTCACTTAGCGCAAAAACATGTGTCAGTACATTAATATATTTTGTTATAAATACACAAAAACCTAATAATAAAAAAAAATGTCTTGTAATTATTTTATGTATTGTATTGTATATACATATAAAGTTTGATTTGATTTGATTTTGATTTGATGTTCAGTACTATGGTTTAGAATTATTGAATACATCGGTGGCAGAAGACTAAGCGTCTTGCTGGAATGTCGATCTTGGAATACTTAGATCTGTAAAAAATTGATGTTCATAATTGAAGGCTTCCCTCGAATAAGGGGCTATGTTACAAAAGTAAGTTTTAAGTAAATGAAGAAAAACGATTTTCTACGATTTGCGTATTGATAATCATATTCAAGTGGCACTAACATCAACTTTATTAATCCCCAGATATAAAAAGTTGCACAACACAAATAATAATAAACCAGTATTAGAGATATATGTAATAAACTCTTGAGTCCTGGAAATAAGGGTTTATGTGAAATGTAAAGGTGCGTATTCACTATCCGAACGAACGAACGAACATTCGTTCGGTAGTAGTATGGACGGGACCGAATTTTAGAACCGAACGAACAACATCTACCCATTCGTTTTCGAACTCCTTTGATGTACCGACTCGAAACGGATGGTCGAGCAAACGAACGAACGAACGGCCGCATGCATTCAGTTCACCGTCCAAATATACCGAATTCCATTCGTCCGCTCGTTCGTTCGTTCATTTGTTCGGATAGTGAATACGCACCTTAACATAAACCCTTATTGTAGGCAACCAATTTAGATTGCAACTTTTTTTTGTGTACAAGTTGTACATTTCTTAACCGTTTGTTTTTAATACACCTCCATTCAGTTACATTTATTTTTCGTTTTTTGGACTTTTATTTAATGTGTTGCAAAGCGACGGCGTGACTTGAACGTTCGACATATTTACGATATCGAATAAAATGTGACAATATATACCCTTATTCCATGCTAGAAAAGATGGTGCCGCATGTTGTTCATAGATGACGGCACCTTATCGGGTATTTATTACTGTAAAAGGATGAACTTGTCTACATAGACCCTTTTTGTGAAAAATTCCCAATATCTGAAAAATGCAACATAAAGCCTTATTCGAGGGAATGCTTCAATTATTCATTATTTACAGTTTACTAAACTGTATTAAAAAAAATGTATTTAAAATAGTGGACGTTGCACTATACATAATAGTAATCTACAATGATTAAAAAATCTAGAGTAAATAAAATTAATATTTTTTGTAGAATTTTAAAAATGTGAACCTATTTTTTCTATTGATTACTAAAGATATAATATTAACGTATTCTTTAAATTTGCGCTTCTACTAGTGAGTTGTAAAAAACAAGCTTCTAAACTACTTTATGTCATGCTACCCGGACACACATGGTTTGCAATACCTTATACTCCATTGATTCACCTCTTCGTACATGATTTTGTCACAAATTAATTTTGTTATAGATATGATGCTCGTTAAGTCGTACATTTAGAAGGTTATGTCTCTCCAATATACGACTCATTGCATTCACAAGGTATCTACAATTATTCTTTTGATGTTTTCGGTCTTGTTTTTGTTAAGACGATTCTTAGAGTAGTTCCAGACTTTTTAGAAACAGTTTTGTTATTATATTATTTCGTCTAACTTCTTCTGATGTATTTTTTTGAAGAACATATTTACCGTCTAACAGGCTAATAAAGTAAAAATAAATCATCACTTCTAAGGTTACATTGGGTTGTATTTCGACAGCTTTCATATTAAGTTCGAAAGGGACGCGTGCCAAACGCATTCCAAACATGTCTCAGGCCGTGAATCTCTTTAAACATAGCGAAGCAGGAATGTGACGTCGTATATTCAGCCCTTCTTTCGTTGGTAACGAGCCACCTAGACGACGATATGATATATTAGGGAGCAAACCTGGCTTTCTAATTAGTGTCGCAAAGGTTAAATATTTTTTCTCTGTCAAACCTGGTGAAAAGTTTTGTTCTTTTATTATTAGAACCAGAGCTGAAACAAGTCAGTTTTAAAAAGACTTAAGTTTTAAGTCATTTCTAAAATCAAAATGATTTCAGTCTTGAGTCAAATTCGACATAAAGTTAAAACGGTTTTAAGTCTTTGACTTAAATTATTTTATTTCAAGTCAAGTCATTTTTATAAAGACTTAAATCAATATAACGTTAGTCGTTTTTATTTTTTAGTCTATATTTATGAATTAAATCATGATGATCTGCAAATTAAGTCAGTAAAATGACTTAAATCAATGTAATTGCCCTCAAGTCAAGACAACCAGAAGAATTAAGTTAATATAGAAGAATTTAAGGACCTTTTTAGCCGACCATACCAACAGGTATGGTAGGCTATTATTAACATCGGCAAAAAAAAGTTTTTTTAATTTCACTCAAAATGAGTTATTTGGGTCATAAATAACCTAAATACAAAATATTTTCATGGTGTCTGTCTGTCTGTCTGTCCGTCGATAACTCAAAAACCGCTAAACCGATTTTAACCAAATTTGGCACAAAAATATTGTGGCACCCGAGAATCTGGCCATTAGTTTTTGGTGGGGGTGGGGGGTTGGTAAGAGGATATGGGAGAGGGTTAAAAATTTAAAAAAATCGAAAAAAAAACTCCAAAATTACAGTAGGTAGCACACAAACCAAACCAAACCAAACCAAACCAAACTCCCAGCGGACGCGACCCCAGGTGGCGGATAGGGGAAATAGCCGCGGACCAAAATTGGAAAAATTTCTTTACTTTGAAACTAAAAGAACTGTCCAAACCAACTTTTTTATTAACATATTTTAGTATGGGCGGCTATACGTGCCTCTCGGCGCCAATTTTTTAATTGCAAAAGATTAATCTTGTTGACACTGATTTCAACTCTTAGTTGTTAAACATCTTCAATATGAATTGTATGTCAAAAATCTGTACACAAATAATAAAATATAAACTATATAAATATATAAAACTATATAATATTATATTATGTTAATTTTTAGTTACATTTATATTGTCTCATGCGACTATAACCGCATGCGAGTTAACCGCAATAAAAGATATGAAAACCAATATCAAAAACAAAGACTTATTTTCTAAAGATAATATTATAAACAAATGGTCACACTTGATAAAGCCACTCTGTTCCCATAGCTTTGAGGTATTGTATCTTGGTAACAATTTGTGGTTTACAATTGTTTCGATGTCATTTACGGAGAATAGAGAACAACAAAATACATACCTAATACAATAATTGAGAAATAATATAAATAAACATAATTATTTGTGAATAATTGTTTATCAATTTTATTTACCGAAAAGCATAAAAAAATAGAACAAAGAACACAAATAAAAAAATTGGTGAACTAAATTTAGAAGAAAATTTTATTTAACAAAAAAAAGAAGACAATAAAAGATATCTAAAAAATATAGGGTTTTCTTCCCTAACTAAATTGAAAACTTTTAAAAATAAAGACCAAAGGATTTTTTTGGGGGCAAGCTGCACTTCGGAGTGCACATGTCACCGGATAATGACCGGACCTTAACTAAGAGATAAGATAGTGCGAATACCCTGATGGGTTTCGGCATTAGGGAAAGGTCTATTTTGACACTTGGATGGACGGCTTATTTAACCTCAACACGCACCCTCCCTTAGCCTGTGTGCCTTAGTTTTATATATACCTATATTAAAAGCACAGGAATAATTGTTGGTAGGTCTAATTAATAAAAACAAACACTATGTGCGCGCACTGAAGGATTTGAAGGATATATACTTTTTATGAATGCATTTTATAAAGTTCAAACAAATTAGAGTTAATATAAAACCATACTATACTATTCTAGCTTTATAATTTTATAATGTTTTTTTTAATTTTTATTTAAAAAAATGATAATTCTCTTACCCGACCGGATAGCAGCTGTGGCCATTAAACCAAAATACTACTACATCCATATCTCTGACTACTACTAACCAACAATTTGTTTCGTGTAGTCTGTGGTCTGTTTTTGTTTAAATGTTTTGTTCATTATATTTATTTTTAAATTACTGTTAATCGTTGGGCAAACTCATAAAATACGTGTTTCTTTTGCATAATTAAAATTGTCCCTCTAAATTTTACATAACCAAATTGTCCCACTAAACTGCTGTCTCTTTTAGACTTGATCCTTCGAATTCTCAGAATGTTGTTAACAAAAGTTTCATCTTAAAATAAAATTTAAATCAATCACGATTGTTTATCTCTATCATTTACCGGATTAATAATACAGAAATTAGAGTTCATTTACAAACAATTCATTATTTATAGTGATTTTTAGTAATTTTATTAAATTATACGAATATTTTTGTTGATAATTGGTTTGAAAAAAATATGACAGTGTCCTTCAATGAAAATGGGAGTTACTAACTCTAAATTCTAATTCTGAGCTGGCAAATGAGCTAGATGCTTCATCTAGACCGTTATTCAGAAGCTACAAACCTATCTATAAAAATATGCATGAAAATTTACTTCCTAGCACACATCCAGACCATTGGTACACATCAAGGTTGGTAGAAAATTAAGATTATTATAGTGATTTTCTGTAGGGTTCAATAGGTTTAAAAATATATGTACTTGTGCGATATTTGTTACGTTCCTTTTCTATTTGTTAAGTTAAATGTTTCCGTAGTGCAAGATAATGTTTAATATTTTAATGTTTTTTTTATTTCATACATTTCCAAAAATATATAGGAATTTCTAGGTAAAATATATAAAATCATTTAAATTTCATACATGGCCGGAAATCGTTAAGTCATTTTATAGAATATCTAGATTCTCTACAGAATGCCTTAATTTTATCCTTTTACTATAATTTAAAGTAGTTTAATTATTTAAAATATGATATTACTGGAATAATAAATATGGAATACTGGATTAGGATATCGAATGGGAATGCATGAAGTAAACATATTATGCTCTGCCGATGATGCAGTACTTATTGCAGTCAGAGGACGACCTTCAAAGAATGCTACAAGCTTTTAACAGACAGGCAGAAAAACTTAACGTGCAAATTTCCACAAATAAGACCAAATGCATGACCATCAGAAAGGAGCCTCTACGGTGCAAATTGGTAATAAAAAACAAAACTATTGATCAGATAATGTCATTCGAATACCTCGGATGCAAAATTACAAGCTCAGGATTCCTGGAAGAAGAAGTAAGGAAACAAGCCAATAAAGCTGCCGCAATATCAGGACATCTTAAATATCCCATATGGAAAAACAAACATTTGAGTACAGAATGTAAGTCAAGAATATACAAAACCTGCATACGACCAGTGATGACATATGGTGCGGAAACCAGAGCTGAAACATCAGTAACAAAGAGAATCCTACGAACTACTGAAATGATAACTGGATACACACTGAGGGACAGACAGAGAAATGTAGACATAAGAGAAAAGTGCCAAACAAACGACGTTGTCAGATGGATAAGGCAGAGAAGAAGAGAATGGAACCAGCATGTCAATAGAATGGGCCCCGACAGAATGGCCATAATAATTCGCAACAACGTACCCCATGGCAGAAGACCTACTGGACGACCACCTAAACGTTGGCAAGACAGTTGGCAGTCAACCTCGCAAGAGTTGCTTAGACGAGGAGGAAACCGGAACTAAACAGACGATACGCCTTCTAAAAGAAGAAGAAGAAGAAGAAGAAAATATGATGTCACATTCCAAAAATAGGGATTTAATTATACCGCGTCTGCCCAATATACAAATTGCCCCACTCAATAGAACTTTGAAAATTATTATTATTCATAACAAGACGATATTACGAAAGAAATTTTATTAAAAGTATGGTAGACTTTTTACATAATTTAGTTTTGTACGATCCACCATTTGTTGTAGAAATTGATAAACTTTGGAACAAAATATTTTCTTAAATTTGTAGTGCATTGCAACTTATATTCACGTAACCCAGACATCCTTTAGAAGCAGACTAGTATTGACAGCAAGAACATGTGGAAACCCCTCTTTAGCGGCGCGGCGTGAAGGAGGGGTCTTTGACTTGGTTTTACTTGCTAACGATTTATAAAACATACAAGCTAAAAAGTCGTCTAGAATTTCAAAATTAAAGACATTGTCATCTCAAGAAGATAATTTATCTCAAATCATTTCTCCACCAGTATACAAACTACGATGATTTAGATCAATCTACGAAATTTCACTACTTATTTCTTGTTCTTCTTCCTTCTTCGGTTCTTCTTCTTATTTTTTATACGGCAACTCTGCACGATACCATCCTCGCTTAATTGCCTCCGTAATGGACGGCGGTCTTCCCTCTCTAGGGCCCCATACGCGCCTTCCATGGGCCGTCATGGGCGTGGTTCTTGGCCCCGAGAAGGCCCACGAGAACGCGAGATACAAGAGAGATAGAGAGGAAACATCTTTAATCAATGTCGATACGCGAAACCGATGCCAGCGAGATAAGGCCGGAGTGGATGTTCGATATGTTAGCCGCTGCTACTGGAATTTTCAATACGAAAAAGAAGAAATGTAAATAAAATGCACCGTCGCGTCGGTAGAAGAGATCTTAGTGATGAACTGCGTAAAAAATAGATAAAGGTGTATTTTTATAATTTACCATAATGAATTTCGGGAAATAATATGTAGATGTAGATTTTATGCGAGTTATAACTCATCACAGTCTCAGGGCTTCGACAAGAGCCAGTATCTAAGACTTTTAGAGAGGTTAGTTTTCCATCTCAGATATCGGTCGTATCAAAGTTTATGGCACGAAAGGTTGCCCTCTCGGCGCACTCATACAGTGATGAGGTGTTCTGGTGTTTCCCCATTTTCCCCACAGAATCTACATTCGCCGTTGTTTCTCTGCTGCAATCTACTGAGGTGTTCTTTGAAGAGACAGTGTCCTGTTAAAAACCCCGTGACAATCCGAAGATTGTTCTTACTTAAATGAATTGAAAATCTTTGATTTTTCTCAGTCCTAGAAATTTCCTCAGAAATTTCTTTAAGTGCCTTAATTACAGGATTCCCATTCCAGAGTACGGATGACATTTTCCAGGTTCTGATGTTCCGCTTTAAGTTGGTTTTCACCAGGGGTGGATGGGGAAGTGGAAACCGGCCCGGGAAAAACAGACAACCGGCCCAAATCCACAAAAACAAAATGACCATAACGAAGAAACATATTTTATTTATTAATACTAGATGGTCTCAGAAATAAGTGCAAGTATTTTAACTGGTAATATAGTTGAACCCCAGAAACACGCTTACGAGGTTTTTTTCGCAAAAAAAACTTTTGAAAATTCGGAATTTTTTGAAAAGCGTTTTGGATTTTTTTTAGTTTTTAGTTTAAAAACATAATTTCTTGATAATATGGCAACATAGGTAGCAGATTAAATTTACAAGAAAGAAAATCCAGAAAAGATCCAGTGGTTCTCAAATTTGAGCAAAAAGAATTTTTTTTTGGAAATTTTCACTTATAATATCACAAGAGCTTAAATTATTTTCGGAAATTTTTTTGAGGGCACGAATATTTTGAAAATTATCCCGAGTCGAAGACGAGGGATAATTTTCCTAAAATATTCGTGCCCGAAAGAAAATTTCCAGGAATAATTTAAGCTTGCGTGGTATTCGGTAAGAAAATTTCACACCTAAATTTGAAAAAAAAAATATTAATCCAACATGACATTTTAAAATAATTTCAATTTGTTAAGTTGGCCAAGGTATTAATAATTGTGTTTTTAATATTAATAAAACCTATAATTACTAAATGTGTTTCGTTATTATTTTGCTATATTAGTCGATATCATTAAAGATTTGGCATTGAAGATAATTCAACATGAAATAAATTCTAAAAAAATCATATAGATATATCCATCATATTTCGTTAAATAGAAAAATACCAGCTTTAGTTAAATAAAGGCGGCAGAACTATATTTTTTAGAACATGGCAATTTCGAAGAAATTCATATGTAGGTATATCTAACATATTTCCTTAAATAAAAAATATTACCAACCTTAGTTACATCAAATGCTAAAACTCAAATGGGTAATATTTCAATATATAGACATTGTAGTTCATTCACATTATGATTGAAGATCTTATGTTTACCTTTTCAACTGTCAAAAAATTTCCACTAAAGTTTCGTGGCGCCTCGAAAAAATTTCCGGAAATTTTTTCAGTTGCCATGGTAACTAGTCAACATTAAAGCATGTTATTGGTTGAAAAGTAGAGGTGTGAAATTTTCAAAGTAAAATAACTGAGTTATTTTGGACTTATTTGAAAAACTATGAAGAGAAAATATGTTTCATTTATCGAGATTCCACCATTCCTTAAAATACTTGCACTTATTTCTGGGACAACCTAAGTTAAGGTTTTTTTCGCTCGTGCGAAAAAGCTCTTTTGCCTCCGGTTTTTAAAAAAAATTAAATTGTCTTGATTAAAATTTTCGTAAATGACAATATTGGGTCGGACATCTGAATTTTTACTACATAATGGCTCAGTTTTACAGGGTTCTACTGCTCTATTTCCATTATCGATAACGGTAATTTGATCTTGAATAGGCTACGATTCTGAGTCACGATTTTGAGAAACTTTAAGACTTCCTGATTCATTCAGTTCAGCTGACCCAATCCTCTGTAAAATACATTACTTTTAGCTTTTCGGTTATATACTTTCTTACACATTGTAGAAAGAAATTCTCTCTTTTCTGCTACAGCAGCAGCCTCCTCGTGTACACGTGTTTTTAACTGAATGAACCGCGGTCGCCATTAAAACTGGAGCATTTTTTAGGTTATTATATAGTTCTTATCACGAAACTTTTCCTCTATACTTTGGTACATTTGGCATCTTGTATGACTCAAACAAGAAGAACCTAGGCAATACCTAGTCAGTGGATATAAATGTGTTTTGATGTAATGTTATGTTACAGTCCATAATAACGAATATTTGGATTTTCGAGACATATTAATATTTTATTATCTAATCTAATTTACGCCTTATTTAACTCTTCTCTGCTGTCGCAGTAATTTTTAGCAAATTCATTGTAGCAACATTTTAAACAACAATTTAAACTTGGCTTTTAGTTCCGTTCCCAACTCAAGCCAAGTATAGATATGTTTTCTCCGTCAATCGCAGAGTTCGCGTCAAATTCGTCTGCCTTTTTACAAAGGGGAGCTCGAAAAATATTGCACCGAGGCCCCCAGTTGTCAATCTACGCTACCGTATTCTTAGTATACATTTAGATCGAGACTATTTAAATTTACCTAACGCTATTCGTTCTTTTTTTTTGCTGCCAGTCAGTCATATTTATTAGTTATTAATAAAAGAATATTGGGTAAAACTATACAGGGTGAGTGTTAAATAAGTGCAAATATTTTCAGGGGTGGTATATTTCGACCCCAGGAACACGTCTATCAGTCTTTTTTTTGCAAAAAAAGGTGTTACAAATCGAGCATTTTCTTTTAAATTTTTCTGTATATTTTAGAAAACTTTTTAGAACTCATGTTCCCCGCAAATTTTTCAACGGTATATAGTTTCTTAATCTCTGATATTACGTCACTAAAAGAGATCCAAATACTGAAATTGAGGTGGCTCAAATTTAAAAAAATATTTCTTTTAATTTACAAACTTTAATAACTCGATTGAACTTATTTGAAACTCGATAAAGAAAATATATATTATGTTTATTTTATTGAGATCTACCAGCCCTGAAAATATTTGTTCCTTATAGACTCACTTTGTATAATAAAAATTTTCAAACCGAACAAACAACACATGATTATTAAAATTATAAGTGTCCCAGAGAAAGATATTTTACAATAGTTATCTTACAAATTGGTGTTTATGTTTAAAAGCAACTGACGATTATACTGATTAGTATATGAAAATTGATTAGTTAGTTATGGAGTCACTAAGGATCTTACGTCACTTTAGTTTGAAGATTAACCATTTAATTTTTGCTAATCCAATCTTTTTTGAGCTCTGATCGGGGCCGGCCCACCGGCCCATTTATCCACCGACCCACCGGGAATTTTCCCGTTTTCCGATATGGCCCATCCACCCCTGGTTTTCACTTGGAGAGCAGAACCGTTCTGGTCCAGTTATACTGGAGTGTTCGCTACTTTCATTATTAAATGAATTTAGTGCGATCACCACATATTTTGTTTATAAATATCTCGCTCTATATATGAACTAACCTTTATCATACTAAAAATCTGCTAAATTGTTTCAGATGTCACGGAAGTAAAATATCTTCTTCTTTCATCCCAGTCGCATCATGTTTCATTCGGCTGTGAACACGACGGGCTACAACGACACTAATACAGGATTCCATCAACATCTTCAGCAATCTCCAGTGTACGTTCCTACCAATAGGTCGGCCAGTATGCCTCAGTATCCATCACCAGCTAGTGGTCACTTTGGTATGTATATAGTTTGATCAAAAAGTTAGTAATAACAAAATAAAAGGCATACGCAGGATAGTGAGAATTGTAATCGCAATTTCTACATATAAAAATAAGTAATAAAGTTTGTATAAATTTATATCCTAAAATGCTTCGTTTCGGAAATACAGGGTGTAGAAGTTTTATTTCAGTTTATTTCAAACAATCTTTCTTAATATGAATCTCAAAAAATGCCTATTGGTAAATCGCTACGACCAACCATTCTGAAGATAATTGGTATGGACATAATTTAATACATGGTAACATTGACAAAAATTCAACATGTTGAGACTAGATAGTTATTTGACTGTAATGATAAATTTGGGAACCTTTTACTTTTTCTATTAATAAAAAAAAATCTAGTGAAAATTATGATAATTTTTTTTTTTGAACAAGACTATTTCTAATTTTATTATTTCAGTCTAATCACTATTTGTCAACATGTTTTATATAGCAAATATCTAGAGAATGGTAGCCCGTAACCTTTTTTTCCAAGAGACCTCTCTTTTACGTAAAAAAACGATGGATATGTATATTCTTTCCCTCAGTAGGTGTAATAAAAGTATAGACAAAAAGTTATTGTTCTTCAAAACAGTTAAAAACATGTAGGTGGCACTACAAGTAAAAGTCATAGTGAGATATGATCAGATACCAGTTTTCACCCAAATATAGAAAATAAAATGACAACCCGCACAAACGAAACATTGTAGGATATAAATTTATACCAACCCGAGTACCACCCTTTTTACGTATTTTTGACTGCAGACAATTTAGACCAACCTGTATATATTATAGTAATAAAGAATATTAGAGTTAAAGAGTATTATAGTTATCAAAAAAGAAAAACTCGTTTAAATGAAATTGACTTAAGGTAAAAATGTGTAACATCTTTTTTTTGAATTCGAAAGTTGGTATTAGAATAATTTCATGAAAAATAGTTGTATATATGTATATGGATAAGTAAACATAATATAGTTAAACTATCTGATTGTCAATTGTTGCTTGAATCAAGTAGTATCCTTAATATAAGAAAACTTTCAACGAAATGGTCTAGAACTAATTCCAATCCGATATTATACCGGTATTAAAATTAACATCAAATCAAATGCATGACTCAATTACATGAATTTTCTATTTTATTATATAAATTTAATATAAAATACCTACATTTTAATTATACCGACTATTCAGATCTCTGCGCTAGACTGAATAACCAGAAATAAAATAAATATCGTTTCTTTAACTGTGAAACGAATATTATGCACAGGGAATTTAATAAATAAGGTACTTTACTAGCTTAGCTCTACCTATACGCATACGTATGTAGCTAAATTTATCGCTAACATTACGTTACACCCTGTTTAGTGTTATATAACCGAATAACTTTACAATATAAAGTGCTTTGTACTTCCTTAAATTTAATGTTTGCAACTTATAAGAAATGTATTGCCATTTGAAATACCCGGCTTTGGCGTACGTAGGATATATATTTTGCAGGAGTGTTCTAGTATTAAAATAAAAATATAAATAATTTCACTAGAGTTGACAAATTAATTTATCGTTTATTTGGTATGTTTTTAAAAATAATAAAATATTTTTTTACTATTTTTTCTAGGTACAGCCGCCCATCAAAATGCTTGGCATACTGGGGGAGGTTATGCCGAAATGGCAACTCCTGCTGCGCATGGCTTGGGTGCAACATCGCATCACGCAGGCGCTCTAACGGCGGGGCAATTCTATGCGCAGAACATGATGATGAGGTCGTGGGGAGCCTACGATGGAGGGTTCCAAAGGAGCTCACCTTACGGTAAATAATAATATTTTATTTATGTTCTTCGGGATCGGGAAGCATTTTAGGGTATATATTGATAGGGACTTTTTATTCTATTTTTATATAGAATCACCCACCGAAGGTAGGTATTTATACTTAAATACACTATATTTTTGACACATTGTATCTTTGAGATTTTTATGATAGTACCTACCAAGGATAGTACTTTCTGTCTAAAAGTGTACCAGTAAAGTATCTATCGTGAACCTACGGCCGGCCGGCGTAATTTAAGAGTGCATTAGGACGCTCCCTGATAAGAGATTTCAATATAAATCAGAGCGAGACAGAGAAAGGGAAAAGATCAAAGAGCGGTACTGCGGCTCTCCAAAACGCGCCAGACCAGACACCGGTTGTTTGGGGGCACTTTAGTTGCACAGATAATGCCGCCGGATAGAGTAGGAGAGTATTCATGCACTTCCCTCTCTGGATAACCTCAGGAATAGATTAAAAAATCGACCGAGGCAGGAAGTAATTAGAAGTACTTATACGTTCGAGATAAATTTAATCAGTGTTTCATAAATGGATCTACTCGTTTTTAAAATGGTACTAAAATAAATTTGTTTCTCTTTAATTTTGATACAGAATCATAAAAACAATATTTTGAAGCCCGCAAATATAGATTTTGGTATTTTTTAAACGGTTCTAGATTTATTTTTCTAATTTACTTATTTATTCGTTCATTCCAACATAAATTGCTTTGTATTATTTTTACCCTTGATGTTCTTGGATGTCTCTTGCTAGATATCATCATTATCATCATCATCATTTTCAGCTTATTTAACCATTACCAAAGTGGCAAATGACTGTGATAGTAAATACTGTGATATAGACTTTAGTGATACTAAAAACTGCGATACTAACGAATCTGATACAAACTGTGATATAAGAAAATACTGTGATAAAAAGAACGATAAAGACATTAGTTTCTTACCTTTTACACACGATGAACTCCAGATAGCTGCTATGAAAATAAAATTGGGAAAAGCTGCTGGCCCAGGGCATATACCGCATGAAGTATTAAAACGCGTGGTGCTTAACAAACCTGACTATGCACTGAAATTGTATAACTCTCTTGGGGTAGCTGCTATATTTCCAGTAGAATGGAAGCTAGCAGATCTTGTTCTTATTCCAAAAAATAATATATTTGCCTTTAGATAATTCTTCCTATAGACGTATCAGCTTACTGGATGTGGAAGGTAAGCTGTACGAACACCTAATACTTAACAGATTACAAATTGAATTGGACAGACCTGGTGGTCTTTCACGCAGACAATATGGATTTAGAAAAGGTCTACAGACAACAGATGCAATTAAAAAAGTTATAAAAAATTGTCAAGTGCGCTGCAGGTTTTGCACATGCAAACAGAAAACTATGTGCTATGATTACACTTGATGTGAAAAACGCTTTTAATAGTGCACCGTGGAATAAAATCTTAAATGAGTTGAGAACTAGATATATCGATGAGCATCTTGTACAATTAATATCATCATATCTGAGTGAAAGAAAAATAAAACTTGAATTGTGTGAGACCACTAAGATTGTGTCAATTTATGGTGGTGTTCCTCAAGGATCGGTCCTTGGCCCAACCTTGTGGAACATTCTATATGATAGTTTGCTAGAGACCCGCATGCCAGATGGAATTACACTCGTTGGTTTTGCAGACACCATCGCCATGGTTGTAACAGCTAGTAGTGAGGAATCCTTGATGAATATGGCCGACACCGGACTAATGCGTGTAACAAAGTGGATGAGGAGGCAAAACCTTCAACTTGCACCTCATAAAACGGAAGCAGTTCTACTAACGACCAAGAGAAAAATAGCTAGACTATATTTTAATGTAGAGCAAACAATAGTTAATCCGAGTAGTGCCATTAAGTATCTTGGTGTATGGCTGGACTCAAAACTGACGTTCGGGGTACATAGTGACAAAACTGTTGTTAAAGCGCAGAAGACGATATCGGCATTGACTAGTCTCATGCCGAATATCAGGGGTCCCAAACCATCCAAAAGGCGTATTCTATATGCAGCACCGGCATGGCATACTATAACGCAGAATAAAAAACAACTGCAGAAACTTATAAGAGTGCAGAGAACAATATGCATCAGAGTTTTCTGTGCATACAGAACAATATCTGGTAAAGGTGCTTGCGTTGTGGCTGGAATTCCTCCAATAGAGCTTATAATAAAAGAAAGATATGCAACTTACTGTGGGTTGCCAAGGCAAGAAGCCCGAAGTAAAATGATTACTGAGTGGCAAAATAAATGGGAAAATGGAAAACATGGCAGATGGACACATAAACTTATCCCGAACATTGAAAAGTGGATTACTAGAGGCTACGGAGAAGTAGACTATTACATAACGCAAGCGTTGTCGGGTCATGGGTGCTTTGGTAAATATCTGTTTGTTCGAAAAAAAAGACCACACCTCAGTGTATATATTGTCATGCCGAAGATGACGCAGAACATATTTTATTTGCATGTCTTAGATGGGATCAAATTAGAGGTCAATATTTGCATCATACAAAAGAAATGTTCAACATAGGAAATGTAGCAAATAGTTTAGTTGACGGGGAAAATGCCTGGGACAAAGTTACAATGATTATAAGACATATTATGGAAAATAAAGAGAAGGAGTCCCAGATGATGCAAAGTCTGATAGAAGAAGATTAAGGACAACGGCTGGATTGAAGAAATGCGAAAGCGGATTCCAATGCGCTTCTGTGGCAGGGCAGAGGAGGGTTTTTTTAGCCGGTAGGAATCCGGCACTACCCTTTCGGGGTGTCTTATGCAAGATTTTCTCCCTCCTCAACAAAAAAAAACATTACCAATTATGGTGTAGCCTCCCTCACATATTTAGATACTCTCTTTGTAGTTGGGCCCATTGTTGTCTATTGTTGGATATGCGGGCCCAAGATACCCTTGCTAATTTCCTAATAGCATGGTCCCATATTAGGTTTGGTCGTCTTCTAGGTCTCTTAATTCCTCGTGGGTACCATGCTATAATTTTCGTGGTCCATCTGTTGTCCGTCCTTCTTACCAAGTGTCCTGCCAAATCATTTGAGAATTTTCATGCTGTAGATTACCTGTGTCTTTTGTCGTATCCACTCTATTCTTTTACGGTCTTTCTTGGTTATTCCCAGCATATTTCGTTCCATGAGCGTTGTGCGAGCTGCAGTTTCCTTATAATGTCCGCTTTAAGTGTCCAGGTTTCGTAAGCATAGGTCATGACTGCTAGTACACATTGGTCGCATGTTTTCTTCTTTTAGATAAAGCGCCGGCATTCTAGATTTCAATATGATTGAGTTTCTTCCATATGTACACCATGCTAACTTAATTTTGTCAATTCTGTCGATTTCTGGTACTAAATTGTCTTAAATATAAATATATTCTTCTACTATTTCCAGTGTTGCGTTATTATTAGAATGTCGTTTATGTCTATTAGTTCGTTGTACATTACTTTCGTTTTTGCTAAATTTATTTTGACACCTACTTTATTGCTGGCTGTATTTAGTTCGTTAATTTGCGCTTGTAGTTCTTCGACTATGGACAATTAGGGCTATGTCATCAGCTAATCTTAGATGGTTAAGATATTCTCCATCTATTTTTAATCCTTTTTAGGTCCAGTCCAGTTAACAGAAGATTTCTTTAAAATAAAGCTATTTACAAACAGCTTTGGAGATATTGCGTCTCCCTGTCTTACTCCTTTGCCAGTTGGAAACCCTGGGGTTGTTTAATATACCATTACTCTTGCTATAAAATTACTAATATTATAAACGCGAAAGTTTGTATGTATCGATGTATGGATGTTTCTTACTCTTTCGCGCAAAAACTACTAAATGGATTTTAATGAAACTTTACAATAATGTAGCTTACACTTCAGAATAACACACAGGGTATAATTTGTCTGAATTGTCCAAAATATAACGATAATGTTGAAAAATAACACATGGTTTGGTTAAATTCTGTCAAACGATTATCTTTATTTATAGACTATCAATTACAACGACACACATATGTACCTTCAAATATCGCCAATATATCAATAAGTCCCAAGTCACAAGTCCCGGGAAAAAATAGTTCTTCTATATTTATAAGGTTAGGCGATTCAAAATTCATCACATCAGCTACTAATGCCTACTAAATATATATTTTGTATTTTACAGATCCGACTATGGAGTTCCAATTCGGCGAAGGACGTGAGTGTGTTAACTGTGGTGCTATTTCAACGCCTCTATGGCGTCGTGACGGTACCGGGCACTACCTATGTAACGCCTGCGGGTTATACCACAAAATGAACGGTATGAACAGGCCTCTAATAAAACCGTCAAAGCGACTGGTAAGTATTTCTCAGTATTATTTTTTTCCTTCGTGTTTTGTTTGTGTTCCATTGTCAAGCGATCGATCACTTTGGAGGTGTGGGTGTGTCAAAATATTGTAAATATTTCAGCACGAATAAATCGGTAGTTTGCATCATAACGTTTACGGTATATTTTTTTGCTTGATCGTTCAGGATATTACAGTTTTTTTTATAACATGATTTTGAGAATGAGTTTATAATAAAAAAAAGATTAATATGATCAATGTTTAGATTTTATATTTTTATTAAGTACGGCTAGAAATAACATACGATCGAAAAAAAAATTCAAAAGGAAAATTCCATTCCTCCAACTGCCACTGGGTGACATACCAAAAATGTACAACACCTCGCTGTAGTATTCGGCAACAAAAAGAATTGGAGGAAGAGAGAAACGTTTGCTCAGCTGTTGACCATATACCATAACGTTGTATACTGATGCTTTCCAAACCAAAGCAGGAAGAGGGATAGGAGTATTTGGGTCGAGAACTAAATACTCCGAACCAATAGGCATCTACCCCAGCGGTGGTCCATGGTTCCATCATGTCTCAAACGTATCGGTCCTTGAAAAAGCTAACTGCGAGAGTATTAAAGTCATGGTTACAAAATCCCGCTTAAGATGGGCTGGTCAAGTATGCAGAATGCAAGAAAATCGCATACCAAAATCTCTGCTTTCTGGTGA
The DNA here is from genome assembly GCF_002938485.1 of Sitophilus oryzae. Lineage (NCBI taxonomy): Eukaryota > Metazoa > Arthropoda > Insecta > Coleoptera > Curculionidae > Sitophilus > Sitophilus oryzae. The sequence continues at coordinate 2,723,516 of NW_022146424.1, forward strand.
GCTTGTAGACGGTAAGAGGAGACCGGGTGGACAATTCAAAAGGTACAAGGACATTTTCCACGAAAACTTAAAGGGGATTAACATGCAAAATCGTTGGGAAGGAGCAGTTCACAATAGAACTCAATGGAGAAGAATTGTGAACTCAGTTAACAGCGACAACCAAAAAGTAAAGCAATGGATTTTTGAATGTCCGGAGTGCGGTAGGCAAATAACATCACGTATCGGGCTTTTCAGTCACAGAAAAGCTCATGAAAGAAAATGCCTTGCGTGACCATCTTTTGATGCGTGTCGAATACTCGTCATCGAGTAATGGCAGTAATGGTAATCTACCCCAGCATCCTCCAGTCAGAAATCTACGCTATCGAAAGATGCGTACAACTTGTCTTAGATAGTAATTAGCGGAAACAAGATATAGTCATCTGATCCGATAGTCAAGCTTTGGCTGCTTGGCTAAATTTTCTTAAGACTGAAGCCTTAAGAGCGATCTACGAAGTTGGTTAAAGAATGTCTATAGAGCACCTGAAGAAACAAACCAAAGAAAATAAAGTAGGAGGACTTTGTGCCGGCTGCCAGCCCACCAAAAAATAAAAGATAATGAAAAAGCTAACGATCTATCTAGAAAAAGAGCGAACACATCACTAACTTGACCAGAACCGTTCTGCCTCCCAAGTGGAAACCAACTTAAAGTAGAATTCAAGACCCTGGAAGACTACATTCGTAGCCTGGAGCTTAAACTCTTAAGTTCCTTCAAATGTTTGGCACACAAGAAATAATCGGATTTTTGCTTAAAATTTGGATTTTTATTTCTTTTTAATTATTTAATTGACAGGAGATTATACTTATCATTTCTGTTGATCTTAAATTGTTATTAATATTCCATTGTTGATTACTAACATGTCGCGTGTCAACGGTTGTTTTAGTAATTAATCAAGGCAAATTATGTTAATTGTTATAAATTAATAATCTACAAATATGCAAATAATTTACAAAGGCGACGTATATATACAGAGTACTCTAGTTTTCTTATCTATGCGGTATGTTGTTAATAGCAAAATACGATAAGGCATGTAGGTATAGGTAGCAGTTAGCAGTGTATAGATATAATTTTCGTGTTGCGATGAACTATGTAAAGATAAGATATACACACCTTTCTCGTTAACATGTTTAGATTAAAAAATACATATGATTTATTAGGTAATTATTATTTCTTAAAGTAGTGTTCAAATTGAAATGTTCATTTTTACACATCTAACGTGACGGTCTTATACTCACTATGCGCTGATGCGGTTCGGCGATGCGATTCGTCAATGCGTTCATTAGATATGCAAGACTTGTAAGAGTTTTGCAGCAAAACTAAGACCAAAACTATTAATGTTAGACTACAAAACCAAGACAATGGGGGCAACTGGGGGCAATCTTGAACTTGCACTATACAGGGTGTCCCAGAAATAAGTGCAAGTATTGTAAGGGGTGGTAGAACTGGTCAAAAGAAACATTTTTTCTCTTTGCCGTTTTTCAAGTAAATCCAAAATAACAGAGTTATTTTACTTTGAAAATTTTCAAAAAAAAATGATTTTTTGCTAAAATTTTGAGAACCACTGGATTTTTTCTGGATTTTCTTTCATGTAAATTTAAGCTACTACGTATGTTGCCATATTATCAAGAAATTATGTTTTTTAACTTAAAACTAAAAAATCTCCAATTTTTTTGGCTGAAATATACTACCAGTTAAAATACTTGCACTTATTTCTGGGACACCCTGTATAAATGTGATCGTTCCAACATATATCCTTTTATATAGCAAAAAAAAAAATCTGCAATTATATCTCCAAAAATATCTCATAGGCGTGTTTCTGAGGCTGAAATATACTACCAGTTAAAATACTTGCACTTATTTCTGGGACACCCTGTATAAATGTGATCGTTCCAACATATATCCTTTTATATAGCAAAAAAAAAATCTCCAATTTTTTTTTCAAAAAATACCAAATTTTCAAAATTTTTTATTTCGCAAAAAATATCTCATAGGCGTGTTTCTGAGGCTGAAATATACTACCAGTTAAAATACTTGCACTTATTTCTGGGACACCCTGTATAAATGTGATCGTTCCAACATATATCCTTTTATATAGCAATTTTCTTTATTATATACGGTCTGGTCTCGTAAATAAGTACAGTGTAGTACCCTTTTCTACGTGCTGCGACCACACATTTTAAAGCCTAAACAAACAATTTTCAACATGCCCGTCGCTTCCCTGCTCCCTTACCTCATTATATGCCCTTGCATCATTTCTTATTTAGTCAATTTAAAGATACTTATTATGTTGTTGTAAAATGAGGTTGAGGGTGGGAGGGGACTTATTTACTTCGACGAGACCTTCATATAATCAAGATTGAACTTCACTTCAGGTAAGTTCGTTTAATCTTGTGATTATACAGTTTTGAGCAAGTGTGCTTAGCTTAACCACTGTACCGTAGGATCGAAAAAATCGCCTGGGAAATGACCATCGATGATAACTTTAGCGAGGTCAATCTCTAGACGTTATTTATTAAAAACTGACATTAAACTTGTCAAAAATTAACAGTATTACCGAAATATTTTAAAATGATAGAACGTTTCCAGACACAAAAATCTATTTCCAAAAAATATTTTTTCTCGAATTTTAAACCCCACCATTTAAAAATATTTCACGCAATATAAAAATAAATTACAGCCTTCTTAAGGCTAACTGGCAGTAAGCGCCTTCAAAAAATAAAGAATAGTACAGGCTAAATAATCACTTCTAGGGCTAGACCTCGTCAAAATTGTCATCGATTGTTATTCCCAGGCCGTTTTTGACGCCGTTTTTTTTCGATTCTATGGTATTTAGGTCATAAGCTTTAAAAAAATGGAAAGAAAAATTCGAATTTAAAAAAATCTAGGAAACTAATGAGAAAGGTCTACTTAAACGTCGGTTTTTATGTTTAATAGCATCATCACAAATCACATTCTTTAGGCATTAATTTGTTACATTCAATTATTAATGTATTCTATATCATATTTATGACTCAAGCATTAAAGAATTAATTTACTGATAAATAATTTATACAGCTGAAAGTAGATGTCAACGATTTTAAGATTGCTATCGTGTTAATAAGAAATAAATACAAGCTTTATTTATTAGATCCATATCGATAAATATAACGAGAAAATAGCATTGGCTTGTAAAACCCGTACGGAGTAGGCACTCAACTGATAAAATCGAATAGTTGACAAATATTAATTGTTGGCCAGGTTCAATTTCTTAATGCAATTTAATACGATTGTATCTTTATAGAGGAAAACCTACGTTGTACTCTAGTTTACAAATCAAATATGTCGTGTGGAATGTAGGTATTTGTTTATATTGTTCGTTGTTTTATTTAGCAGGTTAGTATAATAAATTTGTGACTTTTTAGAGATTTTATGCTACGGAAATTTATATTCTACGATTGTTCCTGAACTAAGTATACAGAGCGCTACAAATCCGGGGTACGAGCATTGGTATCTAGGTACTAGGTAAATAGATACGAACATGGTTAAATTGGGGCAAAGTTGCGCTTTGGGATGTTGACCAAGAGGCCATCAAAAAAGTTTTTAAAATTTCAAGGATTGCTGAGTTTTTTTCCTGTCGTTACTTTTAAGAAAATCAAAAAACTAATTGCACATTCTATAGCCACTTTATTGGGGCTATCTGATAGTATTTTTAGATTTTCAAATTAGCTGATAATTTGTGAGATACAGAGGCCAACTTATTTTTTTTTAAATACGGACCTGTATTTTTTATTTGAGGTTTCGAAGAAACGTATTATAAATAAATCAACTGCCACAAACTAGTTTCTAATGCTCTACATGTTCGAAAGGGTTACCAACCTCCCTTTTGTACAAATTTATTTTTGGAAAACTTTGAATGTTCACCGACACCTTTTAAAAGTGAGCTAAAAATCCTGCCTGCCGGGGATATTTTTTTCTCGGTTATTAGGTTCATTTTAATTAGTGTTGGGAAAATTCGAATTAAATAATACGACTAATTCGATAGTAAATTAAAACTAACTAATTCGAATTATCTTTTTCGATATAATCGAAATAAAAATTAGTAGTATTTTATATTATATCTGTGGTAACCGAATTACAAATGAACATAAAACATAACCTCTTATGGACGAATATTAGTAATTAGTATAGTACTATTAGTAGTATTCTTTCGTTCTGAACGAACTGAAAATTTTCACTTAAACTGATTTATAAAGGGAATCGACAAAGAAAGGAACGATCCGATATAGAAAAATCCAGTAATCATTGTTATTTCCTATACCACGTAGGAATAAATCAGTTTAAGTGAAAATTTTCATTTCGTTCAGAACGAAAGAATACTACTATTGTTTGGTTCATTTCCATCTCACCCAAATTTCACGGAACACCTGCCGAACACTAAAATTAATTTTCTTTTTTTATCTAAATAATTATTGTGCGCGTTCAGGGAACACAGCGGCTGACCGACCGCTGAGTATTTTGCTCAGCGGCTGACTGTTTTTGCATTTAAAAAGAAACCGTTTAGGGAAACCGCTTACTCAGCCACTCAGCCGCTGACCGTCCCTGAACGCGCCCATTGATTGCAACTGATAAAATAAAAAGAAATACGAACCGCACGTAAACAAGGGCATACTTATATCGTTTTAGAAGAAGCTTTTATTTTAGATATGAGCTTTTCAATAGGAATTGAAACAATCATAAACTCGGCACTTTTAAATTTAAAACTTTAAATTATGGTTTAATTTATTAAACGGCTTCGGCACAGTTAATAGAATACATTGAATAAAGTAGTGTTGGGAAAATTCGAATTAAATAATAATAGTAAATTAAAACTAACTAATTCGAATTATCTTTTTCGATATAATCGAGATAAAAATTAGTAGTATTTTATATTATATCTGTGGTAACCGAATTACAAATGAACATAAAACATAACCTCTTATGGACGAATACGAATATTAGTAATTAGTATAGTACTATTAGTGGTATTCTTTCGTTCGGAACGAACTGAAAATTTTCACTTAAACTGATTTATAAAGGGAATCGACAAAGAAAGGAACGATCCGATATAGAAAAAACCAGAAATCATTGTTATTTCCTATACCACGTAGGAATAAATCAGTTTAAGTGAAAATTTTCATTTCGTTCAGAACGAAAGAATATTACTATTATTTGGTTCATTTCCATCTCACCCAAATTTCACCGAACACTAAAATTAATTTTCTTCTTTTATCTAAATAATTATGGATTGCAACTGATAAAATAAAAAGAAATACGAACCGCACGTAAACAAGGACATACTTATATCGTTTTAGAAGAAGCTTTTATTTTAGATATGAGCTTTTCAATAGGAATTGAAACAATCATAAACTCGGCACTTTTAAATTTAAAACTTTAAATTATGGTTTAATTTATTAAACGGCTTCGGCACAGTTAATAGAATACATTGAATAAAGAATATTTTTTTTATTTTTTATTCAGTGATAGAATATATGCATGGCAATGGTTCAGATTTGTTTAAAATAGCCCCTAGACGAGCACTAGCTGGGACGAATTTATTTTTAGGTTAAATTTATAATACTACTAAATAATTCGAATTATTAATTCGATTGTGAAATATGAATTATTACTAATTATTCGATGGTGAAAATAATTCGATTATTCCCATCACTAATTTTAATCCATAAATTCAATAAGTTAGTTTTTTTGGCTCACCCTAGTATACAGTATAATTGAAACTAATAATTTTTATGTTCTAAATGAGGCTTAACAACACATCTCTATATCTATTTCAGACAGCAACTCGACGCTTAGGCCTGTGCTGCACCAACTGCGGCACGCGCACCACCACCCTCTGGCGGCGCAACAACGACGGCGAACCCGTGTGCAACGCGTGCGGTCTCTACTTCAAGCTGCACGGCGTGAACCGGCCTTTAGCCATGCGAAAGGACGGCATCCAGACGCGCAAGCGCAAGCCGAAAAAAACGCAGAGCGGCGGCACTGGCAACGGTGGTGGGGGTACGGGTGCGTCCAATGGAGGTGGAACGGCGTCGGAGAGGGAGGACAGTAACTCCGCCCCCGTGGAAGGTAGGTGGAGCCAACGGACGGTGGAGAGGTTAAGATTGATGAGCTTGAAAATGAGCCGGTGGTTCAGAAAAGGCTTTAAGTTTTCACGTTTTTTTTTCTCTCGATCGTTCGTTTGAGCAGATTAAGGAGAGTGAAATAATTGGAGTTAATAATTATTTAAAGCCGTAAAGCTGTGTGTGTATATTATTAATCGCGTAAGGAATTATACATTTTTATACCTGCTTTTCACATTCTTTTATTACAAGAGGGATAAAATAATATATATCACCTCTTTAGTTTTATTTGACCATAAAGTTTAAATATGTGATTCTTGTGAAAATTTATGTAGATATGTTGTTCATGTGGACCTATAGATAATAATAAAGGGTGTAAATCAAAATATCTACTTCTTTGTTTTATCAACACACTTAGGTCCGATTCTGTTTGTTTCGTAGGTACAGGGGTATTAAATTCTTCATTTTTTTATTTATCACACTTTTCTTAAAATCAAAAATCAATCTTCTTCTGCTTTTATCGATTCGAATAAAATTTTGAGGGTAAAAGTTACTATAAATACCACACATTTTAATGCTAAAAAAGTGTCGACAAATTCACCAGGAACGTGCATGTGGTTTATCACAGAAATATTTTTCTAAAAAACGTGTGCGCCACTGACTTTTTTTTCTTGTTAGCAAAATTCTGTAGACCATTTAACGCCGATTAAAAGTTGTCTCTTGATATTTTGTCGATTTCAGTCTCCTTTATAAACGCAACTTTATCTGAATAAAATAAAATTAATAAATTATGTAAATACTGAACAAAATGTAGTTACGAAACAATTGCCGAATCGGACCTATATGTTGACAGTAGCGTGTCGTGGGTAAAAGGGCGGGGTAGGCGAGCTATGTTGAGGTTGCGATTTTACTAGGGCGCATCACTCAGTCAGAGCTAAGGGCGGAGGGGGTAATCGCCCCCCCCGTGCCCCCAATACGACACGCCACTGTGTTGGTATAAAAAATAAATCTTATTTTTACGTGAGGAATCTCACACGAGAGATGGCACATGTTTTTTGAAACATCCTGTATATCTTGTTATATTATGGCCATTATGGGTAAAAGTAGAAAAAAACTATGATTTATAGATTAAAGTTTAAACCAAAACGATTGATTACCTACATAATATAACTATAGATATATTCGAAAGTACCAATACATAATTTCCGCAAAAAAATATTATCTGTAATATTTAATATTTAACTTTATTATTTTGTAGTAAAGAATTAATTTATTAAAAATTGTTATATATTAGATCACACAGTGGCATCTTAAATGCTATCACAATAACTACCAAAGTCTTATTACAGGAATCTACCAATTATCGATTCACTTCTAATACTTCTTTTATTACAAGCATTTTACAACAAGGGATGCGTGCAGTAGGTATATCGATTCTTCTTACCCTGTGACTCGAATATTGCTCCCCCGCTATAGTACAGAGGGCGCCACTAGATTATATTGATGAATATTAAGCTCTTTATTGAATATCTACTTGTACTGTGATTGTACATCGTATAGAAACCATACAGTCTTCATGAAGCAGCGTTGTCACAGTTACTTCCCTAATGATAAAGTATAATCTACGTATTTTTTTACTAAAATTATATACCTAGACATTTATTTAGTACGCCGCGCCGTTTCTATAGGTATTCCAAAAACCAATGACAATAATAAAATACTTCGTTTTCAAACACAAGCCCTAAATATAATGTATAATCCGCAGAAATTTGGCATTGTCGATTTGTGTTGAAAACGATCTTTGAACGCAGGGGCGGATACGGGAATTTGTTTTAGGGGGGGGCCAAAATGAAAAGCAATGTAGATTATGCTTTTAGGACGCCATTTTTAACCCAAAAGAATAATATTTTACACAATTCACAGACTTTAGGGGAGGCCGGGCCCCATGGGCCCTCCCCCTATATCCGCCACTGTTTGAACGGGAAAAAAAATATAGTTTTGTCACCTTTAAGTTAGATGTTTTTGGGTAGTACCGTGATTGCATTTTTCCTTTCAGTCTATAGAATTTACTCTCTTAATTACAGAACCGAAAACGTCAACTTTAGTTCACCATTCGCCCACTCATCACCCGCACCAAACGCAAAATCAGAGTTCCTGTCCATCGCAAAACAATAATCACAATGGACATACAGAGAAGTCACAATTTTCGACAGAAAGGCCTTATTTGGGCCAGACCTCGTTGTTGCCGGCAACAAGTACGAGCGGAATCAAAAGTGAACCTGGCTACGATGCATACAGGTGAGGAAATTTTAAAAATATTTTTCTTAATAACAGTGGGTCTGCAAAATGTATTTTTTTCTAGAGCCAAAATGTATTTTCTTATATTTTGGACCTCATTTATCAATATACCCATGGAATATTGACATTTCAGATATTTTTTTTAAACAGCAAATGTACAGATGCTGAAACCGATAATCTTACTAGCCCATTCTTTTTACAAAAAGATTAAATCTTTGTAAAATAATATACTAATTAAATATACAACCTTTATTTCCGCCCATATATTAATTAATTACATCTAGTTAATAAATTATTTTAAATAAATTTGAATTTCAATCAGACTGTATCAGATTTCAATCAGATAAAATACTAAAATGTTTACCCATTTTTTTTCGTTGCTTTTAATTTTTTATTTAAGTAATTTTAGTAAATTCTTAATTATTTCCTTCTTAATATTTTTATTTTTTTAATTCTTTTTCTAAGTAAATTTACTGAAATAAATAAATCTAATGCATATCATGCACCTATTCTGCTTATATTCTAATCATTGAAATTTTGATTGAAATCGAATGATACAGGGTGGCGCGTCATATGCGACGCGGTTTTTGCAAGGAGAACAAAAGTTTGTATTGAAGTGAAATTTTCTGAGCTTATGTAAGTCAATTTAAAGTATTTCCTAAAATTATGTAGAGTTCTACAGGGTGTCCCCAAAAAAAGTTACACATCAAAGTTATGTTTTTTGTAATGGAACACCCTATATATTAATTGATTTTTGGATTCTAGTAAAAAAATAAAGGCTTGTTTCATTAGAAAATTATATGACTAAAATGTATAGTCTTTGAAATACATTCACCGGCAGGAAAAATGGGCACCTTAAAACTTTGATGTATTTTAAATGTTAATATATTTTATTTTAATTGGCCGATTTTGATGATTTTTTAAGCAGTGTGTTGCCAAATTATTTGACTTCTTAGTATCTTTTTCTAAATTAAAAATGAAACTCCCCATCTGTTAATTATACGAGGGAAAACAAAATGTTGATATTTTTGATGAAAGTTTGAAACACCCTGTGAAATATGTTAAAACAGCAAGAAATTTAAAAATCTCGATGGTTTGTTTTTTGGTTCATCACATTAATTTTATTTTTGTTGGAAATATTCGGTTTTAAAGAAGGCACTAACATTTTTCGTAATTTTTACATTAAGACCATGCCTTTGCTTTTGGGCCTAGTCAACACATCTAGTAAGTTCTGGTCCCGAAGCAGGCCTTCTTGACATAAGATTTGCTTCATTTAATCTTCTTCTTGTAGTCCGTTAGTTAATATGTACGGTTCTTAAGTGCAATTCATTATCAATTTGAAAAGCTGGCAAACGGCGGTTTCTTAGCGATAAACTTACAATAAGTCGATTGTCTCGATTAGAAGTTCTCATACGAAGGTTCCTGGACGTCTATATTGACGTCCTCATGGACGTGGTCATAATTCAAAGACCATTTAATATACTCTATGGTATTAAGGTATTTTTGGAACCAGAATTTTATAGCAAATTCACTACACTCGAATATAAGTAAATGATATATATTTGACTCACCCTGTATATCTATAAAAATATTTTTGAAATGTGAACTACCATTAAACATATACTTTGTAAAAGGTTTGGAGTGAAAATCTCAAATAGGAATCCTGATACAGAGCTTTTCCGGAAAACGGAGCCATCTTGTATGTATGCATTTGTATATGTGTGTGTTTATTTAAATACTGAAGTCAAAGCAACGAATTTAAATAGGTAAACTTTGTAATATATCTTATTAACAATACATTGGAAAAAGTTTTATAAAAATTCGTTCACAGTAAATGAATTTCGAGGTTTGTATCTAATAAGGGCTTAAAGCACTGTAATTTTATTTGTTGTTTCTTGGGTGTTGTGGCTAGGACCAATTAAAACAAAAATCTTTCGTTACACGACGTTTCGCATTTAATATAATGTGCTTCTTCAGGAATGTTTTTTTTTAGTTTCTTTACCGAGAATTCTACCGAGAAAAGAAGCATTACTACATCCAAGATATAAGAAAGACAAAAAAACATTCCTGAATAGGTGGATCTCCCCTCAAGAGCTAAATCACTGTTCACTTTTTGTTTCAGTTGCTTGCAAAACCAACCATCCTACCCTTATCAGCAAATTTTCGGGTTCCCGAACCCTTCAGCAACAACCAACAACGAACTGGCTTACCATCACCAACACCATGTGACGGCCGCTGCAAAACTAATGGCATCTTCATAGCTCTACGCGAAATACTAGTTTCGAGTTGGTTCGACAGTGATTTTTTAAGTGCAATCGCAAAATTTGTAAATTTGTGTACAGAGGAACTAATAATCGCAAGTATGTCTTAAAACAAAAATACTCTGTAAAAAAATAGATGACATAGATATTCAGATAAAGTATATATACTATAATGAAATCAATTTTCAAAATCTAAAGCTCCCCACAGACTACGGTTAATTTCATCCTTTCGCAACGCCGCAATCCAAAACGTCGTGAAAATTTTGCTAAAAACTTCGGCCGCGCAAATACAGAGCGCTAAAAAAATGAATATGAGTCCAACATTTTACAAATATCACCAAATTTAATTTTTGACATGATTAATTAATATGAAAATACATGTAAAAAAATCTAATAGGGTTTTTCGATGGCAATTATAATTATTTTAATATTTTATCTCAAAAATTTAAAATATTTAAAAAATATATTTCGATTTTTGAGATCAAAGTTCTATCACAACCAACTACAATTTGCATCAAAAACGAGTTTATTTTAACAGTTGGAAAAAAATAAAAATACATTCTCAAAGAAATGTGTTTATCGTTTCCAGGGTTGGAAAAAATCATGATTTTTAAAAAAATCAAAAAAATCAGATTTTTTTGATTTAAATCAGATTTTTTTGATTTTAATTCAAAACAATATTTAAATCGGATTTCCAAATGACCTAGAACTTATTTCCAATTAAAGTCCTATCCTAAATGGCTAAATCTTTATAACTCTGTCCGATACCGATAACAACAATTCTACGGCGCGTGTCATTTTTCCACATCAGTCACCAATATATTCCGCAAAAAAGTAGCTCGCTTCAGATCAAAAGGATTTTTTTTCAGACGTCTCAAAAGTATTAATTTTTGTCATTTTAACGCCTAGGCATAAAAGTAAAGGACTGTTACGCTTAAGCACAAAAATACAAAAATATATTATTAAACTGATATTAAGTGTCAAATTCAACGATAGTACAAATAATTGTTGCTCGATTACTGCTTATATTATTTGCAATGTTTGAAATTGATTAAAAAAAATGTTCTATTCAGAGTAAAAATGTACTTTTTGTACCTCACTCTAGTCGGAATAGCTTTACGATGGTCCTTCAAATGTACAGCATCGTCAAAAAAAGTATAATTTTTTACTCCTAATAAAACAATACACTATTATTCGAAAATAGTCTTAAATCGAGAATGATGTATTATCGAATGCCAACGTGTAAAGTACTTAACTGCAGATCAAAATTTCGGTAAGAATTTGGAAACATACAACCGTTTCAAAAAAAAATAAACCAACATATTCTCTGACAACGATTCTAGATTCTCGGGAATGAAGATATAATATAGTCTCTATATTAGAAGAACCTATATAGTTCTGCTCTAGACTTTGCGAATGATATGTATTCGAGCAGCGAATTTTTGTCACTTAATACATAAATTTTAAAATAAATCCCTGCGTTTAGAGGTCTAATGGATTCTCACGAAATTACTTCAAAAATCGGTCCAACATTTAAATTGATGAATAGATATTTTTATATAGTTTTAAAACATTTACAATTATTTTTCGATTTATTATCTGTTATATCTGATACAGAAATAATTTTTATAGTTTTCTAGGACCCATTTTTAGAACTTTAACAGTTATTTTTTGATTTATTATAACGTTTCAATAAAATATTTTTTTTTATTTAAATCACATGATTAAAATTAAAAAAAATCACTTGATTTAAATCGTGATTTAAATCATGATTTAAATCATTTGATTTAAATCATGCCAACCCTGATCGTTTCATCTTTTGGCGACGTCAAACTCATTTAAGGGGTTTCGTTTTTCTGAAAAAAAATTCTTTAAGAATAAGTTTATAGACATTCCCTTTAAAATAAACTCTTAAAATATAAACGAAAACAGGAAATTTCAATTTTTTCATATTTTTGGAAATAAGCTCTATATATATAGATAGCTAACTTTCTCCAATTTGAGCCACTTTGTTTCACTTACCGTTTCCGACAGCCCAATGGTGGAAGTCGAATTTGAAACACTCTGTATATATATAAAATATACCTTCAAAGTTATCGAAAAATATACATATTGAACAGTCTTGTATAGAAAGTCTGGATATTTGTGTCATTTAAATGAATGTCCACAGGTATATTAGTTTTATATGTACATTAATAGATAGTGTCAAGTGCGTATTAAAAAATAATTATTTATTGGTTAACCAAATCTTTTTTTTAATACACACTATTTATGATGTCGTGTGATCAGATAAAAACGACGTCAAAGTAGGTGTTACATAACATATAATTTACATTACATAACATTTCAAGTCGAATTATAATATATACTATGTCCGAAATTCTTTACAATCACAGCATCTTCAAACTAGAATATGGAAAATGTTAAGAATCTTTGAAAATCTAATTATAGATATTCCTGATGACATGCATATGCATACACATAATTGACATCTGCTATAGCAGATGTCAGTTATATGTTTGTATACTGCTGTGTATGTATACTACTCTGTAATAAGAATATTACTGTGTACTATATGAGAAATTAAAATAACTTTCGTTGCACATCATAATACGACCACCAGCAAACTCCATAAGACGACTCATGGTGTCATTGATGACGTGCAACGAAAGTTGTTTTAATTTCCCTATTGACATCTGACTATAGCAGATATCAGCTATTTTTATTAAGTACAGTAGATTATTTTTAACTGTCAAAAGCCAGAACTTTTTCATTTCACGGTATAGGTATAGGTACAGGGACATCATTTTAAGTGTCTCACTCGCTTTATAATTTTCCTGTTTGGTATTTAAAGATAATAGAAAGATTTTCTTATGTAATTTTTCGCGGGGATGCCGATTCTCTACACCAAAATTTTTTAAAACGTCAATTTTGACAGATACGACGCCATCTTGATTTTTTTTAAATGGAAACCCCCACATATTTTAGCATGCTCCGGTAGACATATTTTAGCTAATTTCAAAAATATATAGTTTAGTATACTTTGCTCTTACCGTTTTCGATATACAGTGGATTTAAAAATGAATTGTTCCAGAATCATTTTAAGTGTCTCATCCAATTTAAAATTTTCCTCTTTTCTATTTTAAGATAGTAAAAAAATATTTTAATGTAATTTTTCGCGAGGATGCCGATTTTCTACATTAAAATTTTTTACAACGTCAATTTTGACAGATACGACGCCATCTTGATTTTTTTTAAATGGAAACCTCCACATATTTTAGCATGGTCCGGTAGACATATTTTAGCTAATTTCAAAAATATATAGTTTAGTATACTTTGCACTTACCGTTTTCGATATACAGTGAATTTAAAAATGAATTGTTCCAGAATCATTTTAAGTGTCTCATCCAATTTAAAATTTTCCTCTTTTCTATTTTAAGATAGTAAAAAGATATTTTAATGTAATTTTTCGCGAGGATGCCGATTTTCTACATTAAAATTTTTTACAACGTCAATTTTGACAATACGACGCCATCTTAAAATGATTCTGGAACAATTCATTTTTAAATCCACTGTATATCGAAAACGGTAGAGTGCAAAATATACTAAACTATATATTTGAAATTAGGTAAAAGTTGTCTACCGGGCGGTCGTTAAAATTTGATGGGGTTTCCATTTAAAAAATCAAGATGATACGTCATATCTGCCAAAATTGACGTTTAAAAATTTTAATGTAGAAAATCATCTCGCGAAAATCACATTGAAATATCTTTTTACTATCTTAAAAGAGAGAAGAGGAAATTTTAAATTGATGAGACACTTAAAATGATTCTGGAACAATTCATTTTTAAATCCACTAAGCATATCGAAAACGGTAAGTAAAGTATACTAAACTATATATTTTATGAATTATCTAAAATATGTCTACCAGACCATCTTAAAATATGTGGTGGTTTCCATTTAAAAAATCAAGAGATATGTCGTCGTATCTGCCAAAATTGACGTTACAAAAATTACAATGTAGAAAAATCGGCATCCTCGAAAAAAATTACGATGAAATATCTTTTTACTATCTTAAAATAGAGAAGAGGAAAATTTTAAATTGGAGGTGAGACACTTAAAAATGATTCTGGAACAATTCATTTTTAAATCCACTGTATATCGAAAACAGTAAGTGCAAAGTATACTAAACTATATATTTTTGAAATTAGCTAAAATATGTCTACCGGACCATGCTAAAATATGTGGGGGTTTCCATTTAAAAAAAATCAAGATGGCGTCGTATCTGTCAAAATTGACGTTTTAAAAAATTTTGGTGTAGAGAATCGGCATCCTCGCGAAAAATTACATTAGGAAATCTTTCTACTATCTTTAAATACCAAACAGGAAAATTATAAATCGAGTGAGACACTTAAAATGATGTCCCTGTACATACTACCTACCTACTAAATTGTTTTTATGATCAATCATTATGTTGTACGCCTACACTGTAACCCCGTTTTTATTCGCTCATACAGTATATAGAATAAATATATAATTTATTTATGAGTCATTTTCAGAATATTTATTTCTGAATATACCTAAGCACATTTAGGTATACATTGTACGCTTTCCTGTAAAAAAGACTGTTATAAACACTAAAATTATTTAAGGTAGGAACAAACAGAATTTTTGATCAAAATTCTGGTTATTTCTACATTGTATGAACGCTTACTATATTGGCTTAACTCACATTGAGTAATTCTATATTGATTTTTGTGTATAATATTTATAAATAGTGAAATATAAATGTGTTTTTATTCAAATTGTGTGATACTAAAGAGTATATAATCAAATATACAAAATCTCAAAATTTGTACAAGTTTAAAAACTCGAATTATACAGTATGTTCCCGGACGGTCTTTACAAGAGGAAAAAAAACTTTTTTATTATTGACATTTTGAGAAAAATGCATTCTTCGTAAAAAATTTTGCTTGTTCTAAAATAGTTAATCCGGTTTATACTTTTCCAAATTTCCATACCGTTTAAGAGAAAATTAGAAAAAACATGAAAATATGGCTGAATATTTGAAAGAAGAAAAGTGTGAAGTCCTAAAAATCAAAACGCGTTTCTATAGTAATATAATTTCGTTTTCATTCTTTCATAGATTGTTGTTGACAGAATTTTAATAAACGTCATCTTTTTTGCTGTTTTAAAATATTAAAGAAGCACAAAATTTATTTAGTTCAATGCTACAAAATGTGATACTTTAACAACAGCAAAGAAAAAATATATATAACGTTAATCAAAATTAATAATAATCTATCAAAGAATGAAATCGAAATTATATTACCATAGAAACGCCTTTTTATTTTTAGGATTTACAAAAATTCAACTATATATTTTCATGTTTTTTTTCGAATTTTCTCTAAAACGGTGTGGAAATTTGGAAAAGTATAAACGTGATTAATCATTTTAGAACAAGCAAAATTTTTTATGATGAATGCATTTTTCTCAAAATGCCAAAAATAAAAAATTTTCCACTGGTAAAGACAATCCGAGGACATCCTGTAATTTAATTGTCTCGACATTTTCTAAGTACGTTATTATCAGATCTAAAATCTTAAATAGTGAAGTCCGCCCAACGAATCAGTGAAAATTTTGACAGACGACATCCAATAAATGACTGTCACTGTCAGGCATTCTCTCGCGAGACAGACTATAACGTTGAATATGTACATTTTTACATATTAATTAGTATTTATAATACATTCAATTGTAATTGTAAATATACAATAGAATTTTGCAGTATTTGTATATATAATCACGTAAAATAATTAGAAGTTGTTAGAAATGCCATTGTAAAAATAAATGTTTTTGCCACATCATCCTTGTTTAATTAATACACCCTATTTTAATTTACTTTTTATACACATCCCCCAGATCAGAAAGATGTCTTACAGCGCTTTCAGATGGAGCGGAGCGTCCGCGAGTTCCATGAGTTTAAATGAACAATTTCACATGGGTCACGTATGCTCCGTCCGGATGATTTCGTTTGACAGCTATCTTGAAAAAACAAGCTGCAACAGAGCGGACGCTCCGCTCCATCTGAAAGCGCTATAGAGTTCGAACGCACTTATGATACAAGAACGGTTGAACGCACTGACGGCCAACATTATTATTTAACCAAACAAAGCCAACGACCACCAATCAAATGATACAACGCGCACTAACGTCCACGCCCAAGGCCGGGTCCACATATGTAGCATCTTGGTGTATCATATCTCCGTCGCGTTGCAACAACATATATCATGATGACTAGTTTGGACGCCGAATTAACGCGATCATATGGTACACCTTTGTGATACCGTATCGAATTTTGGCGCGTATCTTAACACTGCGTATCGGATACACGTATTAAGCCGGGTCCACATATGTAGCACTCTATTGTATCAGGATCATGTATCACGTATCAAGAGCTTGTATCGTAAGTATGGACGTTTATTTGGGCTACATCGACTGAATATGCATATCGTGCCAAAGTAAGCGTCCATAATTATAAAATTCATACGTACCAGCGTACAAGCGTGCGTATCATTGTATATGGACGGTACAACAAATCACCTTGTATCGTCGTATCATGCTCATCAATTCTTCTCAGCGAACCCTCAATGCCCCTTTGATGATCGGAGAAAAACCGCCTCAAGACGGGTCACGGCGTAGCAAGTCAATTATATCGTTATACTGTATCAAAACACGTCCAAATGACAGATCGTGATACGTGTATCCGATACGCAGTGTTAAGATACGCGCCAAAATTCGGATTGGCATGTATCAGATACGGTATCACAAAGGTGTACCATATGATCGCGTTAATTCGGCGTCCAAACTAGCGATCATGAAACATGTTGGTGCAACGCGACGGAGATATGATACACGAAGATGCTACATATGTGGACCCATACAGTATAACGATATAATTGACTTGATACCTCGTGACCCGTCTTGAGGCGGTTTTTCTCCGATCATCAAAGGGGCATCGAGGGTTCGCTGACAAGAATTGATGAACATGATACGACGATACAAGTTGATTTGTTGTACCGTCCACATACACTGATACGCACGCTTGTACGGTGATACATATGAATTTTATAAGTATGGACGCTTACTTTGGCACGATATGCATATTCACTCGACACAGCCCAAATAAACGTCCATACTTACGATACAAGCTCTTGATACGTGATACATGATCCTGATACAATAGAGTGCTACATATGTGAACCCGGCTCAAGCGGCCGCAGCTTGGTCGCTGCGACACCATACCATTAAATCAAATGATACAGCCCACACTAGCGTCCTGGCCGTTGGCTGGTCGTTGAGACCTGGCCGTCAGTGCGTTTGACCTCCAGTTACTTAGTTTAGGTACTGCAAATGCTTATTCTGTGGGGAAACGCCAGAACTCCTCATCAATTAGTGCGCCAAAAACGACAACCATTCGTACTATATAAACTTTGGTATAGTTTATCTGAAGTCAGTCTTGAAATAGATTGGGACTCTTAATTTCGACACTGTCTTTGTCAGTGTGCCTTTGTTGGCATCGTCCGGACAAAGGCATGAAGTGTCTCAGTACATAATTCCAATTGACTTCGGAAATACTATACGACTAATATCGGAGATGGAGAACTAACCTATGTAACACCGTCTTAGATCTGGTTTTTGTCAAAGTCCTGAGATTATTGTGACTATACCAGGTGCGTCTCAAAAGTGGCTCACCCCTATAACTTTTTTTATTTTTTCAGATAAAAAAACGATATTCGGAATGTTAGTATATGACATAAATTGGGATTGATTGACGTATTCAATTGTTTTCGGTCACTTCCGGTTTCACCGGAAATGACTACAACTTTTGATTTTTAAATGGCACCCTCGGCATTTTTTTACTTTATTCGATAGAAAATGACACTCTGAATCGAATGACATATCATATGTCAACTTTTGACATTTTGGCATATGGTTTATTTCAAATTGTAACATGCGGTTCATAACGACAATTTGCCTCAAAATACCAAGTGTGTGGTATCAAATTATTCGTAAAAAAATGCTTTTTCCAAATATGCTAATAAGCCACCCTCGTTCCATTTGAAAAAATTGAGATATGATTAAAAATACGATTTGGGCATCTTTTAACCGGCCAGGACAAGACACTAAAAAATTAGACGATCAAATCTATTTTTCCAAGGCTCCCTGATTAAAAATTAGTGTTTTTAACACAGCCACGGCACTCTAGATTGAAATTTAAAATAGAATTTGTTTTTAAGTGACTATATCAAAAATTGACATATGATATGTCATTCGATTCAGAGTGTCATTTTCTATCGAATAAAGTAAAAAAATACCGAGGGTGCCATTTAAAAATCAAAAGTTGTAGTCATTTCCGGTGAAACCGGAAGTAACCGAAGACAATTGAATACGTCAATCAATCCCAATTTATTTCACATACTAACATACCAAATCTCGTTGTTTTATCTGAAAAAATAAAAAAGTTATAGGGGGTGAGCCACTTTTGAGACGCACCCGGTATAATGAGTTATAACTCAAGAAAGGGGGATATACTAGATCTATATTCGCGGTGATTAACTTTCTCCTCTCATAAAATCTACAATCTAGTTGTTAGTTTAGTTTTTAGAATACTGGTGTTTAAAAGTAAGCAACATTTTTAGACACCGTCTTGATTTATTCTAAGATAAAAAATATCATAAATGGGACAGAAGTGTAGTTGGCTATTATAGAGTACGGGTCAAGTAAATGTCGTTTAGGGCTTGACCTCTCCAAAATTATGATCGATTGTCATTTCCCAGCAGTGTTTGACGCCGTTTTTTTTTTTCGATCATATGGTATTAGAGATTCAGAGTAGAGAGGTTATAGTATAGTAAGATATTTAACTTTCTATATTATTCAATATTATTGTAGCAAATAAAAAAACTCGGAAATGTATTTTAGTTAAAATCAAATAACAAAAAATAGGAGTATAATTTTGTTGATTCTAGACGTCAACCTGGATTTGTTATTACGAAGTGCTAACGATCACTTTACCAGAAATGTATTGAAAGGGCACGGAAAGATTAAATAATAACAAGGGAAATATAAAAGCAGGAAGACAGGGGTTGAAGTGTTGGTCAAAGGCCGCCGTTAAGCAGTTTGTTACGATCAGTAGCGACTCGTGGATCAACTAAATGGAAAATAAGACTGGTAAGTAGTTCTAATAAATATTTCGATTAAAATTGTGGGGAAGAATCTATTTTTTTTTATATTTTTATTTTTTTTTTCATGGTGTGTTTTATGAGGATTCTCGTTTATGAGTAGAGATACAACTATGCTTAATCTCTGAGCTACTTATTTATTAAACTAAAGATGCTACACACAGATTTGTCCTAGACCCCTTGATTTATGAAATACAAGGCGAATTTAAAAATGTTGCATATTTTGACACCTTTGTATCTTGATTATCTTGTAACTTCGAAAAGGTGAAAACTGAGAACCGTAGATTATTTTTATGCAGAAACCAGTGGCATAACTGTTTTTTTAATGGGACACCCTGTATATTATTTTTATTTTATTTGACTTGTTATGAGATATCAACAATATAATATACTGTATATTTATATATTTTCATAAACAAGGTAAAAATTCATTTTTTTAACTTTTTAACACATAAACCTAGTTTTAAAAAGTAGATGTTATTTATTATTATTAATTTATGTATACAGAGAAGACCAGGCTACTAGTAACATAGCAAGTTGCCGGACGAATTTACGTTTACCCGTTTTGCGTTCGTACTCGAGATGGTCAGGCAGTATGCAGTTGCAGTTGTGCTTGGACGGGTCGGTCGTGACAGACTAGGAATACGACGCGAGGAGTGCCGAGTATTTATTATTTTCATTTTAAGTGTTTGCCTTCACTTAAGGTAACATTTAAAATGAAAATACTTAAATATTTATTATTTGAGTGTGTTTACAAGCCAAAACTAAAAATAAATAAATTCTCTAACCCCAAAAAAAAACTAAAATATTACTCTAAATAAGAAAAAGTTATAACAAGTGTTCAAAAAGACCATCTTCTTGTGCTAGACAGAAGGCGGTCGTAAAATCCCCGTCTGACATTGGCTAACATATTAGGGCTAATAGTTTGGAAAGCCCCTCGTATTTTTACTTGAAGCTCATCCAGATTATTAGCCCTATTATGACCATACATTTTGGATTTTACATAACCCCACAAAAATAAATCATTGGGAGAAAGATCTGGTGATCTAGCGGGCCACAAAATAGTTCCATGTTTACTAATTAAACGGTTGGGAAAAGTATTGTTCAAATATTCTTGAACAATACGGGCATTGTGCGCAGGACAACCACCTCAGCAATTTGATTACTTGAAAACGTGGGATTTTGATCCGCGGTAGCACAAATGAACACTTGCTTTAACTCCTGTTCTTCATTAATCAACACATCAGGCTTTTTTGTTTTGTGGGAACACGCACTCATGTGTTTCAAAATTATTAATAACCCTTGATACAGTAGGTAAAGATGGAATTGGCCTGTTTACAAAAGTTTGTGGAAAAATTGTTTGTATATTCCGATAAGACCTATTTTGGAAATACCATTTTACAATTTGAATTTTCTCACGAACTTCGTAAACATTCATTATTTTACTTAAAAAATAAATTTTACACGAGAACTGTCGCGAGAATCTATGTATTCGTTTAGGCTATTAAAACACGAATAAATACAAATTCTGAAACATTCTTATCACGTATCTACCTATTTTTATTTTATCGCATTTTTTCGCCTGCTTTTTATCCGGCGGACGGGTATACGCAAATTCGTCCGGTTCTGCCTATGTTACTACTACGGTGGTCCGGTCTGTATATTAATTTTACCAGATGTTTTCCATCGTGTTTTATAAATATGTGGCACAATAATATAAAAACCGTATCTTTGTATCTCTACTCATAAACGAGATACCCCGTCAAACATACGAAAATGGAAACCTCTGTACATAAGCAAACGGTTTGTTTACATTTTGCTTGTATAATTTTGGGTAAAAATATTCTAATAATAAGAGTCTATACATACACCTTTATGTTTATTATAGTAAGCAAACTTTCATAACTGCGACTGTCTTCGAATTTCAAGATCAAAAAGTTTCTTGATTTTCAAAAACACAGGAGAGTCTTAAATAGGTGCAAATATTTGAAGGGCTCGTAGATCTCGATAAAAGAAACAGATTTTCTTTTTACTGTTTTTCAAAAGTAAGAAATATACCACCCCTAAAAATATTTCCACTTATTTAAGACTTACCCTGTATAATAAAGTTATAAAAAATGCACAAAATATTTTATAAATGCGCAAGTTATTATTTACCGATGCACATTTTTTTATAAATCTTATTTAATTGAGTTATGACTGGCACGCCGCTGAGGTAAAATATAACATTAAAAAGAAAATAAATCTAGTCTTTGCTATACGCGGTCTTACTCGATAGACACTCTCAAAAAGCGTGGACACTCTAACAATAGACTTAACCTGTCAATTATTGCTCAACAGATATCTATCGTCACCCTCAAAAGGTATAAAAAGAAGGGATTGATCATATTTACACGTTCAGTTCAATTCGCTCTACATATTTAAGAGTTTCAGTTCTTAAAAAATGGGTAAGACAGGTTTGAATTAATTCTTAACATAATATACAGGGTCTGGCAATAGTGCGTCGGGATTTGTAGCTCCTAGAATAAAAAACTTGAGAATGTTGTTTAAGTGTAAACCCAAAGTATGTACGAGGATGTATTTCGGGAAAATATTTTAACTTTTATAGGGTGGCTCAAAAAAGTGTGAGTGGATCGGAATGATTTTTTTAAACGGAACACCCTGTATATTATTACATTTTTGGCTTCCTTTCAGATCACTTTACTTAATCCTAAGATATGAGTTAACATATTTCGATAGTTTCAGAGATATTAATAAATAAATAAAAAATTTATATTTTTCAGCATTTCTTAAAAAAATTATTAATTATACAAGAACTGTCCTGAAATCAAAACTATAATAGGTATTTACTTTAGATGGTCTGTACTTACTTTGCTATAAATATGGAAATCGTAAATCTTACAGGATGCTCAGAATTTTATGCCAAACTTTCTAAAATATAAAATAATTTTTCTCCGTTTTTTTTTTAAATGGAACACCCTCTATATTATTTTGTCAATAGATGGAGAATTAAAAAATGAACATTTTTTGCATTTAGAGTATTTTAAAAGTTTTGACGGTTTTGCAGATATTCGCGGTTTTATATTTCATATGGCATTTTCTACAGAAAATTTTTATCAAAGCCACCCAATGATTTTTCTCCCGTATTTTACCATTGTAAGCGCCATATGAAATAATACTGCGTGTATCTGCAAAACTGTTAAAAATTTTGAAATACTTTAAATACAAAAAATGTTCATTATCTAGCTCTCAGATTGATTGTTCTGATTTCAGAACAGTTCTTGTATTTTTAATAATTTTTTTAAGAAGGGCTGAAACATTTATATTTTTGATTTATTTTTTAATATCTCTGAAACTAATCGAAATATATTTACTCATATCTTAGGATTATGTAAAGTGATCTGAGAGGAAGCCAAAAATGCAATAATATACAGGGTGTTCCATTTAAAAAAAATCATCCAGATCCACTCACACTTTTTTGAGCCACCCTATAGAAGTTAAAATATTTTCCTGAAATGCATCTTGGTACATACTTTAGGTTTGCACTTATACAAAATTCTCAAGTTTTTTATTCTAGGAGCTACAGATGTCCGACGCACTACTGCCGGATCCTGTATATATTTTTTGTATTTATTCAATTATTTTTTAGGTAGAAACTTGCCTGCTCCTGTACCATGTAAAGTATGCGGTGATAAATCCTATGGTAAACATTATGGAGTTTACTGTTGTGATGGTTGTTCATGTTTCTTCAAAAGAAGTATACGAAAAAACGTATTTTACAGTTGTATTTGTAAGTAATTATTTTTGTATAATTGTATAATTATTTTTCATACAATTATTATTAGCCGACCGTACCAATAGGTATGGACAGTTTTTTAATTTCACTCAAAATGAGTTATTTGGGTCATAAATGACCTAAATACAAAATTCTTTCATGGTGTCTCTCTGTCTGTCTGTCTGTCCGTCCGTCCGTCTGTAACACGATAACTCAAAAACCGCTAAACCGATTTTAACCAAATTTTCACAAAAATACTGTGGCACCCTTTGAATAAGAAGACTAAGGAAGGAGCATAATGCTATCCATGTATTCATGCATGGTGGGCGGAAAAGGCACCATAAAAGCTCTCTAGGGTGGGGATCCTTGACAGTTCTGTTTGACGATTCATTTGACACATTTGAATTTGATTTGAAATTTTGTGGATTTGTCAGTCTTTATGGAGCTTATTTATGTTATTTATTATTTATTCTACTACTGATAGTTGTATAAAGGTAGTAAATCTAGATGGAAATTGTGGCAGAACTTAAATTAACAGTGACACTATCGCGATTTATCGAAAAAGACTCTAAAATAGTTGGTTGTGTAGCGTGCGGTAGATAATGGAACAACTTTTCGCTCTAGTAAGTGACTATATAATATACATACGTGTAGTAAATCCTATCATTTATGAAATTCACTTAAATTAACTAAATTATATATTTTTCTTGCATTTTAACTTTTATTTATTACTTGTCAAAGATTAGATGTCAAAGAATTTAGATACGTTAATTTGACTTACCTGCTTCAGTAGCATATCGGATGTTTGTGTTAATAAATACTTATTATAACTTATCTATTTTTATTAGAATTATATATTTTTATAACAATTTTAATAACTACCAACATTTATTCACAACGTAAAATAAAACAACAAATTATTGAGTCTACACCACGTCTACATCATAGTTTTACATTTTTTAAATAAAATTAGAACGACACTGATAAACCGGAATTTAAGTCGGCCATATTTGAGGCCCATCGCGGTGTACCTAAGATTTTTGATATGCTCCTTTCTTAGTCTTCTTATTCAAAGGTGCACCTGAGAATCTGGCCATTAGTTTTTGGTGGGCGGGGTGTTGGTAAGAAGGGGGTATGGGAGGGGGTTAAAATTTTAAAAAATCGTAACTCCAAAATTACAGTAGCTAGCGAAACGCGGTTTTCAATTTAAGATTAGAATAATATTTGCAACAAAATAATTGTAATGTTAGGTTCAAAATTTTTCTCTTCTTAAATAAATTTAAACAATAAATAATAATTAAACCGAATTAGGGTACATCGGCTGAATGAAACGAATATGGCAAGAAAATACCAATTCATGATTGAAAAAAAGATTATGCAATATAAAAACAGACCAAATGAGGGTAGAATATTTGTGGACTCTTTTTAAAACATCAATTTGATAATAGCCGAAGAAGTATGTGGAATAAGTAGAGATAATAAAACTAGAAAGCAGACGGTATGGTGGAGTAAGAATTTAAAAAGAGCAAGTTAAGTGCAAGAAACAACGTTGGAAAAGAGTATTTACAGGACAGCACGGTACAATCTTATAATCTCTACGAAGAGGTTGGTAAGGGGGGTATGGGAGGGGTTAAAAATTTTGTTTTAAAAACAAATCGTGGGAAGAGTTTGGGAACAAAATGCAAAACGACTATCACGCTAATCAGAAATTGTTCTACCATGTTCTTAAAACCTCAAAACTGGCAATCAACAAAGTTCAGTTAAACAAACACGCGACTCGAATGGAAACTTAGTCACCAAAGAACAAGAAATAATAAAATGCTGGAAAGAATACTTCCAGAAGTTATTATGCACAGATGATGTTATTACTAACTCGCAAGAAAATGAATTAGCAAGTAATATTAACACAACGGCGCGGCGTATAGAAAAATTGACGAAACGGAAGTAATCGAAGCAATAAAAATGCTGAAGAAGGGGAAAGCTGCGGGTCATGACAATATAACAGGAGAAATGTTGAAGAATTTTGGAGAAAGTGCTGTCACTGTTTTCACTGATTTGCTCAATAAAATTATAAATGAAGAGGAGGTACCCCGAGACTAGGAATTGGAATTATTTTGCCTATATTCAAGAAAGGTGATAAAACAACATGTGCAAACTATAGAGGCATCAACTTTGCTTAGCATACCATCGAAGGAGTTTGAAAGAATTCTGGAACAACGATTAAAGGGGGACACAGATGAACTACTCGATCAAGCACAGAGTGGTTTCAGAAAGGGAAGAAGTGTACAGGACCATATATTCACGCTTAAACAAATGGCAGAAAGAATAAAAGTAACGGGGAAAAATATATATGTAGCATTCCTAAATATCGAAAAAGCTTTCAATAGGGTTCCTAGACAAGTCGTGTGCAATAGCCTAAAGAAAAGGAATGTCCATTCAAAGATGAAGAGTGCCATAATGTGTTTATACAAAAACACAAGGAACTATGTAAGAACAGACAATGTGGTTTCGGATATTTTTACCGTAAATGAAGGACTGAGACAAGGTGGAGTCCTCAGCCCGGCTCTGTTTAATTTAGTTATGGATGACATAATAAAGGGTACAAGTGCAGCTGTTACAAGAGTATACGCCGGTCATAGAAATCTACAACCAATTTGGATAAAAGAATGCGCATTTGCAGATGACTTGGCAATTTTAGCTAACAGCGAAAAAGAACTGAAAAGAAATTTAGAAATCTGGCTGGAAGCTCTTGGAGAGAGAAATCTAAAAATCAATGAGATTAAAACAAAAGTTATGATTTTAGGTAAAACAGAAGTCAATATGAATATAGAGATAAATGACATCAATTTGGAACAAGTCGATTCATACAAATATTGGGAGTAAACATCAGTAGCACAGGAGAACAAGAGACGGAAATCATCGAAAGAATTAGCAACACGTCCCGCTTGTATCAAACCATTAAGAAGTTTCTTAAATAAAAAAGAAATCTCGAGAGCAGTGAAGATGAGTGTATACAAGACATTGATTTTTGGCTGTGAAAGTTGGGTATTAACTAAAAGATTCAAGAGTAAGATCCAAAGAATGGAGTTGTTATATCTACGAAGAGTACTTGGGGTAACAAGGAAAGATAGACTAAGGAACAGCTTTATAAGAGAGGAACTAAAAGTAGATTCGATCCTGAATAAAATTGAGCAAGGTCAACTTAGGTGGTATGGACATTTGATCAGAATGAACAACGACATACCAGTAAAAGGCGTGTGGGAAGCTAAAATGCAGGGAAAGAGACCAAGGGGAAGACCAACTAAAACATGGAATGACACAATAGAGAATATAGTGCAGGATAGAGGACTAACATTAACAGAAGCCAAAAGTTTAGCAAGAGACAAAAATAAATGGAAACAATTTGTGTATAGTGTAGCAATTAAGTGAATTTATTTAATTTAGTATACCTTACACCTTCGGGTTTAAAAAATAAGCGTATAAAAATTTAAGCGTTAACATTATTAGGCATTTGCATAAAAGTGTGTATTTTGGGTGGTAAGTGTTCCACAAAATTTGCATGCTACTGAGGAACAGAAAATGTATAGATTATAGAAATAAATTGAAAATAATATTTATATTAAAACAGCAATATCTTTTTCAAACATGCTCTTCAAATCCTTCAATTTAATAGTTGCTAATAAGAAGTTTCACTTCAAATATGCGTACATAGTACACCACGTTATTTTTTTCGTAATATTTCTGGTAAAATGTTGTATGATTGAAAAAAAATGGCCTATGACGACTGGGAAATGACAATCGATGTCTTTGACACCGTTTTTTTTTCAATCGTATGGTGTATTATATCGTATAGGTAACTGAAATAAAAAACGGCCAGTTGAAAAAATCGATCGATGACATTCCCCATATAATTTTACATACAAAATGACAGAGATCTTCATTTCCAAGCCACCTCTTACGTTTTTTTTTTCGTATGGTATATTTTTAAAAATAAAATTTTCAATACATATATTATATATATATTTTTGATTAATTATCAATAGTTAAAATTTAATTATTTTTATCAACATTTTATTACAGCTGGAGATGGAAGATGCGTAGTAGACAAAGCCAGAAGAAACTGGTGTCCTTACTGTAGACTTCAAAGGTGCTTTGCAGTAGAAATGAACGTATCAGGTAGGTACATAAAAAATACTTTATTTATATACAACAACAATTTTCATATTTTTACACAGCTGTCCAGGAAGAACGTGGACCAAGAAAACCAAAGTTTTTCGAAGAAAAAATCTTCAGCATAACCAACAGAAATATTTTCACCTCCCAACACAGTCAAACTAGCGAGAAAATAGCCCATATTTTCTTAATGACTATTAAACACCTCAGAAAAAACTCAGGGTTTGGTTTGCTGAGTTACAATTCACAGAATAAAATTTTAGGACAAACTTGGTCATCAATTTTCGTATTGAGATTAGCCCAGTGTAAAGAAATGCATGAAAATATATTTTCGTTTTTGAAATATCCAATAACTTACGTAAGAAGCATGAAATTAGAAGTTTTAGAACAAGATCTACTAGAAAATATTCTCCTATGTCGAGCAGAACTATTGGAAGATTCGAAACAAGCTTTTTTGGCAGAATATTTGCAAGAAATGGCGATGGAGGCATTATTTCTAAGAAACACGGAAAATAAGAAGAGGTTTTTGAAAATAATTTCATGTCTGAATATTCTTTACAGGTGCGATCCTAATGAAGTGTATTTAAAGCTTTTTAAACCAATTATAGGTAATGTTACTATGGAATCTATCATTGCCACTATATAATATAAAATATTTTGTAACAATCATAAATATAATAAAGATTTCTCAAGTTTATTTCTTATAACACCAAAGAATTACCAAAAACTGTTAAACATTTCAAAGAATACCTGTTATACTCAATTTTATACATCAAAAGCCGTTTGGTTTCAACTCATTATTTAAAGAGTGTTACATAATCAAGAAAAATCAATAAAACATATTTATTATACCACATGATCGAAAAAAAACGGCGTCAAAGACGGCTAGGAAATGGCAATCGATGATAATTTTGGCGAAGTCAAGCCCTAGACGTCATTTACTTAGCCCGCACTCTTCTTTATATTTTAATGGCGCTTACAGCCAGTTGGCCTTTAAGAAGATTGTAATTTATTTTTATAATGAGTAAAAATAATTTTTAGATAGCGCAGTTTAAAATTATTGAGAAAAAATTATTTTTTGGAAATATATTTGTGTGTCTGGAACCACTCTATCCTTGTTTTAATCTTTCTATAATTAATGTTAATTTTTAACAAGTTTTATGTCAATTTTTAGTAAATTTCGTCTAGAGATTAATCTCGCCAAAATTATCATCAATTATAGTAATCGATTGCCATAATCATTGAATTTCCCAGCTCCCCTTTGACGCCGATTTTTTTTTCGATCATACGATAATAAAAAAAACAACATTAATAGTTCTGTCACAGCCTATTCAAAAGCAGTTTGTCGACTTAGAATCAGTTGCATGAAAATCTGCATATATATTATCTTATGTTACGTAACAAGTCAGAATCCATTTAAAATTTGATTTAAAAAATAACTGAGACTGGTACCTACTCTAATATTCGTATGTGTTCGAGAATAGGTGCAGCCGGTTACTCAAAAACAAGTAAAAATGACCAGCTGGTACTGAATAAGCTATGGTACAAATCAACTTAAAAAAATAGCATATACATATGTAGGTACTTACCGAAATGGATAAAAAATCAGATAATTGTACTACAGGCTGTCTCCAATCTAAGCAAAACGAACAATCTGTTAAAAGAGAGAAAATTTATTATTACCCAATTATTTACTTACTAACCTATAAAGCCCCATACTCACTATGCGCTTATGCGTCGATTTGATGCGCTACGATGCGATGGGTTGTACGGCGGTTTGGGGGAATGTCGGTTTTGGAGCGCACTAACAAATCGAATCGACGAACCACATCGACGCATCGCATTGACAAACCGCATCATACTCCCGATGGACGCATGGACGCATTAAATTGACACATGAGTGCATACTGAGTATGGGGCCTAAGCAAATTATATACAGGGTGTCCCAGTCTGAGCGTGCATTAGAAATATCTAGAGAACTACAACATCTAGCTCGGAGATTTCTTGCACAT
This sequence comes from Sitophilus oryzae, assembly GCF_002938485.1. NCBI lineage: Eukaryota > Metazoa > Arthropoda > Insecta > Coleoptera > Curculionidae > Sitophilus > Sitophilus oryzae. Next base: position 2,753,409 of record NW_022146424.1, read on the forward strand.
CATAGTTTCATAACGAGATCTATCGATCAAAAATATTTTCAATATGGCGGCACTTCCGGAAATACCGGAAGTGACAACAACTTTCTTATTTTAAATGGGTGCCCCCCATTTTTTATTACATACTTAAATTCTCTGTAAAATTTTATGAATTTTAATATTTAAAATTTTTGAACGAAAAAAACTGCCTGTCAAAAATATGTGTATAGCCTAAACGTCAAATTTAGTGATTACCACAGCCACTGTGCCATAAAGAAAAAACACGTGGCTATCTATTTCAAAAATTAAATTGTTCGAATGTCATATAATCATGGCCATAGCTGTGATAGAATTTAGCGATTAAGAAACTATATAAATCATTTTTTTTAAATGGAAACCCACTTTTTTTATTTCACTAGTGAAAGGGTTTTTTAATTCGTTATTTTTTGATTATACATGTTCCTATACCTAAAATAAATAGTTTTTAAGGTATTTAAGATTAAGTTTTAAAAGGTATATTTTTTGTTTTTTTTAACCAGCAGCCTAAGCCTTTAAACGTCACGCGACTAAACGTCACACGTAAAACTATATCTGGCCATGTCATATTGCCACTAGCTATTACTAAAATACGAGATATATTTTTATAAATACACTTTAGGTATAAAGTTTTACCAGACAGTATTTATAATACTATACGAAATTCAAATAATTAGTTTTTTGAAGGAAGAAAATAAATTGTCTGACGGTTTGACACTTAATGTCAACGGAAGCTAACTAAAATCAAGAAAAAATTACGCTTTGAAACTAAATCCTAAATAACTTAAAAACTATTTATTTTAGGTATAGTCAAAATGTATAATCAAAAAGTAACGAATTAAAAAACATTTTCACTAGTGAAATAAAAAAAAGTGGGTTTCCATTTAAAAAAAATGATTTACGATAATTTTTAATCGCTCAATTCTATGACAGCTACGGCCAATACTATATGACATTTGAACAATTTAATTTTTGAAATAGATAGCCACATGTCTTCTCTTTATGTCCCAGCAGCTGTGGTAATCGCTAAATTTGATGTTTAGGCTATACAAATTTTTGTATAGCCACCCTGTATAGCCTCCATAAAATCAGTGGTTAATAACAGATTCGAAAATATGTATACAAATTCATAACTTTAACCATAGAGGTTAAAATAAATACTTTAACCTTGCTATGGATATAAAACTTAAAAAATCACGAAAAAAGGATAGAATGTGTGGAGAATGAGCCACGAATATTTCAATAAAAATTTACATAATCATCTTACTCACATTGAAATTGAAAGTCTTGTAGGTATTTGATTCAAAACTAACTTACATCTTATTGTTATTGAATAATGTTATAATTCACAATTTGCACACATAACATCACTTTATTTCCTTAAACTTACTCTATACTTCGGATAGATCATAGTTGCTCAATTACTTCTCTATCTTATGATTTGTACCGATTCACGCGATAACTATCAACTAACAGCAACAAATAAAGAAATCCCATGATACAAAAAATTAAATAAACCAGTGACAGAAAAAAATTGTTTTGTTTTTCCTTTGTTCTTCTCGACGTGCGTGGCTAGCGTGATCAGCATGATAATGATTATGGGCTGCTTGGCGAAAAATTTTCGGTGTTACACAGTGTTGCTAGATTGTCAAAAAAGTTGCCAATTATGCGACAATAAAATTCATGATTATATTTATATATTTCAAGTCATTTTAATTAAGACATACATAACAAATAAAGACATACCTACAACTGGTATTTTAAAAAGTATTTTTTTATTTTATAAGTATGTGAGTAATGGTAGTGCACATTTAGAAAAAATAATTTTGTCAACATGCAGGGTGAGTCAAATTTATATTTAAACTAAAGTTATATTTTTTAAATTGCATATTGCACATATTGCTGTACAGGTTGTACCATTTTAGTGTGTTTTACAGGGATACAAAATACAAAAATGCAGCTTTTATATCACTGTTCTACTTTTTATGAAACTAAAAATGCTACAGAGATTTGTCCTAGCCCTTTTAGTTACTGAAATACTAGGCGAATTTGAAAATTTTGCATTTTTCGACATTCTTCGTATCTCGGTTATTTTATAAATTATGGAAAAGGAAAAAACTGAGTTCTGTAGAGTTTTTAGGTAGAATCCAATGGCGTGGAATGGTCAATAACCAAAATTTGACGTCAAGTAAATTATTTGATTGTTTTTTTTACCTAATTTAAACAAGCTAGTTATCTATGTTAAAAGGTAAATAATGCATTCTTTACCAAATTGAGCAGTGCATTTTTCGAACACCCCTTATAATGTCCTATTATTGTTCTATAGGGCAGAATATATGTATAGAACGTAAATAAAACCTTGCGTATTCACCATTTTATCATAAATCAAAAAGAGTTAATAAAATAATTACAAAATATTCCAAAAGTATAAAGGAACTACCATTTAACAATAAAAATATTTATTATCATATATTTAAACTTCAGGAACATGCAACGCTTTAAAAGGTATTTAATAGAAAATAATTATAAGAAAGTATAAAAAATCTCGCATTCACCATTTTATCAAGAATTGCATATGTTAAATAAAAATAATATTTCTTCCAGATTAATTTTTTATTTACAATGAGAAACATGTTTACTAATAAAGATCGAATAGAAAAACATCCATAAATATATGAAACGATTTACTTAACAACATTTATTTTGTATATATTATATCTAAATATTTATTAACACGAATTACATATTTAAGGGTGAGTTTTTTATTTTAAAATTTAATTAGACTCATCGGGATTGTCTACCAGAAGTCAGAAGGGGTTTTTATGTGTTTTTTTTTATATATTTTATAGTCTCTTTTATATCTATATAACAAATAACATTTATTTTAAAATAGTAATACACAGTAACAATTTTTAACAAAATTATTTTAATGTAAAATATTTAATGTAGGCACAGAAACTAGTTTAAACAGCTGGGTTTGAAAATATCTATTTTCTGTATTATACAGGGTGGTCCATTTGTGCGAGGAAGTCCAATATCGTCGTTGTCTAAGATATGAAAAAAAGTGTTATACAAATGTTGCATTGTTTATTATAATGGTGCATATCCCAAAAATATTGTGTTGTATACAGGATGTCACAAAAAAAGTAATGATCACTTTAAATAAAAAAAATCACTCTTTAATTCTGCATCTAAAAGAAAAATAATAAATAGGGTGTTGCATTTAAAAAAATTAGATATACCATTTTAAATATTGCGATGTGGGCGACCCCATAAAAATTACCCTCTATAAGAAAATGTAAATTTTATTTCGCGAGTTTATTCTGTTATCCTTTATAATAAATGTTTTTTGACACATTCGATATGCAAAAAACATATTTTTATGATATGTCCCTTTACTATGAACTTACTCATAACTTTACTATGAAGCCATCTGTATAAAACTTTTTTTCATATCTTCGATAATGACGACAATATTGGACTTCCTCGCATAATGGGCCCCCTGTATATATTTTTAAATATATTATTAGGCCCCAGACCTCCTTATAGAGCCGCTTATGATTTTAAAAGTTAAGCATATTTCTGTGAAAGGAAATAACCAAATAAGTTTATCGAGTAATAATTCTGCCTCCGTAGATTTTAGAATCAGAATTTTATGTAAAAATTCTTCTAAAAAATAATTTAAGTGGTATATAATTAGTATAAACTGTTGTGGGAAAACTAGTTTCTCTACTTTACATAGAAAAATCACTGCTATAATATACAGTATGGTCATGATATTTGACGCACATACAAGAAAAAAAATCTACATCTCAGAAAACTGCTAATAAATGAATCAAAATTTGAATTTTTCCTTTGGTATACAATCAGAGTATACAAAGAACTTTATTTTTAATAACATACTAAGTTTTTTAGTAGTTTATTGTAGTTTGCTTTGACAATTACAAAGAATAATAATTTCTGAGAAACTTAGATTTTATTTTTATTTCATAAATGTCAATATATCTTGAAGATACTGTTCTCAAAACATTGTATTAAATTAAAAGAAACAAACAGTATTATTGTGCTTTGTTTTTGATATAAAATTCTGTATACAGAACAATTCTTATTTTATCATAGATATACAGGGTTGTTCACCCCATACGACACGGAGTATTGTAGCTAAACGATTAGATTTTTACAAATTGTAAGCATAAATTTGGGTTTGTTGAAGGACTGTTGGAGCTGAAATCAATTTGAAAATACTTTTACAAGATACAGAGTGTCCCAAATAAGTAAAAAATATTATAGTTTTATCTTTTTAAATAGAACACTCTGTATATTATTATATTTTTAGATTCTACGATTAAAATAAAGGTAAATTTGATTAAGGTTTATCACACTTAAACTTTACCGATTTTGAAACATTTTCAATTTTATGAAATTGCAGTAAAAATGTTAAGGCTTCATTTCTCCAAGGGTATCGAAGTTTTTAATACTAAATAATTACTGATGTTTATTTATTGATCAGATATTGTGTTGCCATAATAAACAAAATACTATCTTATACAGGGTCTCTAAAAAATTATAATAAATAATTACTAGCTTTAAACGGAAATAACTTGTTTAATTTAAATGGAACACCCTGTATATTTTACGAGAACGAGATGCACAATTTAATTGTCTATCAAATTGTATTATACCATTTTTTACCTATCTTTTCAAGTTTTCGTAGAAGTAGGATTTTCTTATAATTTAGACCTCATTTATCACTCTATATCCATGGAATATTGACATTTTAGAATATATTTAAAAATGTAACAAATTTTCAAAAAGTACCAGATACTAATATTGTCGATATAATTCGCTTATTTCATTAAAAAAATATATAAAAAACTGTTTAAATATTTGTTAAATATAGTACCAATTAATATGATCCCAGTATTTAAACTACATTAATTGACTGTTTACGTTGATTAATAATAATTGCTCAAAATACTAAAAAAACTGAATTTTGTATGTGTATTAGACATTGTGGTAAAAAGTAACACCTTATAAATTTTATTTCATTTTTGACGAACTCTTATTTATAACAACAGAGATGTTCATTTCTATAACTTATTATTGTATTGATTTCTGAGTCAAATCCACATTTATTTAGAATAATTTATTGATTAAAACAATTAAGTATGTAATTAACTAATTGTTAGGCGGAGTATATTAATAATTAGTAATAATTGGTATACTCTTTTACAAATTTTAAATAGTTTTCTTTTTGTAAACAAATAGGCTTGCAATATTATTATTTTTACCACCTGTATATTTTCTACATATGTTGCTTTAAAAAACACTAAAATGTCAATATTCCATGGGTATAGTGATAAATGAGATTTGTACGAAAACTTGAATAGGTAAAAAATGGTATACAGTTTGATAGACAATTAGTTTGTGCATCTGATTCACGTAAAATATACAGGGTGTTCCCTTTAAATTAAACAAAATATTGCCGTTGAAAGCTAGTAATTATTTAATATAATTTTTTCAACACTCTGTATAAGGTAGTATAATTTTTATTATTGCAACATAATATCTGATCAATAAATAATCTTCAGTAAATATTTAGTATGAAAACCTTTCAATACACTTGAAGAGATAAAGCATTACATTTTTTACTGCAATTTCACAAAATTGAAAATATTTCAAAAACGGTAAGGTTTAAGTGCGATAAACCCTAATCAAATTTACCTTTATTTCAGTCGTAGAATCTAAAAATAGAATAATATACAGGGTGTTCCATTTAAAAAAATACAACTATAATATTTTTGACTTATTTGGGACACTCTGTATCTTGTAAAATTATTTTTAAATTGTAGCTCTAATAGTCCTTCAACGAACCCAAAACTTTGTAAAAATCTAATGGTTTAGCTACAATACTCCGTGTCGTATGTGGTGAACAACCCTGTATACTATAAGATCGAAAAAGAAGGCGTCAAAGACACGGCTGGGAATGGCAATCGATGATAATTTTGGTGAGATCAAACTCTAGACGTCGTTTACTGGGTTCGAACTCTTCTTTATTTTGTAATGGCGCTTATACAGGGTGTTTCAAAACAAATGCGAAAAACTTCAGGGGGTGATTCCTTGTTCAAAATAAAGGAAAGTTTGCTTCATAAACGTTGGGTCAAAAGTCAACCATTAGGGAGATATCGCGGTACAAAGATGGCGGAAAAATAATGTTCTTATTTTTTATCTTGAAAACGAAAAGAGATAGACTAATGAAATTTTATGGAAGCATTACTGTTATGAAAACACACTTTCTGGTAATTTTTTCACTTTTTTAAAATGAGTGGAAGGGGTTGAAATAAACTACCCCTATCATTCTTGTTAATGAAATTTAACGAAAAATCTTATCAAACACATGCAAAAAAATTAATTTGGATAATTTAGTTTGTTTAGAAACTTTTTTATCTCTTGTATTTTTTTTATAAAACTCACCGATTTGAAATTAAAAAATAAAATGTAAAGCATTACATGTCGGGACCAAAAATATTTTTAGATTAAGAATCTAGTGATAATAATGATAATAATAATAATCTAGATAATAACGTATTGCAATAGGGTAATGTCAAATAAAACAATATTAGAAACATTCTAAAAAGTGACAGCGGCCGACTAGATTTTTTCCTAAAAAAATTACAGCTGCCCACTAGATTCTTTATCTAAAAATGTTTTTTGTCCTGACATGTAATGCTTTACATTTTATTTTTTAATTTCAAATCGGTGAGTTTTATCAAAAAAACACAAGAGATAAAAAAGTTTCTAAATAAACTAAACTATCAAAATTTTTTTTTTTTGCATGTGTTTGATAAGATTTTTCTTTAAATTTCATTAACAAGAATGATAGGGGTAGTTTATTTCAACCCCTTCCACTCATTTAAAAAAGTGAAAAAATTACCAGAAAGTGTGTTTTCATAACAGTAATGCTTCCGTAAAATTTCATTAGTCTATCTCTTTTCGTTTTCAAGATAAAAATAAAAACATTATTTTTCCGCCATCTTTGTACCTCCCTAATGGTTGACTTTTGACCCAACGTTTATAAAGCAAACTACCCTTTATTTTGAACAAGGAATCACCCCCTGAAGTTTTTCGCATTGTTTTGAAACACCCTGTATACTGCCAGTTGGCTTTAAGAAGGTAGTAATTTATTTTTATATTGAGTAAAAATGAATTTTAAGTGGTGTACTTAGTTTAAATTCGAGAAAAAGTAATTTTTTGGAAATAGATTTGTGTATCTGGAATCGTTCTATCCTTTTTTAATATTTCTATAATTAGCGTTAATTTTTGATAAGTTTTATGTCAATTTTTAGTAAATGACGTCTAGAGATTGACCTCGCCAAAATTATCATCGATTGTCATTCTCCAGCCGTTGGCGCCGTTTATTTTCGATCATACGGTAGATATTAAAATCAATATCCATCTAATAATTGATTTATTTTGAAAAATATTCATGCAAAACAGATAGGTCTGCAGCCTAAAATTATCATATAAATTCGAAATAGTCTTTTTTATTCACAACTATATTGGAATACAGCTAACACCCTATACACATTTATAATTTGAATAACACCTAAAAACACCAAGAACATCGAAAAAAAACAGCAAAGGTGTGTATAATTCAAGTCTTTTGAAAAAGGACACATTCGTGTTAAAAATTGCTTATCTTTTGCTCAAAAAAAATGACGAAAAATAGAGTTAACAAAATTGCAAGAAAGAATATAATAGAAAGAATAAAACTGACAGTAGTAAAAAAAATATTAAGTAATATACTTAATAAAAGAGCAAAATTAAAAAAAAAAAGTTTGAAAAAAAAATAGAGTGACTTGTATTATCGATGTTATCTACCACATTTAAAATTTGTGAAGGGAGTTTTAAATTTACAAACTTCAGACACATATCTTATAATTAGTATTGTTAAAGCTTTCAACGGTATAGCTTAGTCTCTAGAAAAAATACAAAACTAAGTGAAAATGTATAAACATTATTTGCATTTCATATTCTAACAATAAAAATAAGTAATATGTAAATTATACAAATGTAACAAATCTATTATAATTGCTGTTCAATGCTTCTAGTGTATGTAATTAGTATTATTTTTTTTCTTTTTAAAAATAAATATTCATTTTAATGATTACTGATTTTTATAGTAACCATTTCATATAATCTTAAAACTAAAAAATAGTAGTATAAAATATCTTCCATTTTATAAAGAACAATTTAGTCTAATAAATAATATAATTTGACTAGATTACCCAGTAGGTAATATCACTAACAAGGGATCACATAAAATTTGCATCTACAAAATATGTGAATAACAGATAACAATTATACATAGTAAAACCTAAGTATATCACCTAAGTGATGACTGATTACATATTTAGTTTAATGATTTGTTTTGTACTGAAAAAATATATAATTTCTAAGTCACTAAAACATTTTACTAAATTCTACTATACAACTAAATTATTTGATGCTTTTTAAGTCTGCTTTCTGCTTCTAGTCATCCTAATTTGAGAAAATAAAGTAACATATAAAAATACTGAAATACTTACTTTATAAAAAATAATCTCTATTAAAAAAATACTTTTAAAATTCTAAAAAAATGTTTTACTTATATTTTATACTTTTATTAATAATTGTACTCAAGGGGTAATTATCAGAAAATAAAGACATATTTTCTCTATTCTTTTACTCTATGCTTTTATACTACAGTAAAATAAATATTACATATATTTGTTATAAACAAAAAACAATAATTTTATTTAGCGTCATTAGAATCTTTATAAAGCTTCATTCTGAAATTAGTGGAATAAATTAGTTGTTTCAAATAGCTTTCCTCTAATTTCAATGCAAGAATTTAGAAGGTCAAAATTAGTTGTAGTAATTTCAATTAGTAGAAGAAGATACTAAACTTTTACCTTTTTCCACTAATTTTACTTAAGAATTTGCGAGTAATGTCATTTTGGCCTTTGATTATTATCCATCAAGAGGAATTGTGGTTTCAAAATAAGTTTATTGCTTTATAAGCTCATTATTAGGCTTTCTCTATGGACCCAACTGACTACAGTGTGTTGTTCTATTAATTTTAATTGTATTTTTTTAAGACATTGTGGATGATCGTAAACTCATAGTATAAAGTATAATTGAAACCACCAATTTAGAGGTTTTGAATGAAGCCTTAGAGGACTATTTTTTGATGCTTAATAAACATCATTTAAAATTTAAATAATAATTATCTAGTTGTGCTTTAATCACATCACAGTTGAAAACAAATGTATTATCAATTTTTAAGCGTGTTTTTTCCATTGAAAAAATGTAGTTAACAAAAATGTTGAATTTTCTTTTAATCGTTGAAAATGTCACACTTATGTAGTATTATAATAAATCACTTTATATACCATACGATTGACAAAAAAAGAGCGCCAAAGGCAGCTGGGGAATGATCATTGAATTTTAGCGAGGTCAATCTCTAGACGCCATTAGCCCATGCTCAAGCACAAATAATAAATGTTCTTTTCCTTTTTAATCTTTCTATAATTAGTGTTAATTTTTGACCAGCTTTATGTCAATTTTCGGTAAATGACGTGTAGATATTGACCTCGCCAAAATTATCATCGTCATTGTTATTCCCTAGCCCTCTTTGACGCCGTTTTTTTTCGATCATACAGTAATTTCTATTTATTAAGTTCAAAACTTCTATAAAATAAATCATATAAGTTTTGAGAATCTGTTGTGTGAAAAAATTAGTTTCACTTTAATATGTGCTCTTTTAAATGTACTTCTTCTTTTAAGATTAATATACAGGGTTGTTCACCACATACGACACGGAGTATTGTAGCCAAACGATTAGATTTTTACAAATTGTAAGTTTTGGGTTCGTTGAAGGACTATTAGAGCTACAATATAAAAATATTTTTACAAGATACAGATGTCCCAAATGAGTAAAAAATATTATAGTTGTATCTTTTTAAATGAAACACCCTGTATATTATTCTATTTCTAGATTATACGATTGAAATTAAGGTAAATTTGATTAAGGTTTGTCACACTTAAACCTTACGGTTTTTGAAATATTTTCAATTTTATGAAATTGCAATAAAAATTTTAAGGCTTCATTTCTCCAAAGGTATCGAAGTTTTTAATACTAAATATTTACTGCAGTTTATTTATTGATCAGATATTGTGTTGCAATAATCAACAAAATACTACCTTATACAGAGTGTCTAAAAATTTATATTAAATAATTACTAGCTTTAAACGGCAATAACTTGTTTAATTTAAATGAAACACCCTGTATATTTTACGAGAATAAGATGCACAATTCAATTTAATTGTCTATCAAATTGAATTATACCATATTTTACATATCTCTTCAAGTTTTCGTAGAAAATGCATTTTCTTATAATTTAGATCTCATTTATCACTATACCCATGGAATATTGACATTTTAGATTTATTTGTGCAATTTCATAAAATTGAAAATATTTCAAATACCGCAAGGGTTAAGTGTGATAAACCTCAAATTTACAATTTCAATCGTAGAATCTTATTTCCGGTTCTATAGCGTGATCCGCCTTCCGGTTCCTTGCCGCCATTGCCTTCTGTCCATCCAGTCATGGGCTTGTAAATTGCGCAATGACATTGCCTTTGTTACCCCCTTTAACCATGTCTCTCGGGGTCTTCCTCATTTTCTTTTTCCAGTTGGGATCCATTTCATTATATTCTTTGGTAGGCTTTCTTCTCCCATTCTGTTTACATGCCCATACCAGATTAATTGTTTTTTTTGGATTTCCTCTATGATGGTTATCTCTTTCTTCGTTATTCTTCTTATTTCTTCATTTCGCACTTTTTCCAATTTTGATTTTCTTGCCGATCTTCTGAGGAAGTCTATTTCAGTTGCTAAAACTTGATAAGACTTGCTCATCTGCCATACTTCAGCGCCATAAGTAAGTGTGCTCTTAACTATAGTGTCATATATGCGGGTTTTTGTTGTGGTATTTATATTTTTTTGCCAAAGAATAGAATTTAGTGCCCCTGATCGTAGAATCTAAAAATAGAATAATATAAAGGTGTTCCATTTAAAAAAATGAAACTATAATATTTTTTACTTCTTTGGGACACTCTGTACCTTCTAAAAATATTTTTAAATTGTAGCATTAATAGCCCTTCAACAAACCCAAAACTTGCAATTTGTAAAAATCTAATAATTGTTTAGCTACAATACTCCGTGTGGTTTGTGGTGGACAACCCTGTATATTTTGAGCAAAAATAAAGATATTCTCATTTTATCGGATTAAAGAATCAACAGAAATAGAGAGAGAAGACTGAATCTGTGACGAAATCGAAGGAGTCGCTGACGGAATCCTCAAAGGTATCTCTTCAATTTTCTCCAGATCTGCTGCTCCAGCTGAATTCTGCTTACAAAGTCTAGGGCTCTAAAATAACAAAAATATATTTCAAATCAGAATTACTATCTATAATCACAGCCTATTCGTAACCAGCCTGCCGAATTTTCGATTATTTGCATAGAAATCTACTTACTACGACACTAGATACTGAAAAACGAGCTATGGCCAGCTGACTACTGAATAAGCTGTGCTATAATATACAAGGTGGTCCGAACTGTATTCCGGAAATTTTGGCAGCATATTCTGCAGATAAAAATAAGTAAAAAAGTTCGTATAAATGTATGCCCAAATATTCTTAGTTTCGGAAATACAGGGCGTAGAAGTTTCATTTTTATTTCGATTTTTTCTAAATAATTTCTGAAGCAACGTCAATATTTGGATGGAAATTGGTGTCTGGAAGTTTTTTGACATGAGAAATTTGATTTTGGTGTCACTATGACTCCTACTTGTAGAGGACGCCACTTACATACTTTTTAACTAATTTAAAGAGTAATAAATTTTCGTCCGTACCTGTATAAAACTACTGGGTAAAAAATATACAATTAAAATTACAATTTAGTTTTTTACGCAAAAAAGGTCTCTTGGTAAAAATTGATACGAGTAATGGTTGTCGAGATATTTGTAATCTGAGTTATATCAATACCTGTCATCATTGACATAAATTAAACATGCGTGTTGACTAAATAGTTATTAGACTGAAATTATAAATTTCAAATGTTTTCGTGCCAAAAGTTCAACTGAAACTGTTTTATCACCGTTTTTTCGAAGAAAAATTTATGATTAATTTAAAAAAATAAAGTTTCCGAATGTATCATTTCAGTCAAATGACTATGTACAGGGTGGGTCAAATTCGACGCTTTTAAATGGAAACACCCTTTTCTATAAGAGATAGACAAAAACTAATATTGGTGTCTGGAGCTCAATTTTTGTCAAAAACATGATGGTGAAAACCGTACATCGATATCTTTTATCGTTTCGGAGTTACGGGGTGTTTTTCAAAAATATGCATTTTTAACAAATCGCTGTATCTTTTTTGCTATGGAAAATTTTGTATTTTTATGCAAACATTTCCAAAGCACCTTTTTACGTAGAATTTAATGGTTTAAGTATAATTTTTTTAAAATTAATAATTTAAGAATTATCAACAGAAAATTTGATTTTTTATATGGGACACCCTATATATTTTTAATTAGCTGAAAAGAATTTAAAATTACCTTTCCAAAAATATAGCATACTTGATATTTTGTTATAATGCCCTTCGAAATACAGATTTTTCAAAAGTTCGCCACTTTTAACTAGTAGGCTTTGGACCCCTCATTGATGATATGCCCTTAATGGAACTCGAAAACATATTTTTCCAGCAAGACGACGCACCGCTTCTGAACGCTAAAGTTATGAGCAAATTTCTGCAGCCAATTTCAAGAATAATTGAATAGCTAACCAAGAACCCAGCCGTTGGCCGCCGAGGCCGCCTGACTTGGTGCCCATGGATCTAATCCTATGGATATATTTGCGGAAGAATAAAGGTTCCTTATTCTTCTGTATAATCTAGACAAGAATTAGAAATACTTAGCAGTTATGAGAGTGTATCTTTCACCCACACTGAGTTAATGAATTCCGCGAGAAATGTTCAAAAACTGCCCCGTCTGTCCATAACAGAAGACGGTCGATATGTCGAACACCTGTAGCAAAATCTCATGACCTGGTTTGCTATTTATTTTTATTGTTATGAGATATAGTTTAAATGTGTTGATGTTGGTTAAATATATTTTAAATTGTTATAAAATTCTGCATCTCTCATAGCAAATATTATTTTCGTTTTAATTGATGCTCACAGCTAGAATTTTTTTGCATTACAGTCGGTGCCGTTCATAGCCTACTTATTTAAAGCGGGCGAATTTTTATATACTCTATATCTCGAAGCGGAATCGAGCAAAATATCAAGTGTATTATATTTTTGGAAAGGTAATTTTAAATTCTTTTCAATAAATTATAAATATACAGGTTGTCCCATATAAAAAATCAAATTTTCTGTTGATAACTCTAAAATTATTAATTTAAAAAAAATTATACTAAAACAATTAAATTCTACGTAAAAAGGTGCTTCGGAAATGTTTGCATAGAAATACAAAATTTTTCATAGCAAAAAAGTTACAGCGATTTGTTAAAAATGCACATTTTTGAAAAACACCCCGTAACTCCGAAACGGTAACAGATATTAATGTGCGGTTTTTACCATCATGTTTTTGATGAAAATTGAGCTCCAGACACCGATATTAGTTTTCGTCTATCTCCTATAGAAAAGGGTGTTTCCATTTAAAAGCGTCGAATTTGACCCACCCTGTACTTAAAATGTTTATTTTTTGTCAATAATTTATTGACTATTACCATCCTAAATATCTTGAGAACGGTTGCTCGTAGCTATCTTTACCAAGAGACATGTTTTACGTAAAAAATCACAGAAATATATGTTTTTTTACTCAGTAGTTTTATACAGGTACGGACGAAAAGTTATTACCCTTCAAAGCAGTTAAAACATATGTAGGTAGCGCCCCCTACAAATAGGACTTATATTGACATCAAAATTAAATTTTTCATGTCAAAAATCTCCCAGACACCAATTTTCATTGGCTTAACGTCTAGGGCTTGACTTCGCCAAAATTATCATCGATTGTCATTTCCCAGCCGTCCTGAATGCCGTTTCTTTTTTCGATCATATGGTATTATAACAATTATTATTTAAAGCATCCATTAAATGGACAGTATTTAGATATGCAAAATGCAGACACAAAATACTCGTAAATAATCTATATAGCTCATAAAATGTTATATCCGAAAATTCCAAATGCTATTAAAATTCATATTCGTAAAATTATCCGATATTTCGCACGCATTTGATATTTATAAACACGAATAATGCTTTCTATGTGTACGTCCATTTTGTAGGTTTACAATAGGCGCTGTACAGTAATTACTCCAAATAATCATTTTTCCGCCAATTCAACGCATTTTGCATTGTCTACTGTTTTTCGTGTGGCGCTGAAACGTCCAGATTAATTGATCTCCTGTATTAACCGATAATTGGATTTAATAAATTAAACGTTGATTTAGTTTAAATAATCACATCTATATTATTTAAGATACTAGATATTTACCTTTTTGAAACATGTCAATATTTTCAAGGCTGGTAAAACATGATAAATGAAAATTATTTTCTCGAGAGTTAAAGTAGATGGAGTTATTTTACTTTGAAATTTAAAAAAAATACTTTTTGGTTTAATTTGGAGGACCACTGGATTTTTTCTGTGTTTTTGTTGATTTTTTAAAAAATATAATGTTTTTAAATGTCACAGAATAAAAAAATAAAAATAAGATTCAAAAATATTTAGTAAGTTTACAGTAAATATCAATGACCTCTAAATAAATTTATTTCGATGTCACTGGTAAATATGGTAATAGCAAACATTAGACCAGTGTTTACAAAATCAAATTCTATTATCAAAATATAAGTCATTTACGTTGGACGTAGGAAGCCTTGTCTAGTAAATAAGACTTCAATGCTTTGCGAAATGAAGAAAATGATGTTATGGATTTGATTTCAAATGGCAGAGGATTATGCATTTTTTTCGAGTTGTATAATATTGAACTTTTAACTAACTCTGAGCGTGGGGTAGGTAGATAAAGATCTTGCTCCGCGTTCCTGAGTGGATAACTGTGAGATGGCCTTTCTTGAGAAGCTGATACATGCTTACGTATTAAGCAAACGGATTCAAATATAAATAAGGAAGGAAGAGCTAATATTTTAATTTTTTAAAAAAGTCCTGGCAATGAGTTCTGCTGTTTAGTCCCAGTGAATATCGAACAGCTCTCTTCTGGAGCTTGAAAATGCGGTCAAATTGAGTCGCACCACACGTACCTCAGAATGGAAGAGCATATCTGAGGTACGACTCAAAAAGTGCATAATAAACAGCTCTAGCCACTGACAAGTTAAGCTCCTTAGAAACAGATCTTAATGCAAAACAGGCAGAACTTAATTTTTTCGACAAAGTGTCCATATGCATGTCCCATTTCAGAGAATTGTCTACAACAAGCCCTAAGAATTTTACAGATTTTACGTCGTCAATGGTGGTGTTGTTAGGTACAAAAGGCTGCAGCGAGTTTTTATACGACAAAGCTTTAGTTTTAGAAATGTTGAGACTCAGGAGGTTCAAATCGCACCAAGATTTAATGGTGATTAAGTCATTTGATATAATCCTATAAAGTGCCGTGATGTCCTTGTTACTCCAAGTGAAGCTAGTGTCGTCCGCAAAAAGACATATTTTACCACTGATGTTTATGTTAGCAATGTCGTTAATAAAAAGAAGAA